>NW_008824186.1:204398-243458 GCF_000699105.1 Pygoscelis adeliae
AAAATGATCAGGGGGATGGAACACCTCTCCTATGAAGAAAGGCTGAGAGAGTTGGGGTTGTTCAGCCTGGAGAGGAGAAGGCTTCGGGGAGACCTTATTGTGAACTTTCAACACTTAAAGGGGGCTTATAAGAAAGATGAGGACAAACTGTTTAATAGGGCCTGTTGCGACAGGACAAGGGGGAATGGCTTTAAACTAAAGGGGGGTAGACAAACTAGATATGAGGAAGAAATTTTTGACGCTGAGGGTGTTGAAACACTGGCACAGGTTGCCCAGAGAGGTGGTGGATTCCCCATCCCTGGAAACATTCAAGGTCAGGTTGGACGGGGCTCTGAGCAACCTGCTCTAGTTGAAGATGTCCCTGCTTATTGCAGGGGGGTTGGACTAGATGACCTTTAGAGGTCCCTTCCAACCCAAACTATTCTATGATTCTATAACTGACCCAGAACATAGTAAGATACATGTTCCTAAGGTGATCTGGCTTATTTGAAATCTCAAGCTAATATAACTACAAACACTGGCTTCTGGAAAATAGCTGTATAATTATTTAAGTGTCACTTAGTTCTCTGATTTCTGAGATAAATAAAGGAATGGCATATATAGTGTAGCAGGTGTGCATTTGCATACAGGATTTAATTTAGAAGTAAATATTGATGTGGATATATCACAGTTTTTTCACTCTAATAGTTCTAGTGTGCAAAGAGATGGTGAACCACTACTTTTCAGTTTCATTTGCTCTACTGGCAAATGAATGCAAAGAATGGCAAGGCTTTCCTTGTCTGCCTGCCTAACTGGCTGTCGTGTAGACAGTATGCTAACCTGTGTGCAAAGTTTATTGAAAATGTGTGTGAGAGAGAATTATTGGTACTTCTACAAAGTAGAAAGCAAACTTACTTCATTGCTTTGTCTGAATTTCCTACTAGGTATCAACAGACTTTGTAAGGTTGTGATCAGTGCTTCTGATGAGTTCATGGAAGCCTTCATTGCATTTATTTTTAATGACTGTTTCTCTAATGAGAAAAATACACCCTTGTCATACTAAGAAGCAGCTCATGTTTTGAATCCAAATTTTCTACTTTCCTTATGGGTTTCATCTGTTGTCTAATATTTTGCTGGGATATTATGCCAGATGCAGGGCTGAAAATAATGTGTTTTTTTTTAATTTTGGAGGAGGAATTGAAGCCAAGCAGAGTTTTCTTCCTTTGGCTGATGATTCCATTGTGATTTTAATGATTATTCTGCTTTCTTGGGGGAAGATATCCAGAAGAGAGAGAGCGCTTTTCTCTTTTCTACCAGGTCTGGGGAATTTAAAAAGAAAACTAATTGATTGTTCTGGACACAGTCATTAGAAACTAGTATTGACAACATAAGTATTACTTCTCACAATTAGAATTAAGCAAAAAAGGCAACATTAATTGTTACATTAATTATTTATTTACCTTACAGGCCTATATTCACATGAATAGTCTCTGTCAAGTTTATCAGCAGTCACCTTTCTATTTTTAGAAATAGGATCCTAATTCCTAATATTTCTTACCTGATACATTTTTAGCTTAAATAGAATATTAACAGTCATTGTCCTGTGCAAACAGTTGTTTCATATCTTGTGGTGTGTTGTTTTTTTCTTGTTAAGGCTTCTTAAACTTCATTTGCAATGTTCTGTCTTTTCCCATATTTACAGATTGGTGGGAGGGGGAAGATAAGAAGAAATTACCTTTATTTTCAAATTGGTGGTTGAGTACTGACATACCCGAATACATGCTTAGTCATGTGTGTGATGCTGATGAGTTTCGCTTGGCACACCCCAGCAGATGCAGTCCCTCCCCTGTTTTCAGCAGAGCCATCTTCTCTGTGGTGCAATTGTAGATGACTGGATTTGTTTTACAGCAGTGACACAGTGTAATGATAACCTTGCCAATGCTAAGGGGAGGTGGAAACAGTTGAACTTTTTGCTTGTATAGCATGTTTAAAAATTTTACTCAAGATATTGTGACTTGAAGGTTTTGGTCAATACTTACAAAACTGTCGTGAACTTCTGTAAGAAAGTGTCAAAGTGGCAGTGAGACTCAGGCCAAAGGTTCTTTTTTCTTCCACGAAAATTGTGTTTTAGTTGCTCATTCAGTTTTTTTGCCTTTACCTGTTTTTTCTCTCCTCTAAGCCTATATTCTAGATTATGTTCCTATTGCTTTTGATTGAAATTCCAGAAGTAAAATTTTCAGCTTTAAGCTGTGAGATGCACTGGTGTGCAACCTCATAGGAATCAGCAAAATAGGATGTAGGGAAGAATGTAGAGAAATCCATTTGGGAACTCCTGTGGTGATTGTGTTGGTAACTGTTGCTAGTAATTTGGGTTTTCTGTCTGGGAAATATAAGCATGTTGGATTTATTATACTTCTTAACACATGAAGGATCTGTGCCTATAAGGTTACAGCAGTCTGTCAGAGCCTGGGTGGACTCTTTACTCTGTGAAGGTAGCGCCTGCGAGTGCAGTGCGCTTCCTCTGCCTGCTCGGGCATTTTGTAGAACCAGAGAAGTGGAGTCACGTTAGCAGTGGCTGTGCTGAACGTCCTTGGTTGAGATCCTTGCCCCTGCCTGTGGGGTGTATGCCTTAAGCAGATTTGCTAGTCTGACCTTTTAACCCGCTGATGATTAATAGACCTCTGCCAGAGCACTGTGAGACATGGTTGCTCTGGAGTGGCCCTGCCAGTAAAGGTCTGCCATGAGGCAAAAGAAGTAATCAAGTAAGTGCAGCTGCCCCAATTGCAAGAAGATGGGCTGTGAGGGGCCTGCGCAAAGCTTCCTTTCTGCTTTTAGAAAGGAAGGGTGCTTTCTGCCTGATGTTGCACTGACCCATTTAAGATATAGTCTGACCTGAAAATACCGAGGTGAACTGTTCACATGTTGCCGTACGCTGCCTGCCAAGATGCCTTGGAGAAATATGCTCTATGAAAGTTGATTCATAATTAGTTGATACACTGGATATTAGGAATCCAATGAAGTGCTGTCTTCTGCACTTTTTTCTAGTAACCTCTCTTAGACCCAATTTATATAGTAAAAGCGGCATTTCATGTGCACATCCTACGGGCAACAACAGAGACTGTAGTGGCCACTCGTATAACTCAACATCTGCATCTTACAAGTCTACAATTTTTTTAGTCTCCTTCTTTTATGCAAACATATGGCATCTTTTGTTGCAGTGAAAAAAATAAGCTAATAATTGTAGAATCCCATCATGTCAATCATAGAAAGCTAGGAATAAACTGTTCTGGGTGTATTGCTGCATTAGGGCATCTGGTAAGCAATCACTTAGTTGCTAAGGCTTTTGAATTTTTCTCTGTGTGCTTATGTTGCTCCCTCAGAGGCAGCACGCTTGTCAGGTTCACTGGCAGGACCCGTGGTCAGCAATGGGCAGAGGTGGAAGAGCCCCAGCTATATGTGGTGGGGTGAGGAGGACTTTGGATCATGGAGCATAGATCAACCATCGTATGAAATACAACAAAAGAGTTTTTCATGAAAGGCTCCACATCATTAGTGGCAGCAGGAGCCCTGGGATAGATACGCACTCACAAGCCAAATCACATCCAAGGATATATTACAGTGCATGTGTGTGGTTTTAAATGTGGCGGTTTAAGGTAGCACGTTAATGTGGCTAGAAAGGAGCCCGTTTTCCCTAGGTGCAGACAGCGGTATGTCTGATGGACCTCATTTGAAAGGAATTCCCTGAAGTTGATAGCATCAATGAAGAAGTCAAGCTCAGTCTAGCTTTGATAGAAACATGAGGTCTGACAGCCTCTTATCCTGCCTAGCTGCACCAGGCACCAAAAACACCACCAAAGAGACATTGATGCTCAAAGCCTTTGCTATGGTAATCTGTGCTACACACAGGGGAGGTTCTGGAGTATTTGAATTTAATGTATTTCATAGTGATCTGTGCTTGGCAGGAATGAGGGCAGGGGTAAAAACTCCCATGTTGTACCTTAAAGAAATGGACTGATTCTGTGACTGTTACAGTCACTTCCCAGCTCCCTTTCATAATGATTTCTGATCTAGAAATGCATTATGGAAAACTCTTGACTGGCATACAAGTTTTTTTCATGCTGCTGTGCTTTTTAATTATTTTTTTTCTTTTTTTCTTTGGGCTATTGGTTTGAGAGTTTTCTTTTAAGTAGTATCTGGCTGTAGTGTGATTTGCATGCAAAAGGAAGCACTGTTCCTTGAAAATTTTGCTTCCAGAGCTTTACAATTGTTCCATACTGCTTCCTCTCCAGAATATTTCATTTGGGGTTTAGTTTGTATGTTGACTCACTTTTTTTTTTTTTTTTTTGAGGGGGGTGAGCTCATACTATGCAAATTGTATCCATTTGGACCTGGTGTGCCAACTGTCCAAAACTTCTGGTGTATGCCTTTTTTCTTCTTTTTTTTCCTTCTCTGCAATAACTGCATAATACCTGAAACTCAGTTGTGATCACATGCCTGTGGTTGCAGCGTGTACTGAAGAACCTGTTTTTAACTTCAGTTCAAAACTGAAAGGGAAAATACTGCATCATAGTTCAGCTTTTGCTTCAGAAAATATCATTGCTTTTCTTCACTTTATGCAGTTTATTGCTTGCTCATTCTCTTTGGTAATCCAAGTAGCAGTTCCAAGCAACTGTTTGGGGGGAGAAAAAAATAAAAATTCATCTGTCTTTAAAAAAAAATGTACAAGTCAGTTGGAAAGAAAAGCTGAGGAGCAAAAAGCATCCACCAGTACCTCTGAAGTTCTTTTTTCTTTTCTCTTCCCCCCACCTTTACAAAGCTGAAAGGTACTACATGGTCTTTAGGGGTGTTTCTGCCAATTTGGGTTTTCTTTGCAGCACAGTAATGAGTGGTGTTGCGTGGGGGTCCTTCAGCTGCTGATCCCTAACCAGCATCTATCACTGTGCTGTGATGGAGGCAATGGCAGAATTTGGTCTGGTCCAAACCCAGCCCTCCTCTGTCTGCGCCTGTCCATCACCAGCCACCTCCGTGCTGATGCCTAGGCCAAAAGTCAGGCTCAGTATAGCAATGGCAGAGCGCGATGCCAAATGCAGGTCGCTACAGTCTGTAATTAAATGGCTAGGAAAGTGCAACACAAGTAAAGGCTAGTTCTGTGCTGTTTTCATGGGTTTATGAATACTCGGAGCCCCATGTAGTGAGCTCCAAGGATGTCTTACTTTTGAAAGATGCTGCAACAAAGCCTATGCTGTTTCGTGTGTACAGCTCTTGGGGTAGTGATTGCGTTAGTACTTAATCACAATAGTAATATATCCACTGTATTCAGGCATTAGCTAACTCTTTATTCCTAGTAAACTAAAGCTTGATAACTGGAGTGTAGATGAAGGTCTGGTTGCACATTTCAGTGAAATAAAAGCAATACTTTTTACCTGTATGCAGAAGAGAGGGAGAAATCTGTGCCAATGTAAAACTGGAGAGAAGTCCAAGACAATGTAAGGTCTCAGGCTCAGTAATGAAACTTTTTTTTTTTAAATCATATTTGTAAAGTGGAGAACTTAACAGTATTTCCTTTGTGAATAGCTTACATGCAGAAATTTTTTCTCTCCATCCTTTTTCTGATGGTCAATTCTGTTTTCCTTCTTGGTTTCTATAAGCTGGGGGATATTAAAATTGTTTGAACTATATACAAAGGAACTGTAATAATGAAATACATCTTCACGTCTTCAGTTGGTTTGCTTTAGGTAAGCACATTTGATGAATGGAATTTGGTTTTCTACTGATTACTGGGTTGAGTAAAAAGGTCCAGTGTTCTGACAGTTCCCGTTCCCCAGATCTGGCTCTTTGCACGGCAAGCACAGCGTCGGGGACCATGCAGGGGCCATGGGCAGCCCACGGCAGCTGGGGCGAGAGCGCAGCCACCCCACGCCCTCCCTAGTGCGGCCCTGGGGGGCCGGCAGCGCTGAGGCATGGGCCAGTGGGCATCCAGCTGGCTGGCAGAGGCTGGGCTCTGTTAAATCAAAATCGAATTGACCCAAGATGTTTCTGTAAACCACTTTCCTTCCTAAATTGTTGTTTTCTCTAACAAAGCCAGCTCTAATCAGGACCTTGTGTACCAGGTGCTCTGCAAACCCAGAACCAGTTAATCCTTTCTCTCTCTGAAAATGACAAACTGAGAGTTGGGGCACCAGAGCAGCTTTAGCTCTGCCTTCCTGTAGCTGTAGGAAGGGGAAGAAATGTGATGCCTTTAATCTGCTGTGGTACTGCAAACATTCTCAAATAAGCAACATGTAATCACCACATGGCATCATTTCAGGATCCCCAAACAGCTGTAGCTGTTACATGTAACCTTATGTTAATATATGGCAATGAAACAGTAACACTGTCCTAAAACTTTCTGGATATGTCTAACGTACCTGCAATGTTTTTGTACTTGGACATACTTAGCTCTTTAAAAACACTGTTAACGTTGACTTTCGGATATGTGTGTGTTGATGGTCGGCCATAGCCTCCTACAGATACATTCTTTCACTAAGAAATTTTGGGTCTTCCATACAGTAAAGCAAATGTTAGGACTAGATGACAGTGAGAAAAGTAACCTTTTAGAAAAAATTGACATTGTTCTTTGCCTTGGTGCTTTAGAAGTGCCTGCGTTCCCACAGTGTCTGCCCACTTACGTGCAGTGAAGTACAGGTGTGTGGAAAAATAAATTTTCCAAATGAAGGAATGACTAATGAAGAGCCTGATGATAACATCTTCTATGTATTTTAGCGTAGGTCATTCTGCTTGATAGGTGATTGGAAGCAAATGGCCAGTGTTGCATAAAGGCTTTAATATGAGAAGGTACATCCTCCTCTGACCTTCAATATTGTTGACAAGACTAACATAGAGGATTTAAACCTCAGGCTTTTGAAACCAGGCTGTGAGATGAACAATTACTATTAAGAAGTGCTTTTTTGGTGTTTCATATTTTCTAGTAAACTTTTCTGTGCTGGAGAAGATGAATCATAATTTAATTCTCACTATATCTCAGCTTGCCTTGTGAAAATAGTGATGTATTTGTCATCTCTCCTATTATTGGTTAATGATGTTCTGCCCGCAGAGGTTTTTTTTTGAAAGGGATGCTTCCTAACATTTTATTCCCGTTGTTATTTTTTTTTTCTGATGGATTTCCCAAAAGTAATGTTTCAAGATGTATTTTGTTGTTTGACTGAGGATTTTTCTGCAGCAGAAATGGATGATGTTTTCATAACTCTCTTGGAATCTTTATTTGGGTTTTTTATACTTTGTTTTTCTTCATTTTTTGGGAAGTCAAGGCTGAGAGAGGGTAGAAATTGTCCTGCACGTTTTCTTCCAAAACATACTGTTTCTACTCTCAGAAGCAATGTCTTTTCTAGTCTATTCTGGTAACTATGGGTCCAGTTTACAAGGACAAAAAAAGAAAACAGATATAAAGCAATCCCAGTAGCTTGCTTTCTTTTTTGTCTTTTCATGTAACTGTTCCCTGGAGCAGAGTTAGGTGTTTAACCTAAATTTTCTGGTTTTCCACCACCCTCTAGCTGACTTGTCTGGGTGCGGCTTCACAGTTCTCCGCTGTCGCTCAGTGGCTGGTATTCAGTGGTGAATTGACATTACTCTAACTAAGGAACCTATCATTCACAACTCAAAACTGCTTTTGGGTTTTTTTTATTCTTTTTCTTAACTTATTTGTGGTTCCCATGGATTTCAGTGTGACTGATAACATTAATACCCCAATAAGCCGCAGGAAGTATTGCGTGCTAGCTCGCATTAAAAAAATTATAACGGAATGTGTTGATTCCTAAAAGCATGTGTGTGTACATATGAAAATATTGCCCAGAATCTTTTATTTCTTTGATGATTGGCAGTGTGATACTGTCTGTGTTTTCAGTGAATTAATCCTGGTTACTGTTCTGGAAGTTAGATGTCTACAGATGAGGGCAGCTCTGCCAAATGAATTATTGTGGCCTGGAGCCCTCGGGGTCTTGCAGCCCTCGTGCTGACTGTTTCTTCTGCCTGTTCAGCTCTTGAGTTAATTGCCACAGCCCCAATAACGAGAGGGAAACGTGCTGGAGAGAAGACATAAAACCAAAGATTCACACTTAGAAAGGCAATCTGAAACACACTCTGGAGAGACTTTGGCATGTATTCTGTGAAAGCTAACATTGCTGCTCTTCTTTTTCTTCCCCCAAGACATATCCTGGGCAATTTGCTTCAGCCCAGCCATCATTTCATATTTTTGCTTAAAAAACCCCCAAACAAACATTTATTTGCTTTCTCACAGAAATCCTGAGGAGAAGCAAAAGACAGTCTTATTTTGGTAGCCACTGTTCTCTGGTCCCTCACTGCAAGGCACTTTCTGGTGTCTCCAGCTGTCTTTGGGCAGTTCTCAGTTTCAGTAGCAGCAGTGCTGGTCACCTTTCTCTGCTCCGTAGCCCCTCTGGGTCAAGAGTGGCCACAGTAAGGGGACAGGCTGTATCTGGGCATAGGGTGGCTCCCAGCTGGAGAGAGCAGGAAGGCACTGAGACTAGTGGACCCCTTTGCCCCGTGCGCCCTGCTGGAGGCCGTTACGTGCCTAGAAATGTGGTGGCACCTCCTTGGGCACTGCCAGAGGCCTTGGCAGTCTTGTGTTGCTGTGTCAGTTCATAGCCTATCTTGCCTTGGCAGTCTTGTGTTGCTGTGTCAGTTCATAGCCTATCTTGCTGCCCCATCCTTCTGGATTATCCCTATTCTCAAAGTGTCGTGAACCAACATTATTTCCATGATTGCTGACTAAGAGGGTCTGCTTTTTCCTGGTTCATGCATTTGTTCTTTTTTTCATGGTGTATTTACCTCCATAATTATGTCCCCATGCACACAAAAGGAAAGCTGTCCTAGGGGAACCGCTGCTGCCAAATGTGGCTCAATTTTGTTGGTATAGCTGCATCTATACCAGGGATTTTGCTGACATAGCTCTGTCAGCTAGTGGGTATGCATTTTTTCATGCTCCTCACAGACACGGTTGTGCCATCTCAGTTTTCCCTGTGATCAGGGGGTGAGGAGCAGAGAGGAGGACACAGGGCTGTGAGAAGGAGTGGGATGTTGACGCTTCCACTGGTAGCCGGTCAGGAGTGGTGCTGGGAGCTCCGTCTCCATCATCCTCTCGTGTCGTCCACCCCTGCTCGATACGCCTGGCCTGCTGCCTCCCTGCTGCCTCCCTGCTGCATATGATTTCTGTAATGGTAAAGAGGATATTACTTGCTCTCTGAATTAGTCTGGCCCAATGTTGTAACATCCTGTTGAAAATAAAAATCTTGTGCTGATCAAAAAACAACCAACCCACTGCCTGTTCTGTGATTAACTTTTATATCTCAGCTGCTCCAATCTGTGAGCTTGAAATTAGAAGTGTCACTATAGGAAAAGAAAGGCAGGACTTTCAAAGAGTTTAAAGTTTTATCCTTTTAACTGTTTTCACTGACAGTATTTTCACAATGTCTTCCTAACTTACTTCACAGGTGCCTTTTCTTAAGAGGTACACTTGCTCGCTGGCTGATGTTATCCTTGTGGTGTACTTTTTTCCTTTGCTCTCATGATCCTAACCTAGAAAAACGTCAGCATAAACTTTCTACTGTTGTTTATATTGTATTTCTAATCTACTACAACAGAGCTGAAAAATGTTCTTTCTTGTAACCAGTCTAAACAAGAGTCAGGTTTTAAAATCTTGTTTATGCATAACATTAATCCCTAATGACTATGACTAAATCGTCTACACTTAGTTTTGAAGATGTAGACTATATGGAAACTTGGGACCTTGTAATAGAGCTTTTAACACCCCTGTTAAAAATAATAAATTTTAAATACTCACTGTAATCTGCACAGAATAATAATTGCGCTAGAGACATTTTTCCTCAAAACCATTGGACTTAAAAGTTGAGAGTTACAATTTCCAGTGGTATAGGTACAACACCATTACTTCAAAAAAAAAATGAGAAAATTTCTTTGGTTTAGAACTCATTCTTCAGAAACGCATCAGTATTTGTGATCAGTATTTCTGATGAGTAGTTTAAGTATATGCTGCATACAGATACCTGGAAAATTATGTATGGTCATTCATTTGAAATACTTGTGCCTGTGCTTTGCAAAATGAGCATCTGGGGGTTTTAGTGATGCTCACGGGACAGGACTTCTCATGCAGGTGACAGAATGGTGTGAACCCTGTGATTGCCATTTTTCCTGCTGTGTGTTATCTGAAATCTGGGTTGCAAGAGTGGCCGTATGGCAAAGCTAGTGCAGTGTGGCTTGGGCCCTACCAGCAGCTGTGGCAGGGGCAGATGTTTGAGCCTTCATCTCTGGGATTACGCATGTGGACCCTTGGGCAGCATCCCGTGCTTCACCCATGCCAACACTGTATGTTTGCATGAATGGAGACACATGCAAGCTGCTGGCTTATGTGGTTGATCTCATTTTACTTGTCAGTGTCTTAGTGTATTCCCACAGTAAAACTGGAAAGCTCAGACCAGTAACATCAAGAAACAAACTGGACTATTTTTAAAGCTTTCAACTTCAGAATGTGTGGAATGTGACTTAATCTGTGTGGCAGATAAAATCCTATGGATAGGTCATTTTATTTTATGCTTCCTGTGAACATATCTAAAATATTCACTGCAAAGTGTTAGTGTACTTGTGCACATGCTTCCAGCTATATTTTATTGTGGGATGATTCCAGATGTAGCAGGTTAAATCAGCACAGCAGCACTTGTTGGAAGGCTTATGTTTGAAATGTCTCATATAACTTCAGCAAAACAAGCTGATAGCGTGTACGGTAACCTTGTAAGTTCATAGGCACAGAGTGTCTCGGTAGGAACTGTTTTGAATTCCATACTTGGCCTGAAAAGTTATTTTGCAGGAGTTCTGTGGAAGTCAGCTTTTTATAAAAATACAGAAAAGTAATCTGGCCGTTTATAAAGAGAGACTGTTTGCGAGGCTTTGTTCAGAAGCAATTTCTGTTCATTGATGTTTCTGTTAGGATTGTGCATCTTAAGAAATGTGTTTTCTATTTGTCACCAATAGAAAACAAATATTTTAGGCAAACGTACTCTTGTGTTTTTTAACTAGTTTTATAAGCAAAGCAAGGGAGAGCTTCAGTTGTTACCAGAATCACATTAATTTTTTTTTTTCCTTTTATGTCAGTTCTAGGAAAACATGCAAAGAAACCAAACCACCAAAAAGCTATGTTTCCTCCAGATAGAAATATTTATATTTAAAATGGTCACCGTGAAAACAAAGTGCCTAATGCGACTAGAAACTAAGTTGAAAAACCTAGAAGGTCCTGTAACACAGCCAGTCTTACTTGCACATTTCACTTATTGTAATGGTATTGAGACAGTTTGTCAGGGAAGAGACAGCAGAAATACTTTAGTTTTTACTGATGATGAGGAAGGGCCAAAGTAAATGATTACTACAGATGCTGCAGAATACAGTCTTTCGTTTCTGTTGATGTTTCTAACCTTAAGCAAACAGTAAATGTATTGTATCCTGCATGCCAAACTGAAGTCTTAATAAAAGAATTTATTCTTGGTAAACATGGCAGAATTAGGGCTGTATTGAAAATGGAATCAAGATTAGTGGTATTGAAATGCAAGGAATTTAATTCTTTTCCAATCGCCCTGAGGAACATGTTCTCAAATATTAGAAACAGAGCATTAAGGGACTAGGGAAGGACTTAAGTGCTGCAAGTTTGAATTGAAATTAGGGTTTTTCTCTCTCCAATGGGACAACTAAGCCAAAAAAAGTCTTTAATTTTTGAGTATACTACCTCAAAACACTGCTGACAAGCAATACACATGGTACTGCTGTCAAAAAATTTAAGTTATTTTCATTTAATGACTCCTGTATGTCAACTTTATTGCTTGCTGTATTATGCTGAAAGGCTTTGTGCGCAGACATGAACCAGCTCCATACATCCATTTAACTAGTGATAATTAGTGGAATTACCCTGACAGCGGAGGCATTTTTTCACTATTCTCAAAATCATCTGTAGTAACAGAGCTTGTTTCACTTACAGGAAATACCAGCCAAGACTGGAGGCGTTTGCTTTCATACGTATACATCTGTACATGCACCACTGCTTTAATTTCTACTTTCTCTCTGTCCCTTTTGCACTGCTTTCCTTTAAGTTGTAATAAGATCTGCACTTTCTCCTTGGGTAGCCACCAGGCATGAACAGCACTTCTCAGATTTTCTCATCTGATGTTCCTGTTTGCCCCTGATTGGAGGCGGAAAGGAGGTTGGGCTAACTTATTACAGTAGAAGGGATCATCAAAATGCAACCCTTCTTCCCAGTGTCTGCCCTTTGTGTCTGGGAGCCCTCCAGAGACTGCTGTAATACCACGGGAAACCACGTGGAAAGCCAAATTCTTGTATGTGCTTAGTACATCATGCGTGGGACCTAAAATGACGGTTCTTGTTAGCTGTGAACCTAACCCGTGGATGCTTCAGTTCTGACTTAAAAGAACTGTTTGCCCAGACTATTTCCTGCTCTCTAATTCTCTTCCTTTCTGTGGCCCGGTTTTTTTGTTGGGCTCTGTAGCACTTCAGTAAAGCTTCAAATAAACTTAGCTATATTTTTGGATTGTGCTTCCAGAGGAAGTTCAATGGTCACTTTAAAAAGCATAGTTTGCAGTTTCAGCATCAATACTCATCTTGATGTGACTTTTGGATCTGTATTTCATCCCTAGAATGATCTATATGATGAAGGAAGAAAAAGGGTAAATGATAATACTCTAAGAACTCAAGTATTTCCCCAAACACTGGTTTGTTGTTTGTTTTTTTTCCACTACAGGTAAGCAGTTTATGCATTGCCTCTTAAGTCTTTGAGGCAGTTATAGAACAGGAAACTACAATTATGGTTAAGAATTACACCATTCAACTTCTTGTCCTTATTGCATTGTTTCTAGTGAGTTATGTACAATACTGCAGTGAAATATTGGTGACTCCTCAGAAAAAAATGCATGCTTTTCCGTGAGCTGCATATACTTAGAACACCATCTTATTCTCTGTCATCTGTCAACACAGCATTCATGCCAAAAAAAAAAAAAAGAGAAAAAAGTGGTGTTTCCAGCAAGCCAGAAACCCCAGTAACCAGAGTCTCCTGTTTCATCCTGCCTTTCTGACCACAAAATGTGGCTTTTTTGGAGAACATGACCTCTGACACAGTGAGGAGAAATGTTTCACTGGTGAGCAAATGTCTCTGTGGAGATGCCACTCCACAGCTTTTCAGTGTGGACAAGATGGGAGTGTTTTGGAAGTTCATGAGGAGAAAACTTTGTGCCTCAAAAGAATAGCTTTAGTCCTAGCTTTGCAGTGTTGGAGGAGGGAAGTTTTAAGGCTGGGGAGTCCTGACTATCCTTCACAGCTGCTCTCTTCCCCAGTGGAAAGGCAGAGGAAGCCCAGGCCTGCGCGCGCATGCATGTGCAACACCTACTTCCACTGGTTTGCATCATACTAAAAATGTTTTCCTCCCCTTCCCTTTGCCTGCAGTGGCTCCTGCCGACCCTCTCTTCTGTCTTCTCCTCACCGTTATCAGCCCTGGCACATGCTGCTTTTCTTCTTTGGTTGGTTCAGATATGGCTCTAGTCTTTTAGCTTTTCTTCCCCGCCCCCTTCCTTGCTGGATGGAAACAGCTGAGGCTATAAAAATCTCCTCTCTGTGAGCAGAAAAGGTACTAAATTAAAGAGCTTGTGATCAGACTCACTTACCAATTATGCCAGAGTTAACTTTTAAAGATATTTCTGTTATATGAACATAACAGTCTTGTGGTGAGCTAATGAAAACAATGGAGAGGAAGTATTGTTTTATAGCTATTATAGTCAGTCAAAGTCTTTGGTAGCACTGAGGCAGTAGCGATGTGAGTTTATAGCAATTAAGAAAACCTGATCTAGCTGCCACTCTCTTAGCTGAAATGTCCAAAGTGGAACGTTTCACTGACACTTTCCCACTCCCCAACAAGCTATTCATAATTATTTTGAGAGAAAAGAAAAATACTTTGGCTTTTCTATTATAAAATATCTCAGGCAGGTATGGAAGTTGGGTAAAGTAAGTGTTTATCCTTGATTTTAATTCTTTTTTTCAATGGGTCTTGAATCCTGGGGTGCCTGTATATCAAGCTGTTTAAGCCACATTGTAGCATCTTACACCGTGCTGTTGCTATCTTTAGTTGCCCTGTGCTGCCTTCCCCTTGTAGTAGCACTCGTGTAAAGCTTAAGCCCAGACATACATCAGCCTTTCTGCATGGCAGTTCCCTACCTGTCCCCTTCCCCTAGGAACTTCTGGATCTGTTGGCCGGTTTTGGACTGACCCAAAAACTGCTGTGTAGCTCTGCGTTCCCAAAGCCGGGGCTGGTGAGGGTCATGCTGGGTCCCCCTTGCACCTGCACTGGGACAGCCAAGGTGGCCGGGCTCCCTCCTGCCGGCGTGCAATTGTTGGAGGGGTTTGCTCATTAATCATTGAGGACTTGAACCTGGAAAGGTGCTGGATGTCCTCAACTCCTTTTGAGTCAATGGATGTTCATGGCACTCAGTTTCTTGAAAAATTAGACCTTCTGGAAGTCAAGGCATATAAAATGTTTGTGCTTTTACCTCACAAAGCCACAAAGCTCTTCAGAAAAGGGCATGGAGCATGCTATAAATGAAATATTCAGAGGGGAAAACAAAAATTTCCTGACTTATTCTTGGCACCAAATATTTAATCATGACATTTGGTCTAAGAAAATGTACAAACTCTCAACATTGCCTATTTATTTTACCCACAAACCAACAACAGACTGATGATGTACACACAAAGGTTATTTATTTTGAGCACAGCCAGGGAATGTGAGTATTTCAAATGCTTCCTTATATCTCCCCATGGGATCTCTTTAATAAGTTGCATAATATTTTTCTGTATTAGAGGACTGTAAGATAGACATGGTAGGTCTCTTCTTTATTTAAAAACACTGGTTATGTTTTCTCTTTTCTTCTTTGAAGGAAATGCAAGCAGAGAATGAATAGTTAAGTGAACAGTGTTAAATGAAAAAGCATAACTTCAAAGGCCTTTCTAACAATTTATTCTAAAACTATCAGCCAACAGATGATGTTCCAAGCAAAATAACTAATTATGTGGGAGGTTAGGCAAGCATTGATTTAGTTTTTGATTTCTTGGACTGGTAGATAATTCTTTAATAGCAAGATAAAGAAGGCATGACTTAAATCTCTTCTCAAGGGAAGAGATTTAAGTCCAGGTAGACCCTCTTCTGAGGACAAGTTTATACATAAACTGTAACAATTTTCTTGGAGAATGTGAAAGCCACTTGGATGTTTTCTGTGGACCTTGGCTGACTCTAATAAGACGTTCCCCATTAGAGATTGAGAGCAAGGTTAAAGAAGGATAAGGGAGTGCCGCAATGAAAGTATTTTAGTTCTTGCAAACTTATGCTAACTTAGAATAGCATTGCTTTTACAGAATGGAAGGGTATTTATCTAGAACATCAGGCACAGTTTGACAGTGATCATGCTACTCGGAAAAGCCAATGGGGCTTAGTGGGCCAAACATCATTACTTTGTATCATCAGCATATGACAAGGTAAGACTCCAAACACATAACTTTAGCATTTAACATGTGGAGATAAAATTCCTTTCTATGCACTAGAGCACCGAACCCTTTCTCATTTTGGCAAGAGAGTTAGAAAAAGGAGAGCTCTCTGTGGTTGCTTGTTTTCTGTTTCTTCAGTTGTGATTATTAACTTGTGATAATGTTTCTGCTTAGCCTGTTTTGCGCATTTGCTTGTGGCAAGTGATTGTGCCAATTCTCAATTGCTCTGGCTAAGTTGTGCTCTTGGCTGTAGCTTGTGCAAGGGGAGAAAATTCCCTCAAGTAGTGTTGACTTTTGGCTGCAGGTTTCTAAGAATTCTTAAGACCAAAATGTTAACAGAGGTGTACTTGCTGCGACATAAATTCTGCTTGGGAAAAGCATCTGGACATTTGTTTTTTCTTCATCTGTTATCTAGCACTTATCACTGAACAAAATTTAAAGAAGTCCTTGGGCTCTCAGTGAAGCTGGTTGTTTTTGAAGCAGTAGGCTTGAGTTTGTAGGGTGTTTATGACAGTCTTTGTGAAGTACATGTCATGACAGCACAAGTATGTTATGTTTACTTGTAACATTTACCTTGGATGCCACTACTAACTTTTTGTACCTGGTTATCCAGTTGCCATACGCTGTGTTTTTATGTTCATATTGGATATACAGTTTGTGTGTTTAACTTTGTTAGGCAGGCCCTGCTTTAACATGACCTGTGTTTGTCTTTTCTAGGAGTAACATGCTTGGAAATACTTGGTAGTGTTGATCCCCCGTACCCCAGCACAAGACCTCCAGCTTAATCCTTTTCAAACACATCTCAGAACATGGGGGAAAATGATGATGAAAAATACAGTCAAGCTGGCCAGATATTTGAAAACTTTGTACAAGCATCAACATGCAAAGGTACCATTCAGGCCTTTAATATTCTCACTCGCCAACTTGAATTAGATCCTTTGGACAATAGAAATTTTTACACCAAACTGAAGTCAAGAGTGACCACGTGGAAGGCCAAAGCTTTGTGGAACAAGCTTGATAAAAGAGCAAGTCACAAAGAGTATAAACGTGGAAAATCTTGTGTGAACACTAAGGTAAGCGGAGAAGTTCAGTTTTGGATTTCATAGCTTAGAATCTTTTAAACTTGTTTTTCTGCAGAAGCAAGGTTTATGTCATCACATGCAATGTGCTCATTCATGTAACCCTCCCTTTAATATACTTTTTGAAACTGGCTGATACCAACTGATTTTGACAAATTTTCAGGTTTTTTTGTTCTGCAAGTGTTGTGGAAACACACAGCATGTAAGAGTGGTCCTAAAAGCACCCTGCTTTACAATCTGCCTCAATTGTGGCAGAAAAGTTTTCTGCCCTCTTTAGACATCTGTGTCAATCAGGCAAAAGATGTTAACTCATGAGGCAGTAGGCTTCGTTCATTCCAGGCTTACAAGAACTACTTGCTTTAGTAAACAGGGCTTTGCAAGGTGCAAATCATAGTATATTCAGCTGGCTCCTCATTTTGCTGCTTGGAGCATGCTGTAAGAGACCGGGGCTGGCCAAATGTGTTTCAACAGCAGTTCCTAAACTGTTCTCTGGAAAGTGCTGCTTGGAGGTCGGGAGATCTGTCTTTGTCACCTAGCAATTGGCTCTAGTTGCTAAACAACAGCAAAAGAAAATCCTGCACTATTTAAGCATTTAAATACTTTCCTGTAACTGCTTTTTCACAAGCACAATGTGAATAATTGCTATGTGGTAATTACTGAAGGAGATGGTCTGCTTGGTTGTGGAAAGGACAGGAAATGATCTTCTCTTCTGCAGAGCATGCGATACCATATTTTGATGGAGAGAACCACTGAACGCTGGTGTAAATCTTGTTGATAAAACTGTACGGAATACTGTAGTTCATGCCGCTTGTTCCATCTATTACAGAATATCTTTAATAGCTTTGTCTCAGAGCAATTCACTTATTTACTGCCAAGTGATAGCTAAAAGTTGCCGCAAGAAGGATAAGTTTTAAGAAGCTATTTGGCTGTATAGAGGTTGAACAGAGAGGAAGAGCATACTGGGGAGTAACTAGACACCAAACTGTGGAGGACATTTTCATTAAAACTGTCACTGCAGTGTTATTTTATGGACTCAGTAGACAGGCAGTGTTGAAGGTCTCTTTCTTCTTGTTTGCATCATTGCATTGAAATTTCTCAAAAGCACCAGGGAGAAGGACACCATGTTACCTTCGGTCCATATAGAGGCCTCTGTTTTTATTTATTCATTTTTCCTAAGCTCCTAATGATTATTAAATTTTTCTAAGGTAATAAATGCCCTTACTACAGTTTTCTTTAGAAAATGAAGAGTGCTATTACAGCTATTTGCACTGCTTTCCTGACAGCCTCTGTTTTTCTCCTTTCCTTTTTCCCTTCGTTTCCCTTTTTGACCTATGCTTCCTTCCTCCCTTTTGTTCTTTTGAAAAGGCCTTGAACATATGTCATTGAGCATCTTTGTGATGAAAACAGACAGGAAAGGGAAGGAATGAGAAAGTGTCTGATGATTAACAAATTATAGGAGATATTCCACATACGCCTCACCTACACATACAGTCCCGGGTCCAGATTTCCATGATTAGCTTAAGGAAGTATTTGCAACACAAAAAAGCAGTTTTAAGACCTATGTGAAATATAAGAATGAAGTCCTCCTCTCTCAAGTGTGACGTTACAAAGCCAAGGCCTGGTTCTGCAAAGTTCTTAAGCAAAGTAATTATTTTTTATATATGGTGAGAAGACTCACGGAAATTGGTTGGTACATAAAATACAACTTGTGTAATGCTTTACAAGGTTGCCAAGCAGAAGGCTAATCAACACCTTCTGCAGTGTTGAAAGTATGGTTATTACTGCTCTTTAACAGTAAAGATTTATTTTTAGTGGCATGGTGTAAATATTTGCAGAAATTAATGGACATATCTATGATGCACATATGATCAAATTGCAAATGAATATAGAATTTCTGTATATGAACAATGTGTGTATAGATATTCTGTGAAATACTTCTAGATGTTCATTATGAACCTGGACCATGCCCAGACTTGCACTTCACTGTCATCACTGATTTAACGAGAGAAACATGAATCTTCAGATTGCTGCAAATGAAGAGAAGTAACCACAGTCTGTGGGCTCTGTGGGGGTATCTCACAAACATTCCTCACACGTGAGTCACAGTCTGCTGTGAAAGCCTATCTATGCAACATGAATGAGAGGAGACACGTTGCAAGAAGACGGCGGACTCCCTGGTCATTGCGGTGGTGTACTCTGACAGCCCCACTTACAGATAAGGAATTCTCAGAAATGCTGGCAGTCCAAACAAAATACCAGTGCAGAGAGATTAGGCTACAATATACATACCACGATTTTCCTTTGGTGCAACTGGTGATTTTAAGTTTCTGTCTGTCTTGCATGTTATGCCAGCTACCATTTTTCGTAGTGAAGCAGGCAAACGGGAGTTAGCAGGCTAATCCTTACAGCGGTGCCCAGCGCTCACCTCTGGAGTTGCTTGGGGTTGAAGTAGATCAGCCTGCAGTAAAAATCTTACTTGTTAAAGCAGGATCACAAAATGAGCCTAGTAGATTTGTGCAATTGCAGTTCTATAAACAGAGCCAAGGTTGCTAGTAGGCATAATTTTAAAAAAATATGACTTGAAGGCTTAATATGAGGTTGTGGCCATGAGCTCTGTAGCTGAGTCTGCAGCTCACAGTTCTTCTCAGATACAGCTTTGCAATCTGTTTGGCTTCTTGCAATCTTCTCAATCTTTGGAGGAGATAAGAGATAAAACACAATTGGGATCTAAACTACTCATGGTCTCTTTTTTTTTTCTTTTTGCACAAACCAAGAACCTGCTGCCTTACCCAAAAACTGTTCATTTTTTTGCACAGTATTTAAGAGCTGAATGCTGTACTTGTTGAATTTTGTGCTTATACAGTCTTCAGCCACACTTAAGTTACTCATTAGAATATACACAAGTTTTATACATGTAGAACGTTGCACTCCAACTAAATAACAATAATCCTGTGTCTTAACTGCTCTTGAAGAACATTGCCAAATATGGCTTTCAGAGTTTCTACAATGATATGATTTTAAGCTGGATGAATAAAATCAGTTGAACAATCTTCAAGAAGTTCAAACCCACTGCTATTTCAGAGTTACCTTACTGTGGACTTTATTTTCCCTTTAATTCTTTGCAGAAGAAAAAAAAAACCCAAACCAAAGTGCTGCAGAAAGACATGCACAAAATTGGGGTAAAAACAAACTTTTTTTGAAACTGTAGGAGTCCACCTGCATGTATGTTAAATCTGTATCAAACATACACTTCCTTCCATCACAAACTTGTAAAATGGGAATGAGTACTGCTCAGAATAGCTGTTTCTGGAGCTGGCATCTGCACAGTTTGCTAGTATTAATTAGAGAGGGACAGAAGTCTGTCCTAAGTAGCCAAAACTCTAGAAGTCATACTGTGATTTTTGCAAATGTGTCTAGAAGAAGAGCACAACTTTATTGTCCTGGCAAAGTTTCTCTCTCATTTTCATCTTTTACTAATCAATGCAGAGTAGCATGCTTGGAATCTGTAATAATTATTTGTTTCTTCATGGAATGAAACGTAGCTAGACAATTGAAGAACATTAAAGGTTTAACATATGTTGTTCACCATGCTAGCAGCTTGAATATCTCTCTAAATTTTTGAACATGCAAAACATAATACGATGATGAACAAGAATTCATCCAGCTAGTTGCAGAGTGTATTCAGTAGCCTTTTTAAGACATACCTGAGTGTTCTCTAAACATTTATTTGAACCTCTCTGTATGGAGTAAATTCTTTACTTGATTTACTGGCAGTTTACCTGTGTAAATGATGCAGATATGTGCATGCACATCTAAATGAGGCTCCCACTGATGTTTGAGCTCTGTATGTATATGTATCAGAGGGCAGGACCTGGCTCATGCCATGCACCTGAAATTCTGGTGCTCCCATGACTTGTAGATTCATGCTTGAGGAGAGCAGAGATCGCTGCACATGAAAACGTCCCAGACTTACTCTGAAGGGAGGTGTTGATTCTCTAAAGCGTGCAAATGTGGTGTTGTCGTCACCCTCAAACATGTGTGCTGTTTTTTAAAACATGCGCTCATACTTGAGGACAACTAAAGAAACTGATAAAGTGCTAATATGTAATCATCATCTGCCTTGGTAGACGCTAGCACTTCTCTCTGGATATACCCAGTTTCAGATGATGGTGTTGCACATTGTGGGGAGGGCAGTGGCAAATTCCTGTGCACAGCTTTGGTCTTCTGAGCATTGTCTCTATTGTAGACCCCACCTTGGGCACAGTTCCTGGGCAGAGGACTTGTACAGTCTAAGCAGTGGTTTTGAGGCCTAACTAGACAAGATTAGCATAAAGCAAGTAAATAAAATTGAGCTAAGAAGTTTTGAGTGCTGTGTATATAAATACATACATATGTGCATTTGTAGGTGTATGTGTGTATATATCATCTAGATCCCTGAAAAAAAAAATGAAATTATCTTGAACTCGGTCCCTGTTGGCCTCTCGTTTCCTTGTTCCTGGCCTTTCAAAGCTTGTTTTATAATAGATTAGGTTCCTTTCCAGAAAATCCTGTGGGGAAACTTATTGCAAGAGAATGACTCTAAAATTATTTATGACCACATTGCCAGGGCTTGCATAAAATGCAGTAGCTCTTTTCAGTAGCGTCATATGCTGTCAGTCCTACCCGGACTCAGTGGCGTTGGCATCTCTGCTGTAGGGAGGGCTCCCCGGGCTCCCCTGGTGGGGTGCTGCTTTAGCTGAGGCAGCATTACAGAGAGCATGTGGCTTGAGGGGGGATGGGAGCGGAGGGGAGTCGGGGGCCAGGGTGTGAGTCAGCTGAAGAGGAGCCCTGGGTCAGAAATGGAGATGGAGGTTTTGTGATTGAGTCAGCGCTGGCTCTGAGCCTTGTCTCCCTGTACTAACCACACTGGTGTACCTGCGAATGATAAAATGGGATGGTCTTTATCTGCCAAACCCCTTCCACTCCTTTTCATATTGTCTCCATTTCCAAAGACTGTCAAATGAATGCTTTGGGAGTTAATAAAACCTACTTTGCCTGGTGCTCTCCTTCCCGCAGAGTTGAGAAAGGAAGAGGTGCTGCCACGTTATGTAGCTGTAAGGTAATCAGCAGGATGAGGAGTGGATACCAGGTCTCGGTCCTTGTTATTAGGTAGAAATTTGCTTCCTACCAGTCCTCAGTTGTTTACAAACATCCTAATCTGCAGTCTTGCCCCTCATAGTAAATGAGGCAGGTTGGTTTCTAGATGTCTTCTCCCCTCTCTCCACCTTCCTCTGTAGTGCTAGACAAATACTTGTCTTTTAATTAAGCAAATCATCCAGCATGTATAAACCTGCTGGTATTGTGGCTAAATTTCCTCCTGAAGCGCTAGCATTTGTTGATCCTTCAGAGGCAACTTGGATGTTCAGCCAGGTTTCTCCCGTGCTGTATATACTGGTACAGAAGCCAGTGAGTTTGTGTGTTCAAGTGTCATGATTGATTGTGTCCCTAGAGACAAATATTTGTTTTTTTTAAGAAAGTAATTGTCAGATGAAAGAAGGGAATGCCAGTTATGCTCCAACTGAAAAATATCCTTATTATAATGAAAACTTTAACCTGTTTATTCTATAAAGAGTGAATATCCAGATGGCACATCCCTTTTGCTGGACATACTAATCTCTTCAAAATAATAATTGAAATGGGGAGATTTCCAAACATGATAATCTAGGTTTATAATGAACACACCAAACTTATCTTAGAGAATTAGCAATGCTATCTAATACATCTTATTGTAATAAAAATGCATTCCTGTGAAGGTCATAAAGCTTGAAACTAGAAGTTGAGTACCATATTTATAGGAAGTTTAATGAATGAAAGGTGGTGACTTTTCATAAAAAGACATTCCAGCTGCTTTTTTTTTTTTTAAATCCAAAGACACAGTGGATGGATGGCAGAATCCAGAACCTATTGAGGTGTTGTGGGTATTAAGGGCCACGTATTCTACTGACATTTTAAGTGGCATCTAGGTGTGTTTGGTACACTTGAAAGACAAGCTGTTTGTTTTGGTATCTACGCTTCTTTGCTTTTGCCTTTTAGGACAGGGCACCTAAAACCTTTCACTGGATTTCCATTGTGAACTTATTTTTAAAAATTTTAATAAGTAACTTTTACAGCGTTATTTCAAAGTAGTAGAAGATATGTGACTAATGGGAGTGAGTGGTAAGGAAGATTTGTTTGAGACGAGGGGAGAAGCAGCAAATCACCTATGAAGATGCAGTGAAACCACAGTTGCTGAACATTGTCTGTGCATTCATTTCTGTAAAGATTTTTAGAGATGGTATGGGGAGAAGCTCGGGTGATGACAGAACACACAGCAGACAGTGTTCTTTGAAAACAAAACAAAGCATTTGACTCTGAGCTGTGTTTTAAACTGAGATTGGGCCAAATTACGTCAGGAAAAGCAAATGTTTGGCATGTGATTTGGTAACGAAATCACTTTATTTTTATTATCCTACAGACGTTTCCACAAACACACGATTTTTCAGCTTTATCAGTCATGAAAAGCAATGAAGCCCGGCCAAAGTAACATAATCAGACAGCCTAAATAAGATTTTTTTCAGGCATTGGGGAATTTTAAAATTTTTGGCTTGCAAGATAACAGTAGCTTTACATCAGTACTTTAACAGCACTGTGCTGTTTCTCTGTCCCTTGCTTAATGGCTTTGCAAGTAGTCGACAGAAGGGAACTGTCCCACCCTGACCTGGTTTCCTAGATATTTTATAAAGATTCCCACAGGGGGTGACACCCAGTTACTTTCACACAAAACACTACTATTGTCACCACAAGTGGCTTAATTAAATTTGAATGAAACAAAAGGTTACGACAGGGCATGTTGCTGTAACTGTGGCTTTATAATATTTTTGGGTTTGGCTATGTGAAGCAGCCAGGCTGTGTGTCCATCCACCAGGCAGGGTGGTGTGTGCGGGGAAAGGGGTGCTTTCGCTTGGCCTCCGGCGCACAGCCTGTGCTGACGCTTTGCTCGGGTCAGGCCTTTCTCCTGGCTTCAGAGAGACCTCGACAGTGCTAGATGTGGTTGTTACGGGTTTGTTGTTAGCTACGTTTCCAGCTTCGCTTTGGTAATGTTTGTGTACTGATAAGTGAGGAAATACATAACTTTTGCTACCAAGAAGTGATTAAACACTTGGCTGCTAAAAAACAGATTTCAGACAATAAGGCAATTTCCTGTCTCCTACAGTTCAGGTCGTTCCCGAGGTTCCCATGTCTGTCCTGAGAACGGGGGTTTTGGGGATGTGGTTGCTCTCTTTCCTCTTTTTGCTGACAAATCTAATTCTATGTTATTTTCTGTTTTAGGCATTTGTGCAGTTGCTTTTAATACACTTTTGGTAGAATATAAAATACCACAGTTCTAAGAGATGCTGTATAAGAAGTGAAAATGTAAAATATTTTAGTAGAAGCTGACTGTTTTAAGCAAATTATAGAATTTCTATTTGTATTTTCTCTCTAAAAAGCCTTAGCCTTTGAGTTGTGGTCAAAAAAAAAAAATTTAACTGGGATCTATTGTCAGGACAAAGTAGAAATTCCCCTTTAATGCCCTTGAAATTGGGTTAATTTGCCTTACTTTCTCTGCTACGGTGTTTAAAGGTGGATTATTTTGTGTCAGTCAGTTCTCAGAATTCCCACATTCCCTAACATGTCTACATTTATGCACAAAATCTGTGTCTGCAAAAGCCAGGTTTCTGCAAACTAAGGTAGACACCTGTTCGCCATTTCAGGTCTCTAGGATATTTGTGTCTTAACCTGTATATCTGAGGAAAAGTGCTTATTGAAAAATAATCTGAGATTATATCATAATGTGACATAGTTTTCTAACTCTTCAGTCTTTTAACCTTTTCCTCAGGTCAGGAATGTTTGGGTGGGTTTAAGCTGTATTTTGGAACAAACCTGGCGGGGTGGGGGGAAGAACCACATATTTCTGTGGTGAAAAAGCCTTTGCAATGGAGAGCTGTTGTCCTGGCAGCTGGCCACGTTTTGCTTCAAATCTTCCAGAACTGTGAGTCTGACGGGCACTCAGATGGGCCTTGGTTTTGTTCTGGGTCCTGGGTGATGGCAGAGAGGACAAGCATTACATCATTTCAGCTAACAGAAGAGCTATACTTCACATTGACAGAAGTTTTAAATTAGAAATACATGAGAGCTGTGGGCCTATTACACTAACCACCTGGGAGATGAGGGATGAAGCGGTAATGGGGACATCTTGCATTGATTGTGAATGCTACAGCCAGATATAGGTATCTTCCTCCTTTACGAAGAAGTTGGCCCAGCATGTCTGAGGGAAGCAGAAGTTGCAATTCTGACTGACCCTCAGAGAGCCCTTGCTTTAACAAGCAAACTTGTGAATATGGTTTACGTTAAATTATGTCACATGGGCAGCTAGAGAACTGTACTTACGGTGGTGCTAGCTAGCAATAGTTTGCTGCCAGACTGGGGAAGTGCATTAATCGATGATTCCTGTTGTAGGCTGGTACTTGTCGTACTTATTAAAAATTTGGCTGCTGGATTGAGGAGGTGCAGATGTAACCAGACTGGAATGAGCTGTAACTGCTTTCAAACGCAGGATTAGAATCTTAAAAAATCTTGAAAAGTTGAAGAAATGGTCTGAGATCAAGAGGATAAAATTTCTAAAAGCTACTAGAAAATTATGACCCTTCTAATGAAGGAGTGCAACACCCAGAGAAAATTGGGAATATGCTGCAGAAAATGATCTGGTGCTTCTAATGGACCACACACCAAGCCTGAGTCCATAGGGTGTCATGCTGACCCAAGGGGAGCTGATCCTGGGAGCCTGTCCGAGGAGGCCTGCGGTGTGTTGGGGACTGGGGTGGTTTCCTTCTCATCTAGTTGGTGCAGGTGAAACCCCAGCTAAAATATGTTGCCCAGTTTGGACCATGTGTTATAGGCAAGAGGCAGATAAACTAGAGCACGTCCAGAGCAGAGCAGCAAGAACGGTCAGAGCTTTAGAGAATGTGACCTGTAGGAGAGGCTTAAATACCTTCACCTAATCTACCCTAGGGAAGACCCAAAGAGGAATGCTACATAGTTACCTGGAGCACAACCAGAACTGTTATTCATTTCACCTTCTCTCTAATAGTCTGGCTAACACTGCTAGATCAATTTCTGATCAGTTTTTCAAAGTTTGCATTTTGCCTTGGACATATGCTGCTCCTATTTCAGCCCTGAAGAACAGCTTGTGTTTCCCAAGGTCGTGTCTGTTTCTGCTTAAGAAACAAACCGAGATACTGCCTTGCTTGTCTTGCATCACACTCTGGATTTGTTCATTTGACTAAGATACTAACTTAAGAGGAACCATGTGGTTATGCCACATTGAGAATTAGTCTTGTGTTGCTTACTTCCTCTGCCCCTTTGAATGAGTTACTGTAAATGAATGAGCAGCTGTAAAAGGACCTGCGCAAACAGCAAATACTCCTCTCTGTGATTGGTGTCCACCTCCCCATCCTGCCTGTACTCTCTGCCATCCTCACTGGATTTACAATTCAGATAAAACAACTGCCCCAGGGTAAATTGCAGCTCAGATTAGAAAACATTGCCAAAGATGGCAGTGAGCTTCCTGCCATGGACTACACACCCAGATCATTAATAACAAGTTACGCTGATCAGCAAGTGCTCAGTGGAAGGCAGAGGCATTTCTCTCAGACTTTTTTTTTCCTTTTTCTCCGGTTGGTTTGTTTTTTAGCGAGGTAGGAAATAATTGCATATGGTAGGAAGCCTTTCCTGACAGGTGAGGGCTGTTGTGACCGGTGGGGCTGCCTCTGGGTCTGCTCGCTGCCTGCCTGGCCGGCGGTGGGGCTGCAAGGGCTGGGCCGGCAGCTCTACCTCCTGCTTGGCTGTAGGCATCTGGGGTAGGAAGTTCACTGCCTGTCAGCCCAGATACAGCCCTGATAGTGGCCGAACAAGCGTAGCCGGTGTTGTTCAGCCAGGTGCCTCTTAATTTCACCCTGGTTGGAATGTGAAAACAGAGTCATTAATACGTGGCCATGTAAATAAACACTGATCTTCTATGTATGTTTTTCTGTCTTCTGTTGTGTCGGATGTTGGTGTAAAAGAGACTATTACACCTCGTGATGTACAATTTGCTGCCAAATTTTGTCTTCAACTCTCTGCCCTTCTCTTTGAAGCATGCTCCTTTTCATATTTGTTCACCTTTTTTATATTTACTTTTATTTTTCAAGACTCTCCCTTTCAATAATAAGGGCTGTTATGCACCTTCTTTGTTTTCAGCCAAAACGTTTTGGAAATAAGAACTAGAGGTGCTGAAATCTAATTTTTGCTGTGTGATATGCTGCCAGCAGCCTGGTTTGTTGTTTCTTTATGAGAGCTGTTAACTTTCCCTGCTGTCAGAAATCTTCCTAAAAAATGTTACGCTAAAGATACATTTTCTAATTCTAGTTGTTTGAACTGTTCAAGTCCATCTTGCTTGTTGACACTATTGAATGCCATATTGCTAAGACATGCTGGTTGGTCAATTCCTAGTGTTTTCGAATTGTAAATAAAAATGTAAAAAGTAAAAGCATTGTCTACCTATGGTAAACTGGTATGTGCAAGTGACCAGCTAAATAAACTGGGAAAAAAATCAGGTTATCACTCTTTGGAGCTGTATTTGGCTTTACTAGTTAAGTGGCTGTGAATGCTAGCACTGGAAAATGCAATAGCTTTGAAGATTGCATGATGAGCTGGAAGAAAATAGACCCCAGGAGCCCAGAATTGCTGCCTTCTTGTACAGCATTGCATTTTGAGTTCAGGTATAGCTGCCATATGCTACTGTACAGTCATTCTGCTTAGGAAAGTTAGAAATGATGGGATTAAATGATTCAGCTCTTTAAAAATAAATAAATAACAATTTAAAACTGACTTCTAAAAGCCAAGTCTTAATTGGGTGTTGGTTAATAATTCACCTAATATAAAAATGTACTTTAGAACATATTTTAAAATAATATTCTGTGAAATGACCTTGAAATAACTTGACTCACCACTTACTTTAAAAAGCCAGTTTCTAAGCAGAAGCTTAGCAGATTTATTAGATTGTTGTAATTGTTGTTGTTTAGCTAAGAATTTTAGGTTCAGCATAGTATTTCATCTCTGTAGACAGACCAGGCTGTAGCAACAGTGCTATTTTTTTTATTAAAGCGTATTACCAATTTCTTCCTGTAGTTGTTGACCAACTTGTCTGCATGCTTTGGATGCCATAAAGCATGAGAAATCCCTTCCTCTGGGTCTGTAGACAAGTCGTCTACTGGCTGGTCAGCCCCTGACCCTGAAACCATGTAGAGGATTAATTATTTTCTTGCAATAGCAATCTTCCGAGTGTCACTACTCGCAAGGCTCCCAAGACTTGTGGCTTGGTCTCAGCTTAGACTAAGCTGTGCTCGGAGGTGAGGCTCTTGGTGCCTTTTTTTCTTCATCTCTGTTCAGCAGTTCTCTGTTTCTGGATGAATTGTTTTGTTTCTTGGTTTTATTCTGGGGTTTTTTTGCTAAATTTTTAAGGATAGCCTTAAAGCATTATCTCAGTATGACAGGCGTAAGCCTACAAAAAAAAAAAAGCAAGGTACTTAATGCTGTCAACCATATTCATGACTGGGATAGTCAGGCAACATTCTTTCTGCAAGGTTTATCTTGTTTTTGTTTTGATTGTTTAAGCAACTGGCCAAAAAAAAGAAAAGAAACCAATCTCTTCTGGGTTTTGGGTGTGGGGTTTTTTTTTCCCCTGTTTTGATTACAATGAAAGACAGATAAGAAAACAGCAAATACGCTCTTAATTCCAAAGGATGTTAGAGGGTTTATTTTGTGCTTTATTTGAGGAGATTTTTGGATTAAAGCACTTGCCTGATTTCTGGTGGATAATCTGTTTATTAAAAATAGTATAACATTTCTTGTCAGATGATGTACCAGTGTTCTGCAGATAACTGTAACTGTGGTCCAGGGAAACTGAAAGTTTCTAGAGATACTTTCCTGTATTATGTCTACCAATTGCAATTTTAAAAAATTTATTTATGTAAATTGTTATAAAAGCTCTGAGATCACGTCAATATATTTAAATATGACCAATGCCACCTGAGAGAGCTCTTCAGAAAAGTTCCAAATAACAAAGTCCTGACAGCTTTGGTGCATCAATGAAGGAACTCTTGACCTTCTAGCACGCTGAATGCCTACAGCCTTTCTTTAATGTGTTGCATAGCAGACCATAAGTTTCAGATGTCTTTCATACCATTGTTTTAATTTCAAACTATGGAAAGGTTTTTATATGCAAATCTATTATTAGTACATATATCCGAGAGACAGAGAGGATGGACAAGTGTGTCCAAATTCATCCAGGAAAAATGAAGCCACGTGTTTTTTTCCATGCAGAAGCTTATCTTCCAAAAAAGAGAAAAAAATCCCAGTAAAGATGAGTCAAATGAATGGAATAAATGTACTAATGTTTCACTTCTGGCATTTTGACCCAATAAAACAGGAGGGCAATAAAGATAGATCCTCTGATCCCTGGATTGTGCCGTATCCAGCTGCAAGCGCAGCAACTGCAGGGTGCAGTGCTGGGGAAAGAGCTCTGTCCAAAATCAGCCTGGATTAGGTAGCCTCAAATCCATGTTACAGTCTTTTAAGAAGAAAAATAGCAATGTCTCCATTTTTGCCAACTGCTGATAGGGGTGCTTTTGGTAGGAGATGACAAAACTGCATATTTCTGAGGTGCTCAGCTGGGGGTACAAAGGGTAAAATACTGGTAGGATGGAAAGCAGAAGTGGACTCGTCGTGTTGCGCTTCCTGCACTGGGACAGGGCTTTGTTGCTGCGGTTGGTTGGCAATTAGGGATGCGTGAGCCTTGCTGTTCCCAGCTGCCTTTGCACTTCCCCAACAGTGGTATTTATGTGGTGTTCACTCTCCAAAAATGTCTGTTAAGCAAGATCCAGCTAGTCTTAATAATATTTTAAGGTAGATTTTGGAACTATCTGTAGTGCATTTAAGTGGTGTTCACGTAACCCTTTGGAGAGTTAGGACCTCTCATTAAAATGCATTTAACTGAATATTATTTTTGTTAAATGAAACATTTTTTAACCTTACTAATTTTATAAGGAGCTCATAAAACAGTATAATACAGGAAAATATGCTTTTAAAGATTACTTAATTTTGTAGGGCAAGTTTAATTAGCTCCTATACCTTCTCCTCCCCCTTAATGTGGTGGAAGAATTTTTTTTTTTCTTTTTTTCCTTTCAATATTTGCATGTAGTATAGATCTGTTAACCACAGAAATTTTGGGTATATGTTTCGGTATCTGGCCTCTTTCTAAAAATGAAGAAAAGAATTCTTGTTTTAGGTTGGCACTGTCCCTTTTCTATATATGTATGTAGTCAAATGGACACCTTCCAAATCACTGTCATATTTAGCTACAGTTATCATCACTGTTCTTGACAGGGTCATGTTCTGTTGCCTTTTAGTAAAACCAGTTGTATAGGTATGGCAGCATTCAATAAGCCAGGCAACGAGTACAAGCATCTCGTGCAACGCAGGGCATGTTACTGGCAAGAGAGTGCTATACTTGCATAGCTCTAATGTGTCTGGTAACCAAGCTATCTTACAGCGACACATCCTTCATTGGTGCCAGTGGCTGGGCTGGTTTGTAGAAAAGGAGATGACAAGCACTTTGTATGGGGGTCTTCGTCTAGAGAAGCAGCAAGTGCCTGAATAGAGTCGCTGAGTTTAGGGGAGCAACCATGTATTGGAGTGCTTTGGTAGACCAGGGCCGTAGCAAGACTAGACTCGCATCTTAGATTGACAAAACACGTCATGCCTATTGTGAGCTTAACCTTTTTTCTTTTTTGGTTGTTTGTTTTTGTTTTTGTTTTTGTTTTTTAAATCTTTAGCTCTTGACATTTTTAACATTGTCTGAAGTGGCATATGGAATTTTATTTTTCAGTGACTTCAGTTATAATGCTTCAAACTTTAAAAACTATATTGACTATTCAGTGGATTCAGGGTACATTTGGCTGCAGCATTGTATCCAGTGGCTGTCAATGAATTTATGTGATAAAATCTGAGACTACAAATGTGAGATGAACTGTAAGTCAGTAAGTCAGGAATGTCCTACTGAGCAGTCCTAATTTTGCCAGAAGCATTTTCATGTCTAGTAAAGGGGATGAAGTGAAAAGCGTTGCAGTGGAGAGAGCTTTCCGCTGCAGCTTCTGGTAGCTGTCTGCCTTAGCTGCTTATGCAGCTGTTTCTCTTTGGAGCCTTTCCAGGGAAACAGTCATTGCTGATCCAGAAAATGTGTTGTTTCATTACATTTCGTGCCTATCTTGTGTTGCATCACATTTAGCTCTATCACGAATAAACACTTGCCCAAATCCATGTAGGATGTAATCCTGTGGAGTCAGTCAAATTAATCCTTGGTGCATCCCTGTCGCTTTGGATGTTGTACAAAGGCCAGGGCTGGTGTGAAGTCCCAGATCCAGTGACTACGGAAATGAACACACCTGAGGCCCAGAGCAAACAATGGAAGACGGTTTGCCATGGAAAGGCAAAGCATTCTGTCCCTCTGCATCCTGCAGGCTGCCTGGGCGCGGGCAGAGCCTCCTATCACTGTGTGGGGAGGCCCACAGCTGCTGGGGGCACCTGCAGTACCAGGCAGCGGCTTTGAAGTGCATAGGGAAAGCCACCCCTTGGCGCTTGTTTCTACAGCATGATCCATTCCTATAGGTTTTGATTTCCAGTTGGTGATTTGGATAAATATTACATATAAGCTAAAGGAAGCTAAATAATTTAGGCAGATGGTTTTCACTATTTTTTCACTAGTATACATGTGCATTTCCACTGATGAGTCGAAGTGGTGCTTCTGACTTGGCAAGGCCTCGGACAACAAAGGGTGTCTCTGTGTCTATCCAGTTGCTGTTGAGCTGGAGTCTAAAATGACTCTCCTCTTTTTCACCTCCAAAACAACTGAAAGGCAGAAATGAGAAAACCTTGAATTCCCGGAGTGATTGTAGCTTCTGTCTTCATCCCAAGAACATATGGGGGGTGGATCATAATTGAATACACTTTTATTTTCCAGGACTAATTTAATGGTTTGGTACCTTGGGCAGGAGAAGAGTGAGGGATTTAAAGTTGGATGATAACAGTGTAATGCATTGAGCTGCAACGGGATTTGTCTATTCTTAACTGTGCAAAGAGATGCTGTTTGGTTGCATCCCCCGCCCACATGCTACTACCAACTAGTAGATCCCTTGACTGTGAGCATGTAAATGCCGAGAGCTGTTTTTTTTACATTTTTCAAGGTGAATGAGTAGATTCTGCCTTTCAATTATTAAAATGGATGAGATTTTTGTGACTAGGTCATTGTGGAGTGTTATTCTGGTTTTTGTTAAACACAGTGCTTGTATTCTTGCTCTCTCCCTCCTTCCTCTCAAAACCTCAGTTGTTTCGGTAAGCTTACTTTACTGTGTGAAAACCAATGGAGGCGTTCTGCAAATTCTCAGCTGTTAAATTGCATGTGGTTTTTCCAGATTGGGATATAGGTGCTTGGATTCACAGGCTGCAGATTTAATAGTGAGGGATGGGAGGGGTTGCAAGAGGCCTCTGCTTCACATCCCTCTCTCCCTTTCCTCTCCTCCTATTTTGTAAGTCATACATTTGTACATTATATATGGGAGATCATATCGAAAACCTGCGCCTGGCACAAAAGTCATTCTGCTTTTGGAGAGGTAACTTGTGCTGCCATGTAGCTCAGCACTAAGTGCTCTTATTCAGTGTAGAAACACTTTCTGGAGATTTTCAAGGCGCTGCTGTTCTTAAACATACTAACAGAGAGAAAGTAGCATTTCTTGCAGTCAGTTTGACCTTTGAGTATAATCAAGCTTATGAGACTTACCAAATGCTGTGTATGTTATTACAAGTGAAACTTTCTGATATCTTTTAATCGTACCGGGAAAAAATACATGACATTTCTGCTCTATTTCAGTCTGAAGATAAGTCATGCAATGAGTAGAATGCGCTTGGTTATAGTGTGGGACAAAATTTGTACAGAAACAAATAGTTATCTTTTAAGGAAAAGTACAGTACTTTTTAACAGTACTGTAGAAACGTAATATTTACTCAGCAGTTTAAGTAGTCAACTTTTATAAAATATTCATGGGCTTATTAGTGTTTTATTTTGAAGTACAAAAATTTCCATCCTTGACTTACTTTTTATAATTTTAAACTGAAATAGTCCTGAGTTTGTCACTAGGTAACTATTATTGGCCTCTAAACTCACATAAGTCCTCTTCAATGGGAATTTTATAACTGGTATTCTAAAAATGCTCTTGCAGAAATTTAACTCAAACCGGCGTGTCTATTTACTTATGATAATTTATATCATAACTTTAAAATTTTCATTGTTGCATTTATTCTAATCGGTAATTAGTATCGTTCATATCGAGGACATTTGCAAGAAGAGTAGATGAATTTAGCTCACATAAAATTCGCATGAAAAATACTCACGGTGACCGTTACTTGTAGGAGTTCGTGTTTATGGGCAGTCTCTTCAGTACTGCCAGTTACTGCGTAGCTGGAGTTCGGTGCAGGAAATGTGATGCATGTAACTTTACCTGGTCTTGCTGCTGACGAGGTGATGGCGCAGAGGTGTGCCCCTGCGGGGCAGGGGCAGGCCACTGTCTGGGTGCGTGCAGGGTGTTCACGGTGCCCAGCTTTTCTCCCCTTGGCTGGGGAACTCGTGGGCGCAGCGCTGGGCTGCGGTGAGGGACAGGGACAGGGAACGACCAGGTCGGAGTCCTTGTCATGGCTTCCTTTCTCAGTGTGTGCATGTCCTCTTCTAGAGGATGCGTGCTCAATATTTCAAGCATTTATAAGATCTTTGGATGAAATATGTGCAAAGATAAATTATTTGCATAAAGGATAAAGGAGGAAACTTGGCATTTTAAAATCGCATGCTTTAATTTGCCACATGAATGCGTAACTGTGTTGTTTTCTCCCTCCTCATTTATTCTTTCTGTACTTTTGCCTGCTCCTGTCTTGTAATGTAGGTGCTGTTCTTGGGGAGTGTATTAAATTTAATGATGCTTCTCATTTGACAGGAAGTATTTACATACATTTGCAGGCAGAAGATCAGCCCTTTATAGCATGAGGTTTTCATTGAGAAAAATGCCTTCTCTTGGGATTGCTATCTTGCACTAACGTGGTATACGCTTGGTAGTAAAACAGGATATAATGTCCAACATGATTCTTCAGGCGGGTCACAGAGGTCTAGTCATGATCTTATTCTTGGATAAGCTGCCCTGAAACCTATACAAGTCTTTCTCCCTTCGAATCCAGCAAGAAATATGCAAAAGCTCCTTGTCAGTCCTCTTCAGCAACTGTTACTTTGACTAATTTTCGGAAGATGCTTTGAAAAGTCAAGTTACCCTTTACCTTTTTAGGGGATGATCTGGCACCATTAAAAGACAGTTCAGCTGTGAATGGTGATGTGGATGTCAAGAAACTGTTGGCGTTTGTCCAGCCCTGTTTGTTAGATTTCAGGATTGATTATTCAGGTCTTCCTTATGTGATGTCAGTTGTCACAATCTGTGTTAAATTGCAAGAAACTAATGTCAAAAGCAGCCCCTTATGAGCCAGGAGGCTCGGGTAACAGGAGGTGAAAATAGGAAGCCATTCAAAGTTTGTTCTAGGCTGACTACAAGAAGGTTTCTCCTGTGACTTCGTTTGCAAGTAGAGAGCTGGGGAGGATGGGCAGGGACAGGACAGTGGTATGGTCCCTTTCCTTACTTAATAAAGGTAGGAACATAAGCACAGTAAGAATTACCTTTGCAAGAGTTTTGTGCTGGTTTTGACCCCCCAAAAGATGACAAAGTGCCAAGAATAAGCTCTGTGCCAGCAGGAAGCGTCCTTAATAAATCAAAGAATAAATAGTTCTCAGACATAGATAAATATGTTTATGGAAGGTAACCATGGATGATACAAATATACAACCATTTTTCACAGTGTCTCTAGGCAATTAGGAAGATATTTTGTCAATGGTGATAGGAGGAGGGGAGAGGGCAGAATCCTCCTTAAAATTTCAACATGCTGTGCTGCGGAGCATCAGGAGGAACTAACAGTGTTTTCTGTGTGGGTTTTATTACTTGGCAGGATCCACTATGACTAAATCTCAAAAGACTGCTTTTTTAAAAGTTGCATTTATTTATATATAATACAGTTAGCCAAAAAAACAACCCCACCTTATCAAACCATGTATGGTCTTTATTTGTAAAATGTTTCTAACTGCTTGCTAAACATTACTGGAGAACTGTGTAGCCGTGAAGGCAGCCGCTTACTTGTCAGAGCTCAGAGTTCCCATGTTAATCACAACAAGCATGTGTAGAAAAGAGCTGACCCAGACTCCACCAGTGATCCTCTTCAGTCAGGATAACATCTGCACTCCATTTTCTTCCTTTATATAATTACATCTGTTGATGTTTTCTTAATATTTAGCATGCAGTGAGGAGTGTTCTTGTGAAATTATGAATTAAATATGTTCTTTTAGGAGGAAGAAAGCCAAGTGGCTAATGCAACAACCTAACTTTAACTTATTTAATATTTAATAATAAAGCAGGGCAAAAGCACCTCACAAGAGCTTTTCTTTCAGTGGGAATTTATTTGAATTATTTACTCAATTTCAAAAAAATTTTTTGCACTTTTATGATTGGGTTGGACAAAAGTCATGGGCGAAAGTCAGCCCCAGATAATTTTTGCTTAAGTTGTTAAACTTGAAAACAAATGACGAACAAACCAAAATAAATAAATGACTCTATTTTATGAAATTGAAACGTAATGGGAACCAGACTCATATCCAACGAGCCTCCAGATAGAGTCCGTGCTTGCTTTGAAACTGTAATCACTGTCTGGCTATGTGTGCGGGACGCACAGGAGCATGTCTGGTGTGTGAGATAATGGGTTTGGATTTGCAACGTGTCACAGCTCGGCCTCGCAGCCAGAGCTCTCCCCTCTGCTCAGGCCCACCTCGTCCCTCCCTGCCCGAGCTCGGTGCTTGAACTGATGGCATACATTTTGTGAAGCCTGTGTGGGTTTTGGGGGGGGTGTTGGGGGGAGGTGTGGAACAGCAACGTTGTCCACCTGTAAGACTGTTTCTAATCAGTTTTTAGTAATCAGGCAGGAAAATGTAAGTATTAGATGTGTTTGGGTTTTAATTAGTTTGCTTTCTGGAAATCCTGTGCTTGTTAGTCTGTGAAAACTTAAAGCTGTCAACTAAAATTTGGGTGAGAATTCTCTGCAAAAATTTCTGAAGTGGTTGTTCTGAGGATGCCCAAACTTAGATTTAAGCTCCTAAAATGCGATTGTCCTGAAGGTGAGGATGTTGACTACTGGGTGAAATGGAATAGGACAGGCCAAGTTCCCTGGCTCCGGTGAAGCAGGACAAGTCTGCTGACTTCTCTTGACGTGTCCTGCTTTACAGCAGTAGGTGAACTCAGCTGTTACATTCAGGATACTCCCTGACTTGAAAGAGAGAGTAACTAACACTGTAAGACTACTGGCTTATCATAGCTTTGTCTAAGAAGTCTAGCAAAGGTACACCAATTTCCTCTTTAAAACAGAAAAAGCCTACACCAAGACCACTTATTTCCTTTCCCTTCCCTTTTATGTAACTGAATCCTGTTTACTGCAAGCACTTTTGAAATGCTAAATTTAAGTTAGAAATGTACGAGCAGATGCTCAAAAGTGTTTGGCGCTTTGCTGTTTCTTGTTACATCTTTTTATCAGATGCTTTTATGTCTGTATGAAGCACAGTTCATCGTCTTGTATAAATTGACTGAACACCACATGCGAACAAAATGTGAATGTTTATTGATTTAAATAGATTACTTGAATACACTCTCAGTAGCATAAATCTAGTTGAATATCAAGTCGTATCAATAGAGTAAGTTAGAAACTATGTGGAAGTCAATACAAAACCCTGTGTAAGACTCCTCCTTTTCTCTGCTAGTGTTTAATTATTGGAGGTGGCCCATGTGGCTTTTTTTTTTTTTTTTTACTTGCCTTCCTGGGAGCCAAAGTTGTCGTCGTGGAGAAGCGGGACACTTTTTCAAGAAACAATGTGTTGCATCTCTGGCCATTTACAATCCACGACCTCCGGGGACTGGGAGCAAAGAAATTTTATGGAAAATTCTGCGCAGGATCTATTGATCACATCAGTAAGTATCTGAGGGCATGGGCACTGTTCAGATAAGAGGTGTGCTGAGGTCAGAAGATTAATGGAGACTTTCTTGATTTGGCAGAAAGCTCATCTGCCTTAAACATGCATGAGTGCGTGCATGCACACAGAGGAAAAACGGTGTCTCATTTAAGCAAAATGACAGTTGAACAAATGACAGTCTTATGGAGCAGCCTTTTTGTTAGTCTGGATTTGTTAAGCAATAGGTTTTTATTACGAAGTATGAAGAATATTGATATTCATTCTAGTATGTTGAAGGTAGACACAACCCTTAGTCTAATGAGAAAACATGTAAAAGTGGGATATTTTACAGGGAAATATGCTGTAAAATTTTCTATCCTAAAATGGTCAACATATTGCTTAGCAGATCCTTTAAATATCGTTAAGAAGGAAAGCTCTAAAAAAAGTATTCTAAGAAACTCACTGAAATGAGTTTTATTACCTGTGAGATTGTGCTGGAAGAGAACAACATCCTGTGGTGGTTGCAGCATTTGCATTTGTCACAGTGTGGGAAATAATAATGCTGCATGCTTGTGTTAACAATGAATATCAGTTGGGTGGCGTGCTGATAGCAGCTATGATTACTTACATATTAAATACATCTTTGTTACTCGCTGTCTACAGGTATTCGACAACTTCAACTTATCCTCTTCAAAGTTGCACTTATACTAGGAGTTGAAATCCATGTGAATCTAGAATTCGTGAAAGTCCTGGAACCTCCTGAAGATCAAGAAAACCAAAGTATTGTTTATCATAATGTAGTTCTGTTCACAGTAACTTCTTTCTATGTCAGGCATTATGTGAAATCATTCAAGGTAGTTGAATTCTGTTAAAGAAATGGGAGTTTTTTGCCCTTTTAATTCACCTAGGTTTGCTATATACAGTCATAGGCTGAATAAGTATCATTGTGACAGCACTGACAATTCTTAAAATACGACGCAGTCTGAGAAGTTGAGGTTTTGCACTATGCCTTCTGGCACGTGTTTGAGGCTTTGTTAGGGAGTCTGGTGTGGCTTTCTGGTATCTTCTTGCAAAAACAATTTCTGATTGATAATATAAATATTGAGGATGGATTAAGCTCCCTGGGCCTCATTTTGCTTTCACATTTGATATAACTCCCACACAGACTCTTATCAGCCATCTTATGCAAGATTTTTAAATAAAGTAGAGAAAGATTTCTTGTTCTTTTTTTCTATTTTTTTTTTTTTTTCAAGATTAGCATTTAGGGTGTTGTAGCAATAGAATATTTTAAAATTTTATTTTAATTAAAGTACTATGCTATCTGTCTTTAAATGGTCATATAGTGACAGTAGAATAAATACATTGTTTTAAGTAGTTAAAGCATATATAATTTTAAAATATGGACAATACAAACATTTTCACATAATCAGCTTTGTGTTAATGCGAAGATTAAATTTAGCTCTGTGAGTATAGATTCATAGAATCATAGAATAGTTTGAGTTGGAAGGGACCTCTAAAGGTCATCTAGTCCAACCCCCCTGCAATGAGCAGGGACATCTTCAACTAGAGCAGGTTGCTCAGAGCCTTGTCCAGCCTGACCTTGAACGTTTCCAGGGATGGGGCATCCACCACCTCTCTGGGCAACCTGTGCCAGTGCTTCACCACCCTCAGCGTCAAAAATTTCTTCCTTGTATCTAGTCTAAATCTACCCCCCTTTACTTTAAAGCCATTCCCCCTTGTCCTGTTGCAACAGGCCCTGCTGAAAAGTCTGCCGCCATCTTTTTTATAAGCCCCCTTTAAGTACTGACAGGCTGTAATAAGGTCTCCCCGAAGCCTTCTCCTCTCCAGGCTGAACAGCCCCAACTCTCTCAGCCTTTCTTCATAGGAGAGGTGTTCCAGCCCCCTGATCATTTCCATGGCCCTCTTCTGGACCCGCTCCAACAGGTCCGTGTCTTTCTTATGCTGCGGGCTCCAGAGCTGGACGCAGTACTCCAGGTGGGGTGGACTCACCAGAGCAGAGGAGAGGGGCAGAATCATATCCCTCGACCCGCTGCCCACGCTTCTTTTGATGCAGCCCAGGATACGATTGGCCTTCTGGGCTGCGAGCGCACATTGCTGGCTCATGTCCAGCTTTTCATCCACCAGTACCCCCAAGTCCTTCTC
>NW_008824186.1:245506-254867 GCF_000699105.1 Pygoscelis adeliae
CAAGCTCTCGGTCAGCTCCTCATCCATCCCCAGGCAGAGCTCCATGCACTCCAGCTGGTCATTGACATAGAGGGCGACACCCCCTCCTCATCTCCCCTGCCTGTCTTTCCTAAAGAGCCCGTATCCTTCCATCCCAACGCTCCAATCATAGGAGCCATCCCACCATGTCTCCGTGATGCCAGTAAGGTTGTAGCCCTGCAGGCGTGCGCATGTCTCTAACGCTTCTTGTTTATTCCCCATGCTACGTGTGTTTGCATAGAGGCATTTAAGTTGGGCCCCCGCTGAAGCTGACTTACTGGCTGGAGTTCCTTTGTGCTGTTCTTCAGGCACTCTCCTGAGTATGCTTCCATTTAATTTCTATTTAGAAGACAATTAAAAGTATTGAGAATGGAATGCTATTTTTCTTCTTTTAAAACCCAGCTCTCCCTTGCTGTTACCGCATATGTACAGCATATGTACTGTCTTGATAAGGTCATTGTGGGGCTATTTCTGTGAGAATGAAGTGCTTAAGCACATTCTTGTGATATGGGTCTGAGAGGAAGTTTAGTGCATTAGATGATCCAGATGAAGGCTTCCATTTTTTTTGTTGTCAGTTGACGAGCTTGACACCTTGCTAGTACAGCCTGAACATATCTTTGACTGCAGCAGAACTTCCCCTGCATCAAACTGAGGCAGAATTCAGCTCTGTTTGAATGAGAAATGGACTGTTTATCTTAATGCCCTTTCTTCAGACTCTGAAAGCACTTCTCCATTGTATTACTGAGGAATTAATAAATTAATTTTTTGGTGTGTTTTCAGAGATAGGTTGGAGGGCTGAATTTCTCCCCACGGATCACCCTTTATCAGAGTATGAATTTGATGTTATTATTGGTGCAGATGGCCGCAGGAACACGTTAGAAGGTAGGTGAATGTGTGCTTTTAGCCTTATTAATGGTCTTTAGGATATTTTGGAAGGCCTGAAAGTCAGGGGAGAACACAAAGCAACAGGCTACTTTTCAATCCACTGAAGTCTGCGTGGAAACTATTTTTTATGTGGTATCGTCTGCTTTTGTTGTTAAGTTGTAGCTCAAAATAAAGACGTGTAATGTCATTACTGATTGTCAGCACTGTATATCTGCATTGCCTCTAAAATGCATCATGATGCCATTGGGCTTGCTTCAAGGTTAAGTAATTATATGATAATTTAACTTTAAGGAAGCTGACAAGATACATATCAGGAATTGCATAGCCTTTGCTATTGTGCCGTAAATTTGCACTGTGTGTTTGAACTGATGACCAAAATGTGACTGCCGGGTATAACGAAGGCATTAGAGGTATCGCTCTTTTATAGAGGTGACTTAATTTCAGAAGCAGTTACTTTGGAAACGATACCAAAAGATAATATATAACTTGGGGGTGGGGGCAGGAAGAGGGAGGAAATGCTTCATGAACTTGAGCCATTGCTGAGAATTCAGACCACCTGAGCTGTCTTTGTTAGCGAGACACTAGCTAAGCTGCTCTCGTATCAAATGAACAAACCTGTTACTTAATTATATATTCCCCTTGTAGCTTTTATTATATCCATGTTAGTTTCAGTTCACTAAATACAGCATTTCCTTTTTTTATTAGCTTCATAGTTTGTCTGCTTATGCTTATATCTGCCAAGCACAATATGCTTAGAGTTAATTCCTTGTAACGCTCTATTAGAAAATTCCCCACACTATCGTCTAGCTATCCCCCATAAAAGACTGTTTAAGTAGTCAGGTATCAGCAAAACGAAATTATTCTTACCGCAGCTGCAGACTCTATTGAGAAGTTAATGGTCATTGTAGTACCAGGATCTAAGGGAATATATGGTGCACTGAAGATTGACAGTACCAGCTTCCATACGTAAACATATTAAGTTTATCCCAATGAAATAACAAGAGTGCATTAAGAAGCAGAGACAAAAAATTCATAGCTGATTTATTTCTTCTTAGAAAATACATGTATTTTCTGAAAAGTCATCTTCAGTTGGCTTAAAATACTCTAAGGGCCTTCTGTCCTACTTCAGAATTTACTTACAGATAAGGGGAATATGCAGAGGGTAAAACTTAAATGTGTGATTGCAAGAGTGTGGCTTAGTGGGCTTTTTTTGTGAAAAAAGGGAGCTAGGATGGAGCGAGAGAGCAAGTAACTTTGCAGTCAGTCTCACCTTAGAAATATAACAGTTAAGCCACTGAATATTTTTCAACCCCTAATACCTTTGAAAAACCTCAATAGCTGGTAGTGTGTGCACTTAAGCACTGTTACAGAGGTTTCTATTTTTCAGGTCTTTCTCTGCTGCTTTTGACTGCTGATCTCTTGCATGTTTTTTCACAAGCTGTTTACCACCTATATAATGAAAATCTTATTTGCTATTTAGCATGTTAAAAATGTTTCCCTCCATTAGATTTGATCTGCTCTATTTCCAGTCTGTTTTTCTTTAGTCATCATTTGTCCTTAACTTCTTCCCTTATTCAACTTCTTCCCATAGTTCACCTCCAGACCTTTTTTTTTTATTTTTTAAAATGAGACTTTATCTTGAATGCAGTACAGCTCCAGTTTTGCAGCTGAAGTGTGGAGAAAAGACTCCCTGCATTCAAGGGAATTTTGGAGGAATGACAGAATCTGCTGATGGTGTGTTGTTTGATGAAGTGTAGGACTAGACGTAGGAAAGAGATTGAGCTGCCTTGAGCTGACCCTCCCTGAAAGTCCGATGTGAAGTTTCCAGTGTTTTTAATTCTTTTCTTTGCTTTCCAGGTTTCAGAAGGAAGGAGTTTCGTGGTAAGCTGGCTATAGCTATCACTGCTAATTTTATAAACAGAAATACAACTGCAGAAGCCAAGGTAGAAGAAATTAGTGGTGTTGCTTTTATCTTCAATCAGAAGTTCTTCCAGGACCTTAAAGAGGAAACGGGTGGGTGCATCCTCATTTTTTCCACAACCAAATACAAGAGGCAGTAGAAGAACTCTTTATGTGCCAGGCCACCCTCCTATTCCTGTTAACATCAATTTAAATATATTGTATAAAAAAACCCCAAGTGATAAAATGCTGTTGAGGTCAGAATCTTGCAGATGGAGGTGTCCAATTATGGTACAGTGGGATTTTTTTTTTAGCATGGGCGTTGCCACATCATAGCTTGTTTTAATGTTTAAATTTTCCTCAACTGTAAAAATGTCTGCTATGTTGAACAAATTTAGAAGAGCATATTCAATGCCCAGAGATTTCCCTTAAGACATGGTTTGTTTTGTTTGTATCCGTTCACATACTGAACAGCTTAAACCCTGTGCAAAAGGCTCTGCCCTTCTGGGAGGAGTTTATTCTTGCTTTTTGATGTGTAGATCTGATAAACTGAAAAGAACTAGACAGGAATCTGTCATAAACACTTAAAATATAAACTGTGAAATACATCTGTATGAAAAGCGGTTTCAGAATAGTTGCATCCACTGTTGGTACAAGCAATTCCATTCTTGATTTACAGATTATTATTATTATTATTGAAACCAAAACTCCTGGTTACACACAGTGCCAGAGCCCTAGCAACCTAAAAAGCACTTTGTTCCCTTGGCTCCCCTTTTCTACCTCAGAAGATTGTAAAGGCTATAGTTAACTGGCTATTCCTTAAAAGGATGCTAAATAACTTTAAATTATTGTGCTGGTTTTGGCTGGGATAGAGTTAATTTTCTTCGCAGTAGCTAGTATGGGGCTATGTTTTGGATTTGTGCTGAGAACCGTGTTGATAACACAGGGATGTTTTCGTTACTGCTGAGCAGTGCTTACACAGAGTCAAGGCCTTTCTGCTTCTCACCCCGCCCCACCGGCTGAGACAAACTCTTGTTGCATAAGGCCGATCTCCTCTGTTGGTTTGTTTTGTTTTAGAGCATCTGGTCCACTAATGCTTCATCCCAGCTGGGAAAGTGAACGTATCTCAAAAAAGGAAATGCACCTATGGGGATCAATCACATGTTATTAGTAAATGACACAGACAATGCACTGTACTTCGTAACAAATGTATTATCTCTTTTCAGGAATTGACCTGGAGAATATTGTTTACTATAAAGATAGCACTCATTATTTTGTGATGACAGCAAAAAAACAGAGTCTTCTGGACAAAGGAGTAATTATTAATGTATGTAAAAATGCTGGCTAAACCCCAATTTTATTTACTTGGCACAGAATAAGTGTGAACATCTGCATAAACGTTGTTGCACGTTATAGAGGGTGTTTATAGACTTTCTAGATTGCTTCATTAAAGCTCAGATCATTTAGATCTTACTCTGGCTTTTTTTGTTTTTCCCTCCAGTCAGCACAAAGTTTCCGTAGAGAGCTGAAAACAATACTTCCTAAATTTGTCAGTTCTGAAACTGGCTGAAATGGGATCTTGACTCACCTTGGAAATATGTGGTGTGGTCATCACACCAGAAAATAAAAACCTCATTTATTTAAAGATGAACTTAGCACAGCTATGTCCAGTTTTATCAGGCAAATAAGGAAGCGTTAAAACCTACCCCAGGCTAAACTGCAAATTCTCTAAAGTGGGTGAAACATGATAGTAGGAGGCTATAAACACGATGGCCTGAACTTTCAGCGGTACTTGGGAATTGGAGGCCTCTTGTGTGCGCACTTTCTCTCTCGCTCTCTTTTTTCCTCCTTCTTCTGTAAGATATGGGGGTTTGTTTTCTTTTGTTTCTAGAAAGTGTTTTGGCACCATTTAAATTTCTCTTCCTGGAAACCCAAGAGAGGTCAGTTTTTCTTGCAAAGTAAGGCAATGCCAAAACAGCTGAGTATAACTTCCCGAAGGAAGTGCTTGTGGGGAGCTATCAGAAGGCTTCTTGGCTTTCTGATGGGACCATTTAGCTCAGTGCCATGATTTCCTGCCCTTTTGGAGGACGGGCTCCCAGGGCAGAGCAGCTGGTCTTGCCTAGCTGGGGCGGGAGAGGGGAAGGGCAGCAGCCCCCCCAGCAGTGGGGGGGGAGCGGGGGGTGGGCTGTGGGCTTGAGGGGCTGGTGTTTGTAGGTGGGGGCAGTCACAGGAGATCTCTGGGGAGTTTGGAGAAGAGGAGCAGCAGCTGTGGCCCGTCAGAGCTATTTTCCTGACCTGCTCAGGTCTGAGTGGGAAAAAAAAAAAAAAAGTCTGTTTAAAACAACTGGGCTAATAGCGGTTCTGTGGTATCATCCCTGCGATCAGGGGTCTCATCCACGATTAAGCTGTAAATAGAAACTGCCTTATTAATAATCACTGGCATTAAGTAGGATGACCTGTAAAGGCAGGGTCCTTTACCACACTGGCAAAAAAAAAAAAAACAACCAGCCCAAAACAGAACAACAGAAAAGCTTATATGATGCAAGTTTGAATGTGTTCTTACTGAGATGTTAACTCCAAACCTTCAGGCTGAGACCCACGTGTTGCATCATCAGTACATTGGTATTTCTGCTCTCGTGTGGTTTCAGATATGGGGTGCACACTTGCAAAAAAGCATTACAGTGATGATGATAACATCTTTTGATGGGAGGGAAGTAATGTTACGAAAATAACACATAACCGAGGAACTGGGAGGCACTATAATACTCTATTGCAAATAAATATGCTTATTCGGTGTTGGCATAGAGAGTTCCTGTTTGGTACAGTACAGGTACAGTAACCTATGTTTGTGTATTAACTTTTTGGAGGAGATTACAAATCTCACTTGGTTCTTTATGCTGTGAGATGTGTGGTTGCCACTCATCAGACTGCAGTTGTTCCAATCCAGAGAGAATAGTTGGAGTATCTAATCCTACATGCTTCTCTCCTTGCAGGACTATATTGATACTGAGTTGCTCCTCTGTGGGGAAAATGTGAACCAGAGCAATTTGCTGTCCTATGCCAGAGAAGCTGCTGACTTTGCAACTAATTACCAGCTGCCTGCCTTGGATTTTGCAATTAATCACTATGGGCAACCAGATGTAGCAATGTTTGATTTTACTTCCATGTATGCATCTGAAAATGCTGCACTAGTGAGAGAGAGGCACAGACATCAGCTCCTGGTGGCGCTTGTTGGAGATAGTTTGCTTGAGGTATGTCTTCCAAGTAGTCGTTTTTGGTTTGGGTTTTTTTTTTTCTTAATCCAGCCATTCAATCTACCCTCCAAAATAAAGCGTCCTCTCTCACGTGTCCTGAAACAATGGTACTTTCTTTGGAATAGATTTTTTTTTTCCTTTTTTCTTTTTTTTATGCCATAGTTTGTCATAACTAATGCTTGGCTGGCAGTCTCTGGCTGAGATCCTGTTTTGCTTTATGCAAGTTGTATTTCTGTTTGAAAACGGTGAGCTGTGTGTCCTCAGCTTGGGTGCATGGCATAATTTTCCTGACTTCCATCATAGAAAAAACTTGGTCCAAATTTTTATTGCAGTCTCTTTGCCTTAATGTGTTCTCTTTTTCTCTTTCTGAAATGAAAAGTGTATGTTGTAACTAATCTATTTTTTTAAACTCATGCTGACAGCCTGAAGTGTTTGAAAAGATCAGTCTAAAGCAAAATTAGGAGATGAGAAGAAAGGCATCTTTTTTCCCTTTTTTCCTTGACTAATTCTTAAGTCTTTTTTTTTTCCCCCCTCAGCCTTTACCTTTTGAGGTTAAGAAATTTGTTTTTAAATATAGAGGTTAAAAAAAGAAAAAGTGAAAGCAGTCTTGTTTATTACCTAAGACTTGGAGGAGAGAAATGTCTAAAAAGTGCAAGAGTTGGCTATGTTGTATTTTAACTCTTTCTGGGCTACTTTTCTAAGACAGTATGAAACCCTAGACTCCAAATTCACGTTGCAAGTTACTTTTGTAATAAGACCTTAAGAAACACAAGGAATTAAAATGTAAATGCTTCTTACAGCCCTTCTGGCCAATGGGTACTGGCTGTGCAAGAGGCTTCTTAGCTGCTTTTGATACTGCATGGATGGTGCGGAGCTGGGCTCAAGGAAAACCCCCGTTAGAAATCCTTGCTGAACGGTGAGTGATGCTTTTGTCTTCTCCATTGTTCCCAGTGTTTTAAAGAGTTGCAGTATTGGTAGAAGGCAGTGGAATTCAGAATGCCAACAGGAGAAGTATTCTTCTTCACTGCAATGGCATTGGGTTGAAATTATCCATTCCTTCAGGTTACTGAACAATTTACAATAGCAGTAGGCTGTTGCTCTGTAAGCTTCTGCACACTAATACAGAGATCCAGCAATGTGCATGATATGGGTTTAAGTTACTAATTTAAGTCACTAGTGACTAGAATTAAGTGTGATCCTTAAGGAAATAAACCAAAGATACCTTGTGTCAAAAGACTAACCCTCCAACCATCTCAGCACTTGTTTTTTGTTTGGTTTTTTTTTAATTAAAAAAAAAATCCTGAAACAAGCCTAAATAAATACTTTAACACTAACAGCTTTCATAGTTGGTATCTGTGATTTTAACTCTGCATTTTAGCTTAGTAACTCTGATGCCCTCCTTATTTAGACTAATAAATGTGTGGCAAAGCAGAATTGCTATAATGCTGCATCATAAGCTTCTCTATGTAATGTCTTTTCGACCAGAGCAAAAACTCTGTTAAGTACATCAGCAATCCTGGTGTCACCACGGTCTGATGGTTGAAGTTGCTGACTTTGGTCCCAATGGCAATTGCCCTCTCCGCTACAGCTGCCCAGGCTGTTTCGGGGCAGATACATAACAGAAATAGTCATGGTTGTGGTAATGCAAGTAGAAGCATTACTAAGTACAGTGCTTTGAGAAGCTTTCAGATGGAAGCCTGTGGGATGACTCAAGCACGGCATAGTCCCAAATGGAAAATTGAACAGCATAATAAAAAAGGCTGTGGTGGTTATAGGAATTGCAGAATGACGGGATTTAGTGCTGTTATGTGGTAAAGAAGTTACTCCTTGGGTGGATGTTAAAGCAAAACCAGATGACCGAATGATGTAACCTCCTTTTTTTTTTTTTCCTTTCCTTCGTCATCTTTTTCTTGCTTGCTTCCTGCCTCAGGAAAATATGGGCATAAGTTCTAAGAGCCTGTCTTTTTGTTGTCCTTTTTCTGTCTGGCATACTTCTGCTGAGCGGGGATAAGAAATGGGATGGATGCATTATGCATTTAGTGCATAACACTTGTCCTGGCAGAATCAAAATAAGGTGCAGGTAGCTGGAAAAAAAAAAAAAAACCAAAACCCCACACCTCTTTATATAATAAATATTCATTTTAATCAATATCTCTTGCATCTTTTTTCTCTATAAGAGAGAGCATTTATCGACTCTTGCCTCAGACTACCCCTGAAAATATTAACAAGAACTTTGACCAGTATACCATTGACCCAGGAACAAGATACCCGAACTTGAACTCAAGCTGTGTTCGACCTCACCAGGTCAGTACTTAAAAGGCTTGCATGTGAAATCACAGTTCATTTTTTGTCCAGGAGAAATAGGGCCACAAGTAGCGCATAAACAAAATCTTCAGGAGACTCCTTAATTTAGATCCAGCTGTTGATAAAGTTAACGCAGAAAGAAAACTTTTTTTCTCTCCAAGCAATTCTAACATTATGCTGTCAATCGCTTTTACTTGTAGGTGAGGCAATTATATGTTACCAATGAGCTACAACAATGTCCTCTTGAAAGAGTAAGCTCCATAAGAAGATCAGTGAATCTCTCACGACATGGTATGTCACATCTCATTTTTGCTGTGGCTTAATATTTGGAGCCTTCTGAGCATACAAAAACTGATCGAAATGTTTGCCCTCCACTGTAACCGCAGAGTCAGATATTCGACCTAACAAGCTTTTGACGTGGTGTCAGAAACAGACAGAAGGGTACCGTAATGTTAATGTCACAGACCTGACTACCTCCTGGAAAAGTGGCCTTGCGTTGTGTGCAATTATCCATCGCTTCAGACCTGACCTCATGTAAGTGACATCTGTAGATCTTGTTGAGTGTAGGATTTATTAAACATTTACTGAAGTATAGTGTAAGACCAAACAGAACAACACTGATAGTCTACAGTCCCCTTCTATTGCTGGTTTTTGCAAGGAGGGTGCACACCGTTGCCAGGTTTGGGGGATGGGGAGGGTGGGGTTGGTTTTGCTTTGTTTTTTCTGTATGTCCTTGCATGCCATTTAAAATGAAATATATATGCTTTCAAAGAGCTAGGAAGGCTTTGAACCTTATGACTTATGATCATGTTTGTGGGACTCGCATGGCTATTTAAAACAAAAATTGCAGTGCTTGGAGAATGTGAAAGTTGCATTCCCAGGTCCCTGGAGACAGGTTTTTAGTGTATGTTTAAAACCACAGCCATAATGGCACTGTCATGAGCTGCAGAAATACCTGGATGAGCCTTAAATGAGCCATCCTCAGTGTGTCGTCGTGGGTG
>NW_008824186.1:254888-272465 GCF_000699105.1 Pygoscelis adeliae
TTAGCCATGGAGGTGCACAGGAGATTGTGGTTTTGCCCAAGTCTTTCTCCAGAAGAGCGCACTGCCCTGGCACGTGGGCTATGCAACAAGGGCTGGCCCTTGAAAATTAACTGCTTTAGGTATTGAATGTAAGCCAGCCTTCCCCTTTTGACAGTGTTTCTGGGGCCCTAACCCTACAAGACCTGGCTTCTTATGTATGAATATTTGGTAAGGTTCCTTGGTTAGATACAAGAGGGTCAGTGTGTTACAGCTGTCAGGAAATGGCAATTGCTGGCACTGGGTTACTGGGCCTGCTTGATAGAGTCTGTGGTGGGGTGACTCTTCTGTCCTCTCACCAGTCTCCAGTATGCAGCGGATGCATTCTCTTGCCTTCCTACACAGACTTAGGGGTCATGAATGAATTATTGTCAGCCTCCCTTTATTGTGGATAAAGTCGTGGATTAATTATTGTCAGCCTCTCTTTATTGTGGATAAATGAAAGAAATGATTGACCTCTTTTATGAGGTGTGCTAAGGTGGAAAAAATAGGAGCCATACCCAGGATGCTTGTTTGTACAGCTTTGCCAGAGGAAGAGCTAACGTTGTAAGAATAAGGTATTTTTTGCCTCGGGTTAGTTTAAAAAAATGGGAATTATGGATGGTTTTGCAGATATAAGGTGGGGAGAGAGACTGTGGAAAGCAAAGTAATCTTCGCTGTCTGTAGAAAGCATGTCTCAAGCACTGCTCTCTCTAGAAAGTTGGTAGATATATCTTACTGGGCTAACAGACCTGCTGTTTAATTAGCATTGTGTTCGGATCTTGTTGGCTTTTTGTATTAAATGGGACTGCTGAAGGACTTGGCCAGGTGAAAGCTGGGCAGGCAAGAGAGGCGGCGGGGGGGGGGGCGGGGGGGGGGGGGGGGGGGGGGGGCAGGGCTGGGGCGGAGGGCTGCCTGCAGCCCCCTGGCAACCAAAATAGGCAGAGTGTGTGTGTGGGGGGGAGAGAGAAATTCTTTGGGGGTTCAAAAACTCACATTCCTTATGAGGAGAAAGAAACTACCCTGCCTCGAGCTTTGTAATTTATTCACGTTTATTTTAATCATGAATTTTGGAAGCTGTTCAAGGGATCAGAGTCTTAGAATAGGTCCCATAGAAAATGGATTAGAGAATGGGTAACAGTTCCAGATGTGTGATGTACTTATTTAGTGCACTGCTAAATCCAGTTATGACATGAACAGGTCTTCATTCAAACTGTGCATGTAACACCTTAAAAAGAAAGGTAGTGCCTGTGCATGAGTGTGCGCACACATATAACATGCTTGTTTCATAAAATGCTAGCCTAAATTTACTCCTTCTGGCTTTGATGATTTATAGAACTAATCAAAACTAAAATGTCAATTGCTAACAGGTGAAATCTATAGCACCATAGCTGTATTTGGAGAGGAAAAATTTTCTTAGCACTCCTGAGGAGGAATTGCATTTCTTCATAAATAAAAGACTTCATAAGTCTTTTCGTGGGACTACATCAAAATCCAGTTCAGTGAAATAGCTTTTAAATTACATTTCTGGCAAAGCCAGGATTTGTATGAGACTTTTACCTTCGTCATTGTGTAGACTCTGTAGCTTTGACCCAGTGAAATTCCTGTGCCCTTATTCATGGTGCTGTTCTGCACCTCTCCGATGGGCAAGGGAGCACTGCATGTTTCTGAAGGGAGCAGAGAGCAAACTGCCACTGATGCCAGTGTGTTGTCCCCGCAGCGACTTCGATGCTCTGAATGAAGAGGACATTGTCAAAAACAACCAGCTGGCATTCGATGTGGCTGAGCAGGAGTTTGGGATCCCCCCTGTGATCACGGGCAAGGAGGTGGGGTCAGCCGGGGAGCCCGACAAGCTCAGCATGGTCATGTACCTCTCCAAGTTTTACGAACTGTTCAGGGGCACACCTCTGCGGGCAGTAGGTAAGCCAAACATAGGCTGCTCCTAATTCTTGCAAGTTTGGGGAGTGGAAGCACTTCATCCAGACTGCTTATAAGCACTGCTCGTGAGCCAAGAGTCCTTTCCCAGCTGAGCCATTCTGGCATGCGAGCATGCCTGCTTCTGTCTGCAATAGTTACCTTGTGCTTAAAAAAGGAAAGAGGGAAAAACTTGATTGAAGACCAGGGTTTTGTGGGTCCTTGGTGGTTTCAGAGAACAGGAGCAGCTGGATGACTGCAGCTTGACATCATGAAGTTCATGTATCAGGTCATTAGAGTGATTCTCTGGTAAGGCTGACTGGGTACGGCATGTCCATTCCTGGGTGTTTCTCTTCCTTTTTTAAAAAGTCGCCCTACATTGTATGTTTTTACTTTTGTTTGCCTGAGTTTCTTACATATAATTGCTACCAGCACTCAACTGGAAAGTTCTGGCTTAGTCAAAGTATTTAAAAAAGAAATCTGAATAAATATCCTAAGCAGTTGTTTTTTGAACAGATGCTGACGACAAGCAAAATGGAGAAAATAATGATCTTTGTTCAGCAAAATCATCGAACTTCATCTTTAATAATTATATCAATTTAACTTTACCAAGAAAACGAGTACCAAAGGTAAGTTGTGAAGGAAGACTTGTCCTATAAATCTCTCTCTTAAAGAGATGAAAATAAAGTCAGGCTCAGAAATAAGGGGGTTTTATATATCCTACTATTAAAAGACCTGTGGAAGGAGATTTTTTGAGCATAGTAAAAAAGTAAAATAAGATTTCACCGTAAACAAAGCTAACACACATGCACACTCAATCATTATGATGTTTGTAAGGATAAAACTGAAGCATTGTCAGTGTCAAATTGCTGAAGCATTAATAATAGTCCCAGTTAAGTGTTCTCTGTAAATGCAAAATTTCAAATCACAGTGAGAATTTGGGTGTACTTGGGAAGAATTCGGATCCATTGTCCTTGTCAGTCGTCTTCAGTGTAGATAAAAGTGAGGGGAGGGGGATGTTTTAATTGGTGTGTTTATAAGTTGTGGTTTTCAACTTGAAATATTTGAGATCTTGGCTCTGTTACATGTATTGTCTTTTATGTTTTATTTTTGGAAATTTTTCAAAACGTGTTTTTAGGAGATTTTGTGCAATGCTAGATGCTAAGTTTTATATTGTTGGGGGGGCTTTAGGTTTTTTTTGGGGGGTTGGTTTTGTTTGGTTTGTTTTTTTTTTTTTAATGGGAAAGTCTGGAATTTTTCTGGGCTATTTCTGCCTTTAAGAAAAATAGTACTGTAGTTCCGTATTCCTAGAGTTGAATATACAGCTATAATACGTATCAGTTCAAATAATCACTGGTATGCTAGAATGCTTATTCATTGGGTGGGGGTGCTGTTTTTTAACTAAAGCAGTGATTTGAACAGTTTGTGGATGCTGTCAAGGTTCTGGAAGGAAGCTTTCGAACTCTTAAAGGTGTATAAAGCCTGCAATGGTGACAAACAGTGGGCAGGTTGACTAACATGACTCCAAGGTAATGATCTCTTCGTCATACCCATATACTTTTCTCTCTTTGTCACTTACTAATGAAAACTTATTGACATGCCCTGTTTATGTCCCTGTATAAAACACATCATGCCCATACATGTTGCGATTAAAGACTCCAGGGCCTTGAAGGGTTATGGAGACCTGAGTTAATACTGTCTGGCATAGGACTGTGTGCAGTGAGAGTATTGTCTATGTGTTTCTGAATGGATTATAACTTCAAAAGTTTTACATGATTTAACTTAAAAGTTACTCTAATGAAATTATTTGGTAATAAACTGTTTCACCTTTTGCCTATTCATTAACTTGGTCCTCTTCTGAAAGGAGACCTTGAGGAGGAGGGGCTTTGCTTTCACAGCCAAGCCTACCTTCATTTTAAGTTCAATTTAAATGGGGAGTGTCTGCATACAGAGGCAGCAATGTCTCAAGTCCAACTGTTGCAGGTTAACCAGCACAGGTTAAACAGCAGCATGTACTCCTCTACCAAAATGAATTTAAATTCTGCATTTTCTGAAACACTGCATAATGCGAAACTGTTCCAGGTTTTGATTTTCCTGGGCTAGCCAGAAACTTTATATCAACTACAATGATTCTTAAGTTCGTTCTTTGTTTTTTTTTTCTTTTCTTTTTTTTTTTTTAAACAGACCTCCTTAATGCTTAACTGTATTGCTTCATTTACACCTATGCAGAGACTCTAAGTTTTGCCTGCAAAAGTACAGATTTCCTACTTCTTTCGGAATTCAGTGTCCTTAATAAAAGTTCAGGTGTACGTGTATGGACTGCATTTCTCAGTATTGTAATATATTGCTTTTTAAATTTGTTGCTTCTCAATTTTGGTAGAAATGTGATTTTTTTTAATTTCTTTTTTTTTCACTTCTGAAGAATTACTCCAGAAGTTCCAGATATTTCCTAGACTGACTTACATCTTGAATATTTTCCATCCACAAACACATTTTCAAAACCTGTGGACAGTCAATTGCCCAGTAACCTCATATATCCTTCTTAGGAAGTAACTTTTCCCCGCCACCCACATATACACAAAACCAAGTGACATGTTTCCCACCTATCCAAGCAGTGAGAAACGAAATAGGCAAAATAAACAGTGCTTTTTCTTGTGGGTGACTTCTTTAGAAGAAAAACATTTTTCATGACCACAATGTTGTTGTTTTTCCCTGAGTTATTTGCAGAAGTAAATAGACTTTTAGTAGTGGGAAGAGCTTTCCATTACTAAGCCGTACAGCCCTCTGACTAACCTCCTGTCATGAAATAAGCCTTCTGTCATAACAGGAGGTATAGTTCTTGGCACTACATGAAAGCATGAGGTGATTTGCTTGATGGGCCCCTTTGGTTTCACGCTACAGGGGCTCATTTGAAAGGAGAGTGGAAGGGATATTTTCCAAATCAGCTTGGGGAGCAGGACTGTCAAGACCTTATTTTGTATAAGGCTTTGCAGCCCTGTCATGGATGGGGCATGGAACGTAGCAAGAAACACAGGACTCGGGTTAGGACAGACACTTGCGAGTGCCGTAACTGTCTGAAACTAGCTGGGAAATGAAGCTCCTTGGAAAGCAACTGCTGGAGTTAAGAGTTTGGCTGTGGCTTCAGTTTTATGGTTCTTTCCCCTGCAAAAAGTGGTGCTGAGCATTATCCAGGCATGACAGTAGGAGAGCACTCATGTATCACAGAGTCAAAAACCAGCCGGGGTAACAGAGTGTCACTTACTAAACTTTCCGTACCATCTAGTTTGTCCTTTTATTTGGCTGGAACAGGGATCCTTATCTGGGTGCAGGTTGTGAGAGACCGGGAAGCGGGGGCCTGGAGCTGGTGTGGCGGTAGCTGTTCTGGCAGTCTGTGCTGGGCTGGATAATGTTTTCCATTCTCCCACGAGTGTCAGCCGGGCTGGAGAGGAACTCAGATTTCCTGTGCTCCAGACTAATAAATGAATGGAGGTGTTTACACAATAAAGGGCACAATCCTTTTTCTTGGAGTCTTGCTAGGCAATTAAATTGCTTTGTCTTTGACTTCATTGTAAAGATGTTAATGAAAGTCCTTTATGTAAGGTTTTTGAAAGGCAACATCTTGTTTGCTCCATTCACTTAGGCAAATTCTGCTTTTATGTGGTACAGATTATTATGCAGAATACATTGTGCTGTTACATTGTTCGCTCTTCCTTGGTAGACTGATGATTATAGGTAGTGTAAAGCTAGGTTACTGAGAGCTGGTACTTGAAAGACAATGTACCAAAGCATACAAAGTAATCAAAATATTGTCATCTGATTCTTTTGGTGTTTGCCCAGAAGTTGTTTGGGATTACTTCTATTCGCTGCGTAATGATTTATTATAAACAGTATATATGTAAAAAGGAAGCCTGTATTCTTTGATCTTTCTCTCTTTATTCTTTTTTCTTTTTTTAAGTTGGCTGAGCAATCACTAAGTTACAGTGTGGGCAAATGCAAATAAGTGGAATGTAGTTTATTGTTCATAAAATATAACGTGGCATTTATCAGACAAAAAAATATCTCCATTGTACCAATTCTTCAAGACTGACTTTAATAAGAACTGATACAAATTTTTAAGCATTGACTATTTTGCAAGTTTGTGCGGACTGAGTATGAAGTATTATTTATTGTTCATGTAATCTCTAGTTCAGTAAAATAATTGAACTGTGCATGGCTTGAGCACAAAATAGCAATTTAGTTGCTTAAGTACTGTAATGTAAAGTCATAGTCAGGGAGATGAACCTTACAAGGGAGACAGACCTTTAAGGCAGACAATAATTGCTCAAAAAAAGTAGATATGTCTGCACTAAGAACACATGATCTGCATGCAGATATCTAGGTTAAGAGATGTGGAGGCTATAGTGAAAGAGTGAGGGGTTTTTTTATTTCATTATTTATATGGAAACCAGTGTAGTCTAGATTAAAATTCACAGAATAACTGATACTATAAAGCCTTTTTCTTCAAGTATGTGCTAGTGCTTTGTGAATTATAAACTCTTTAGTACTGAAAGAGGAAAAGGCAAACACCAGCGTTGTAGGGCCTGTATTCAACAAAGTGTATGAGCATGTATTCTCACCCATCAGAGTCCAGTGGGAACTCCCAGTCAGGGGTTACATGGCAGCTTTTACATCTGTGATAACTGCCACGAGGGCCACCAGGCTCATTATGCAAGGAACGATCCTGCTGAGCTGTGGGGGCATAACGAGGCATGCCAATGCAATGAGGACCCCCGTGCACTGGCACTGCTCACCTGTGTTTGCCTTGTTTAACACAGGCCAGACCACACTTGCCTGGTTATGAAAGTTAATATTCTGGGAGGAACAGCTTGGGTAAATCTGGTAACTGCTGCAGTAGTCCATAGAACTTGTTTTGGCTTTACCGTTTCAGGTTGAAGGGAAAACGGAAGAAAATGAGACTAACAAAAGACGTCGAAAAGGTCTTTTTGGTGTCTTCGAGGAGGTTGGTGTTCAGTGGTGTCCACACATATCCAGCTCCTTGATGAGCGCTAGAGCTGAGGAAGCAGCGGGAGTTGGGGGGCCAGGGCTTGGCCTCTTGTGCTTGGTGGGAACAAAAAGCTTCTCCCCTTAAAACCTCGAATTTACTGTGGTGTGCACTAAAGAACAGCTAAATTTATTTAAATCATTTGGTAGGGAGGACAGCATTACCCAAATTGCACTAGTTTTCTTTCTGACCCAAGGACATTTAAGGTATTGGGTTTTTGGGTTTTTTTTTTTTCCTTTTCCCAACTCAGTTATTTAAACAAATTTTTGTTTTAAGAGTTTGCATTGCAGCTTGGTTCCTAGCCCTTCTCTGATTAGTTACCTTTGTGACTCGGCTTTATCATCACCAGCACCGATTAATGTTCCCTTTTTACTGTACTCTGGGACCAAAGAAAATACTTTTTTGGTGACTTTTGCATGCTAAACAGTGTCATTTTTAATATACTGTAGACTGTGTTTTCTTTCACCCTTTGCTGATAAGGATTTTATCTCTCTCTTTCACTCTCTTCATGAGTGAAAGGTAAACTCGAGAAAAACAGTTTGTTGTTTCCTTGCAGGCTTCAGGCTTTTCAAGCCAAGGGACAAATGCTGGGAAAGAACAGAGTGGTGGCAGAGAAGGAATGAACCAGAATAAAGTTAAATCAATGGCAACTCAACTGTTGGCAAAGTTTGAAGAGAATGCTCCAAATACAATTCTTCGGAGGCAGGTAGGTCATAGATGAACATAAAAGTAATCTCTGAAACTAAACTGTAGTCCCTCCTTGTGAACGTGATGCAGATTTCCAAGGGAAGAAATGGATCTGTTATGTGTTTGAAGCGGGTTGTGGGTTTTTTATACTTTATGCAAATAAAAGGTATTCCTCTCAATACTTAGCGAACAAATGATTACTATAGATTGACTAATGCATATTAATATACTGTATTAATATCTATTACATCAATAAAGTGTAGCAGAATTGCAATGTCTAGAAATCTCTTGTAAGCCAGTCTGTAGAATTTTTGCTTTGTGTGGAAGCCTAAGCTGGCTGCATATGGTATTGCAGAAGGACGTTTTCTTCCTATATTCTATGAATAAAGGACACTGCGTATCCAGTGGAATCTTTCTTTGTGGAAAATTTAGAAAGCATAAGGGAACCTAATCTTTTGCAAGATGTGTCTGGCTGCCATTTCCGTTCCTAAAGTAGGCATAATGGAATATATTTGTACATTCCACAGCATGTTCATGGTTTGTTGTTGGTGTGACTAGAGGTGTTTTAAAAATAATCCCGTGCTGTCGAGGTAGGGATGATAAGCTGAAAATCACGCTTTAGCCAGTGAGATGGTTTGAGTCAGCTGAGTTCGGATCTGCCACCTAAAAGATCTGAAGGAAGGTTGAGCAAGGTGTCAAGGTTCTGTCAAGGGTGGTAGCTTTCTTAATTCTTTGTGCTTGTATCAATTTGTTTATTTACATATTTAAGTCCTCCAGAAGTGTAGGCTTTATAGATGTCAAGTGACTTTCTCAGTCCGTGAACCACTGTTGTTTGGCTACTTGTCAATGCCCTGAGCTTTCTGCGTGTGATATGTGTGCAGGGGTTTGCTTGGCCATGTTCAAGGAAGTCTTGATGTGTTACCTTTTCATCATGACCTCACTTAAAGAATACTGAATGTGCTGAATTTTAATTAATCAAAATACCTTTGATGGTAGAAGGGGTTAACAAAAGAGTAGGTGACAAAAATCTGCAAAACATGTTGTTAAGCTCCATAGTAACATGTCTTTAAAAGCAGCTTCTATTTCTTTCTGCCTCAAAAAGATCTTCGAATCCTATTTACTGTCTTCCTTTTTTTTTCCATTCTGTCTTTATAATTTTAAAAATGCTTTACAAGGAGCTAATAGGTAGACCAGCCCTGCTCTCTTCTGACCCTCCTGTTAATCCTCGCTTTGCTAAACCTAAGGATCCAAGTCTTCTTCCACCTCAACCAAAAAGGCAGGTAGGAACTCATATGGGTAACACCTGACAAGCACACCATTTCTCTTACTGCTGGGAACTCAATGTTATTGTGTAACTACAGAATATATAAAACAATATTTGGATGTAATCTGCAGAGTTAACACATATTTAACTGAGAATTGTGAAAACCCCATTAAAGCTTAAGGCTATTTTACACCTGCTTGGCCAGATGAGAAAACTATTTGAAAGAATTAGTAATTGTGTGGGAAAAAAACTAAAAACATAGGTGTTGATTTCTGTGTTATCACATCTAGACTCCAAATTGTATAAATATAATTATATAGCTACATTTAACATGCGAGAAAACTACAGCAGTACCTAAAAATTTGTCTGTGCATGTACTTAATGCTTTGGGCTGTTGTAATGATAAGGCAAGGGGAGTTTTTCAATCTGATAAACCTGGCAAAAATGTCTAAGATAAAAGCTTGAGCATTGAAAAGCTGATATTGATGCCCAGGGTTTTTTTATTTCTTTAAGTAGAACTTGTGATAAGAATTTCTGCTGAAAGCAAGCTCTTTTGCAGCATCATATACATGGGGCAAAATTTTTTTGAATACATTGTCTAAATGTATTTAGTACTTCCAATGAAAGCAATCTCATATCAAATAGTATTCACATTCACTTTACATTAGAGTTTGAAATAGAAGTAGATATCCTGTAGTGACATTTCAAGAGTAGTCTGCAGTGAAATGAGACCTTCATTGCATGTGGAAATCTGCAGATCAGCTTGATGAAAAATATGGATTCATAAACTGGTTGAGAATTGTTGTTTTAAAGGCAGGTGTGCTATCCTGAAACATCAGGAGCACACTGCAAGTTGATTGGCATTAGGTTTTTTTAATTTTAATTCTGAGAAATTTGGAAAGTTTGTGTATTTATTTGAATTGGACAGATAGGATGAAGTAGAAAACTGTCATAAAAAAACAACTGTAAGGTCATTTTTAAGACTGAATTTGATAAAGCTGAACAGGTTCAAATGTTTCATTTACTTCAAAAGCTATTTTATATGAAGATTCATATTCAGAGACCTATTCTGAACACCTCAGAAAATGCTTTAAATCTGAAATGCATTATAGCTTGACGCGGGTCAGACTAGATCTAGAAATATGCCAAGAACTACTGTTGATATTCTTACAATTTGATTGTAAGTTTAGTTTCAGGCAGATGCGATGCTAAAACCCCCCCCCAAACCTTTGCTTAAAACCCTAGAAGGAGATGTAGTCTCGTGTTCTTCTGCACTGATGTTATCTGGGGTTATGTATAAAAACTGACACAAACCTAGAGAAGGAGGTCAAGACCTGCATAAGTTACGTAGGACTGATTTATTTCAGTGCATGGACACAAGCATCAGAGATGCAGTAGATAGTGTGCAAAGAGTGATGTGAGGACATTTTATTTCTAGTTAAGTGCATGACTGTGCTGTGCTTTCAGAAGCATCCTTAAAAGCTGCATATACTGCATGTTAGTGCAGAAAGCAGATTTTTTTCACTTCAAGTGTTTCCCAGTTTCAGGTGGTAGCTAGGAGTGAACACGAGGTCAGGGAACCCAAACAGTCTTTAAATGGTTCTGATCATATGGCCAGGAGAGCAAAGACTGTACAAAAAACAGATACCCAGCCCAGTCTGTCAGAAACCTCTGAAAATCTCGCATCTGCCTGTTCTGCTGCATTTGTACTTTCTGGAGTGCTTGAGCGTCTTCAGCACCTGGAGGAAAAAATGAAACAGGTGACAAGCAATTTCTTTTCCTTTCTATCTCTTAACTCCATATGTTAATCTGTATACTGTGTTTTCCCTGAATATGCTGGCTTTTTCTCTGTCGACTTTAGGTTGTATTAAGACAATAAAGAGTCTTTCTACAAACTTGCTGTATTCTGATGATGTATGTGACATTAACTGAAATCTCCCTCTCTTTCTTTTCTCGGCTTTCCTTCCCTGGCCTTTATTGCAGAAAAGAGCTCAGACCATAGCAAATAGGGAATTTCATAAAAAGAACATTAAAGAGAAAGCAGCACATCTTGCCTCAATGTTTGGATACGTGGAGTTTCCAAAGGTGACTATTAGGTTTTGCACCTGAAGAAGTGCTGAGTTAGAAGATGTATAAGAATTCATGGGGGGTGGGGAAAATTGCAGTAGTTTTGTTTTTAACTTTCCTTTCATCCTGGGTGGATCTGGAAAGTAATGTGGATTCCACTGAAACTGGTAAAAAGCTTTGTTTAAATATTACTGCATAATTTAATTGAGGTAAAACACAATCTAAATCATAAAGCTAGGCAGAGTACTTCAGCACAAGAGAAATGTGTTAGAATAAACCATGTCTTGTGCTTAAGTGTACACTGGTAGCTCACAGTTCTAATGAGTTGGTGAGCAGTAGTAGCTCTTAGTGCGATCTGGTATTTCTTATGTTTCGTTATGCTTTCTCCCAGCACTATCTTACCTTACTGCCCACTGTAAATATTTTTGATAAGAAAACTGAGTACAATAATATCCTTTGCTGTGAAGGTTTTGCCAGGATGATTTCCATGGCTCCTCACTGTGCAGAAATAGAGAAAGGAGCAGAATTTTAGTTATTATCTTTCTATTTTTTTGATGCATGACTGTGAGGTTATTCTCTTAACCTGTGCTAATGTCACTGTCTCTTGGATAACTCTCCTGTTTCTGCTCTATACAGAATAAGCTACCTACTAAAGGCTTATCCCATTCTCAGTCCCCAACTCCCTCTTGCCCTGCACCTCATGATTCAGCTGCTGCCTCTTCTCCGTCATCTGTCGGTTCAGCTTCCCCTGCTCTTCCTTCTAGACAGGTACTCTATTAACAGATTTTTTTTCCTGTAAAATCCAAACTTGCACTAAAGCTGCTTGAGAAATGGCTTGGATGGAAGGTGCTGCCAGCAGATCTGTTGTATTTCACTTGTTGTATTTCACTTTTGAATCAAACTTTACTTTGTTCACTGTTGTTAATTCTGCATGTTTGTAAGAGGAAAGCTGTCGTTAAAAATAGTTCAGGTATAAAGCTGAAGAACAAAGCAAATAGTTAACAAAATTTTTGCTTCAATTCTGAAAATTTTGCATTGCTGCTTATTTTACATGTTCTGTTGTTGGATAATACCACAGACATGCCTAGCAGAGCAAGAGCTTCACATTGTATAGCTAACTGGATGTTGTGGGATCAGTTAGTTGTTCTTGGGTGGCATTTGTGTTTCTTTTCATAAGAATATCCATCTGCAGGGGAGAACCTGTACAATAATGGTTATTTTAACTACAGGACATGTCTTAGAATTGTATGAGCACTTGTCGATCCAGACAGATTTTATTGTTGTTTTGTTTGTCTACTTATTTGTACTGTAAACTCACTTCTGCACATTAAGTGCTAGAATACAGTTCTCTGTAATGGCAAATGTTCCGGAGAGGAAACATGCATACTCTGAATGAAAGCGCTTAGGTAACACTTGAATCAGAGATATTCAGCTCTTACTACTTATGCTTATGTTACAATGGGCTGTGCTTTTATCTGTGGAAGTTAAGATGACATTGGCTTCTAACTCCCTTTGTTTTAGCAGAATTTTAATTGAAGAAAGTTTGATATTTTTCAGCTTTTCAGGGCAGGTAAAGGCCCAGGTTCCCTTTCCTTCACCCACAGATTATGTAGCAGCAGTCTGGGAGCACTGCAGTATTGAATAGGGTTGGTGTGGAAATAAAGGTGGAAACATCAAGTTTCTAGAAGTATTGAAGGTGACTGCTGTGACCCAGTGCAGGTGCTGCTGGAGCTGGCGGCTCTGCTGAAAGAAGTGCTATTCAGCAAAATTGGGTACCGCCTCCATTTACTTTGAGGAGGAGCAAAGCATTCTGCCTGCTTTTGTTGTATTTAAATAACAGTAGTCTTATGAAACACTCGTAAGTATTGCCCAACTTCAGGTAAGGCATGGCTGAAGGTAATTTCCCGTCTGGGGGGGGGTCAGCAGGATCATTTAGTGGAATTGGTCTAGATCTTTTTAGGTTATTTTGCACGATATTGTTAATGCTGGTTGGAAATCAGGCTCACAGCCTCAGCAGTAACTGAGCAGGTAGATACTGAGCTGACTTGCAGTTTACAAAGGCACGTTCCTCGGTTGAGGTAGAGCTGTGTTGAAAAGACTCCCTTCCTCTCATTCCCCAGGGGAAATACAGGCTACGCAGCCCTTCAAGGACACTGCAAGCCCAGCAGGTGCCTTACTGCGGTAATCCCCTCATTCCCTTCAGCTTCAAAACAATTCCTTTGCCTGGATTTACCTCTTACTTTTTATGGCCTAGGAGTTATAGCATGTGATGGGTTTTAAGCTAAGTAATGGTTTCCAAAATATTGGGGCCTGTTGCTCATTTGATTTGGGGAGCTATTGTGACACTGCAAAGAGAATAAAATAAAACTTCACCCAAACCTATGTGAACAACTCTTTAGAATATGAGAACTAGGCTCTTAATTATATGGAAACTCTGTGAGCGATAATTTTACTGGGATTTTAAAATTTTTTCTTAGAGAACATTTGGCCTGGGCAATCATTTTTGGATGTTTTAATTCAACTGCATTTTGTTTAAAGTGCACTCACAACCTTTTATTAGTTTGCCATTGTATTTAAATGGTGTAGCAATAGTTTTTTGTGACTTGATTTCACTCAGGCTGAGTTTACTTCAATTGAAAAATGCTCTCTCCAGGGGTAATGGCAGAACGCAGCACAGCTGAGGCAAGAAAACCTTGTTCTGTCACCAACACAGTAAATATATGTTCATCTCATTTGGTAAATGTTTGGCTGGTTAGGTAGGACTATATGTATTGTTTGGCAGATCTACAAGCATGAACATCTTGATGCCTAGTACACTGCTCCATAGGGTTGTATAGGCTCAGGTCCTCTTGTACACTGTATGCATTACGTATGTCTAAATATGGTGCATTTGGCACGGCATATTTGAGAATATTTAAATAGCAGGTCTGATAATGAACAGGCAGACTTTTACTTTCCTCCCCTTTGAGGCAGATGCAGTAATAGAAAGCTGATCCAAATGAACCCCAAGTGATGATGGATTACTATAGATATTTCAATAGGAAAGGTAGGAAGTAGATTTAAAAAAAAGGGGGGGGGGGAGGGGGCACCCCCCCCTTTGAGTTTCCTTTCCAGGGTTGCCAGTGCGTACAAGCGACATTGTTGGTGCTGCCCTTGCTACAGGGGGAACTAAGAGGGAGTGGAGGGATCAGACAGGGTCAGTCAGCCATGATGTCTGTGCAAGGCTGTTGCGGAGAAGGGGAGGGTACCTGTCCTCTGTGCCCACTATCGGCACAGTAAGGGGTGATGGACCATCACCATGGAAATGGAGATTCAGGTCAGGCTGGGGGATGGGGACAGGGGACCCTTGAACAGTAAGGAGCAGGGTGCTGGGGGAGGCCTGAAGTCTGCAGCATGGACACCTTTTGGAGCAGGTTATGCTAATGTGCACTTACACAAGTGAAGTGGATCCTGCTGTGGGAACAGGGGATGGACTCAATGGCCCTTTGGACCTATGTCCAGGACTGTCACTTGCATTGGTGGTGTGCTGGTGAGGTGTTAATGGATGTGCAAGCCTTTTGGTCTCCATACTGTTCACGTGCTGTGAGGTCATTTCAGTCCTGTGACACCCTTGTTACTTTAGCTTTACCTCTCTTTGGCAACTTAAGTTCTGTTCCTCTTCAAGTTACGCAGGCCACATTTTGGCTTACCTTTTGTTATTTCTCAAGCAAAATTTTTCCAGAAGCAGATTTCTTACTGCTGTTTTTACTGTAAGAGTATTAAATCTTCAGGGAACACCTGCTGCAGCCTTGACTTCACAACAATCAATCTGTCCATGCCCTTCCATGGTTAAATTGCTGTCCCCATGTTTTATCTTTTAAGATTGCACACTATTCAGAACATGAAAATTCTATTATACTCTATAAAACACTGTCTAAATGTGCAGCACTATATAAATGAAATTTGATAATATTTTAGGTGTGCAGTGCACATTTTCAAGTACTGCACATGATAACTTAACAATATGTTTGGACCTCTCTGCTGTGAATATGTACTGGTAATTACCTGTGTTTGTGTTATCTTGAGGGTGGGGTTCTAGGACTCAGTTCTGGTCTCTGTTCTGAGAGATATCACTAGGTAAGTCTAGACTTCAGTATGAAAAAGGGCTTTAGGATTGGTAAGTCAACAGAAAGAGCTCCCTCATGTCGCTCTCAGTGTTTCTGCCTTTTCCCAGCAGAAGAACAGTTTTTTGAGTTTTGTAAGACTTCATGAGATATGACCTATAAATATCAGCACCCTCCCATCCTTTCAGTAGTTAGTACTGTCATTTTAATTTCAGGTGAGTACTGCGATTGTTATCAGACATGACGATCCTTTACATCTGTTGAATTTTCACTGGAACAGTATTAGTTATGGTGGCATATTTATTGAAAGTGGTGGCTAAGAAATCATACCATCTTATTACAGAAACCTGTTATTAAGCCTCAGTACTGAAAGGAGCACTCGAGAGGAAGGCTATGGAAGCATATTGTTTCTTTAAAAGACATAGAGTCATTACAACTTATTAAGAATTAACTTCTGTATGACACTATATACAAGTTGCTAGTAATAATCAAAACTACCTTCTAGCTTTAATCAGCTGTCAGAATTTACATAGGTAGAATTATGAATTAACAAATGTTATATTACAGACTGGGCTTTGGTTATTCCTGTTTTCTGTTTAAAGTTGGATTGACCTTCAGAAAACTGTTCATCTGAGCTTTGCATGAGTGAATCCACACGATACATCATAAGAACTATGAAGATGTTGCAATCAATAGGCTTTGCTGCCTGCAGAGTTTGGACCAACTACTTCCCTTCAGTGATGTAACTCTAATTACCGGCAGTAAGCAGGGCTTGGGTGTTTCCTATACACAGTAACTTATTACTCAAATGTTGTTTATCTCAGAGGTAAAATATATGTAGCAGGTGGTACTAAAAGTAAATAAATCACCCTCAAAGCAAAATAAGACCAGGAAAATCATTAAGGATATGAAACAACAAAGGGGAAGCATTGTATATTTTTGGAGGCAGAGCATACTTCCTTTGTTTTATGAAAATACTACCGAGGCCTACTTGTTGGTTGGCTGTGGTGTTACAAGTAGTAGCGCAGGGAAATACAGAAGGCAGTTTTCTCTTCCCACGTTAATGACCACACTGATCAACCTGCTGAAAAGCTTTGGCAACATGTCATCAACAGGTCAGTAGTCTTAGTAAATCACAAACACTTGGGGGATTTTTAAGTGTTTTCTTGGTTGTTTCCTGAAATTCACCATGTAAGGTAACTCATTAAGATTCCTTTCCAACAAAGGATTTAAAGCTACTGGTCTAAATATGCCTGGATTGTGAGCAGTAGCCTGTTACATATTGATAGTGGCCCCAGCGCTACAAAATTGCGTGTGTGTGGGACTTCGAGTATATCAGTAGCCTCAAGGGTAATAAGTGCATGAGCAAAATATAAAACCTGTTACGTGTGTACTGAGTTTCTGGGGTACATGAGCAGCATCAGGCAGGCAGAGATCTGTGTGCTGTTGACCAAAGCTAAGCCGTGTAAGAGCTGACAGGTTCTTTAAAGGAATGTGTGTAGATTTGGGGTCAGACCCTCTCCTGCAACTAGAGTTTATTACACTTACACAATTAAATGGGTGAGGATGTTATTGAAGTCCTTGTCCATAAGCAGGGTGAGGTTTAGAGAAGACACAGGGGGTTGCCCTATGGTTGTGCTGTTGGCATACAAGGGCAGAAGTCATGAGCCTTGCAGGGCAGCACTGCTCTTGCGTGCCCCGTCCCTCCCATTCTCTGTGGATTTCTGATGGTGGCAGGTGCTCATGGGGCTGCCCCGGTGGATTCTTGTCCTGCCCTGATATTTCTGTTTTGTGATTGAATGGCATTTGAATAGAATAGAATAGAATATTTTCAGTTGGAAGGGACCTACAACGATCATCTGGTCCAACCACCTGACCAATTCAGAGCTGATCAAGTTAAAGCATGTTGTTAAGGGCATTGTCCACATGCCTCTTAAACACTGACAGGCCTGGGGCATCAACCACCTCCCTAGGAAGCCTGTTCCAGTGTTTGACCACCCTCTCGGTAAAGAAATGCTTCCTAATCTCATAGAATCATAGAATCATTAAGGTTGGAAGAGACCTCCAAGATCATCGAGTCCAACCGTCAACCCAACACCACCATGCCCACTAAACCATGTCCCTAAGCGCCTCATCTACCCGTCTTTTAAATACTTCCAGGGATGGTGACTCAACCACTTCCCTGGGCAGCCTGTTCCAATGTTTAACTACTCTTTCAGTAAAGAAATTTTTCCTTACATCCAATCTAAACCTCCCCTGGTGCAACTTGAGGCCATTTCCTCTCGTCCTTTCGCCAGTTACTTGGGAGAAGAGACCGACACCCACCTTGCTACAGCCTCCTTTCAGGTAGTTGTAGAGAGCGATGAGGTCTCCCCTCAGCCTTCTTTTCTCCAGGCTAAACAACCCCAGCTCCCTCAGCCGCTCCTCATAAGACTTGTTCTCCAGACCCCTCACCAGCCTCGTTGCCCTTCTCTGGACACACTCCA
>NW_008824186.1:273130-277973 GCF_000699105.1 Pygoscelis adeliae
CCAGCCAGTTTTTGACCCAGCGCAGAGTACACCTGTCTAAGCCGTGAGAATGTCCACTCTGAACCTCCCCTGATGCAGCTTTGAACCACTCCCACGCATCCTATCACTGGATACCAGGGAGAAGAAAGAGCTCAGCACCTCCCTCTCCATGTCCCCTCCTCAGGAAGCTGTAGAGAGCAATGAGGTCACCCCTCAGCCTCCTTTTCTCCAAACTAGACAAGCCCAAAGTCCTTAGCTGCTCCTCAAAGGACATTCCTTCCAGCCCTTTCACCAGCTTTGTTGCCCTCCTCTGGATGCATTCAAGGACCTTCACATCCTTAAATTGTGAGGCCCAGAACTGCACGCAGTACTCAAGGTGAGGCCGCACCAATGCTGAATACAGCGGGATAATCACTTCTTTTGACCGGCTGGTTATACTTACAGTAGTGACTGCTGACTCATATTGAGCCTGCTGTCAACCTGCACTCCCAGATGCCTTTCTGCAGGGCTGCTCTCCAGCCATTCCTCTCAATTTATACTTCTGCCCAGCATTACTCCATCCTAGGTGCAGGATCCAGCATTTGGACTTGTTAAATTCCATCCCATTCATCATTGCCCAGTGCTCCAATCTATAGATCCCTCTGTAAGGCATCTGAAAGGTGCAGTACCAAGACTGTAGCAAATTGATCTCCTCTTGACTACCCACATATCCTATTCAGTAAGGAGAACCAGTAGAGATCTTCCCCCAGTAACATGTCCTTATTAAACACTTTCTCTAAAACGAGATCTTATCAGTCCTCAAGTCCACTTGCAGGAAGCCCTCCCCGCTGGTGAGTAACACCAATGTTTGTGTTGGTGGCTGTTGATTAGGAGACAAGAGAAGTCAGCAATCTTTTGGTCACTAGATTAAATTGAAATCCCATTAGCTTTTACATGGAATGTGAATTCACATTCATTACAAGAACATTTAATAACATTTTTTAAAGTATGTATAAACATGCAGTTTTCTTGTTTTGACTGCTTTAATGTTGACACAGATTGCTCCAATGGATGGAGAACAGAAATCAACCAACCTGATGAATTGCAAGGTGTAGTTCAGGATCAAGGATACTTTTTCTGAAATTCATCTACTTGCACTTTAAGCATAACCTTATTGTTTAACTGATTGCTCCAGCATTTAACTAGTTCAAGGTAAACTTTCTGCTTCAACTGACTTTGAATGCTTTCTTTTACCTACGAGCTCATGGGTAATAAGTTGTATGTGGCCTAAAAGTTGCTCAGCATATTCAGGGTTGTAGAATCTGGGGAGGAAAATTTTGTCTTCTGTGATATTAAACAATACAAAGGAACATAGTTTTCCTGTAGTAGCACATAATCTCGCTTCTAGTATTGGTTTATAATTTAATGTACCACTGAGGACAGCATTGCAGTATGTAATTAACATACATAATTAACAACGTTGCTGTTGTTACCCCACAAGTTGTACAGATACTGAATAATGTTTAAAAGTCTTTTTATATTAAACAAAGCCAAGCAGTACAGAAATTTGTCCCTTGAATGGCCTTTGTTGTCTTAACACACATATTTTGTATCTGCCTGGATATTATGTTAATTATGGGATAACTCTCAAAAGGTAAGAGGCTGGACATGTTCCCAAGTTCCTGAACTTGAATTTTTTTTATTAGCAAGAATATTTTTATCCATCGTAATTTTTGAAAACACACCCACAATGCATTATAGTTGCTTTTAAGCATGATAGAAAATGCTTTAAAATTATTTTAAAGTATCATGAATACGATTGTTTTTATTTTTTTTTTTTCTTTCTTCATGGTAATATTCTGATATTTTAAAACCTTTCTGTTAGCGAGACTTGATGTGCTGACAGTAGAAAAATCATTTCACTGAGAAGTGTGGGACTTAAAATATGGGCTCTGTGGAAGGCAAATGGAGTGTTAGATATGACATCATGGATCCTCTAGGGAAAAAAAAAAATTGTCCTGGCTTCAGAAGCAGAGTATCAGATCCCTGGCCATACCAGGATGGCTCTTGCTGCCTTTGCTACCAGAGAGGTTGTGGGATCTTATGTTGACTATAAAACTAAAATCAAAATCACTACAGGAAATTTGGTTTGGGGTAGAAAATAGTACTGTAAATCTACAAAGTCTTCACAGACTTCTTTACAGGAACAGAGAGCTAAAGTACCTACCTACCTGCCTGCCACTCACACACACATGCACGTGCACACACACCTTTCTTCTTTTCCAGTCCCCAGGCATGTGTTTTGGCAATGGAGCCTGGACCATGCGGTCAGTGGTCTGGCTGTCGTGCATTTGGAGCCACAGCCTAAGGAACTGCAGTCTCCTTGCAGGCCTGTATATTTGATAAATTTGGTTAGAAACAGCCTAATATTCATGGCTGCAATAGTGTGATGAAGCAGATTAAAGGAGATGTCTTCCTTTCATGAAGGAAGTTTCTCCAGTTTTCCCTGGCGTTAAGATGAGTCACTGGGGAGAGGGAGAATGGTTGCTCTGTGAGCATCAGCAAAACGTTTCCATGCTGGACTTCTAGTATGTTTTCATAGAATGTTTCCTGAAATACCACAGTTTGTGGACCATTAATGTGAAGTTTAGTCCCCGCCCCCTGTTCTGAAATATAACAACAAAGTCCTAAGAAGTCAAAGTGAACAAAAGGGTTTTTTTTTTTAATCTATCAGAATGGTCCAACCCTGGTAGCCAGGCAGTAGCTCTCAGCTCAGCCTCTTTGTGGACATGGCGGGAGACCTTGTGCTGTGGGAGCAGTGTTTGTTCCCAGCAGCTATTGCTCCATCGTCCGCAGGGAGAAGTGTGTGCGCTGCATGGAAGCCTTCTGTGGCCACCAGCTGGACCATGCTGATCAGGCATGAACATGCTTGTGCTCTGCTAGACTTTGCCTCTGCTCTTTCTCCTAGCCTCTCTTTATCATTGTTTGCATGTTTTCAAGTCATTCTTGTCCTTTTCTCATTAAATTCATTTTCAAGAATAACTAAAGCTCTTCATTCTATTCTTCATCTTCTCCCCTTTTCTGATTAGATGACTGTAGGGAAGGTATCACGTGCAATTGGAGCTGTGGCTGAAGTTCTTGTCAATCTGTATGTGAATGATCACAGACGCAAGCCACAGCTTCCCCCCTTTGAACTGGTAAGACCAAACCCACAAAGAAACAATAACTTGACTTAAGAGTGGTGTTTCCAGAACGTCATTGTGACTTAAGACCCTGGTTGTGGAGCACTTTAAGCATTATGAAAGGTCTTGGTCTAACAGTTATTAAGAAATCAAGTGCATATTGGCAAAATATGCTGATGTGTGGATATGCTGGAAACGTTACTCGCCGTGTCTTCTATTTATATTTTTATTACATGTCTATGAATTAAAACTTCAGGAGGCTTTTATTAAATGTAATTATTGGTACAATTAGTTACAGAAGACTAATCAGGGTGGCTTCCAAAGAAAGTTTTGTACAGTACATCTTTATGCAGTTATTTTTAACACCAAATGCTGAATCACCATGCCTCATTTTGAAGAGAGCTGTTTTTAAACTCTGACACTGTTCTGTGTTGAATTCAGAAGCGGTCTCTGGACAGATCTACAGGTTCTTGCCCCATTCCTCATTCTCCATCTCCTGCCTACACTGCTCAGAGCTGTCAGGTATTGGGAAGCAAAGTAAGGTGTTGTGTTGTGGTGGTGACACTTACTTATTAGCCAGCACTAAACTCAATTGCTTTGGCTTCATTGTAACTATCTGTTCTATTAACATCATATTTTTAAAAATGCATTTGTGTATTTTTCCATTTGCATGGTTGTTCATTTGGAAAGTTTCAATGCTCTGAAATGATCCGTCACAGCAAAATGGATTACTAATGGCAGATTTGGAATAGGATTCTCAACTTTTAAGCACAAGACAATGACAATTGTGACTTGCACTTAACATTAAAAAATTGTTCCAAGGCTGCCCTTTGCCGGCAAATTAAAGATGAGTTGTGTGGACTGTGTGCTGCTGTCTGAATATGCCTGAACTCTGCCAAGCCCGTGCCTCATCTGTCCCATGCGTGGTACTTCTCCTGTGGCAGTGGGGTTGGTGGAAGGGGAGGGAGATGGTGATAGCTGTGGTAGAGACAGGATGCTCATCTGTACCGACCTATAACTAAGTATAATACAATAATGCAAAGTAACATCCTCATACCTGCCTCTAATAAGAAAAGGGAAGCCCAGTGGCATCTAATCCATTTATAATTTATTTTTCTGTTCCTTTTGCATGTATATCCAGAGAGGATGAAATTTGTGGCAATTAAAGAATGTTAATTGCTAGCCCAAATTCAACAAAAACCTTCAAAATAGTTTCAAGTTGTTAATATGGATCATATTTTAAAGTTCAATGAGTTAAAAATATTCTGAATGTCTGTGGTAGGAATTAAATTGACTTTTAAAACAAACCAAGCCGCAGCTTGGGCTGTAGTCTCAGGAGGAACATGGCTGAGAGGGGAAGCGCGTCTGTGGTGATGTAAAATGGTAGTTCAGACACCAACATCAAAGACTGTCAGTTTTTCTTCCTGGACCTTAAAGCAGGAGCCTACATTTTCCTCTGGAGTGTGTATGAACTGAGTCTTCAGGGTGTCTGTTTTCTTAGCTTCAAATGCGCGTCTGTTGTTTGAGGCTGGCAAGGTCTGCCTTTGCCCTCTTCTGAGAAACACCGATGCCCACAGCTGTGAGACACAAGTGCCTGAGCCAGCGTGGTGCAGGGTGGTGAAGGAGCATTTGGGTCTGATGCTGCTCTTTTACCTGAGAAAACACAAAATGTCAGTGAACTCCCAGAGGGAAGATGGACGTAA
>NW_008824186.1:278002-301804 GCF_000699105.1 Pygoscelis adeliae
TGAAAGTCCTTGTGATGTCTGATTTATGAATTGCTACATAAACCTACAGAACTGCAGCAAATGAGTAATAAAAAAGCTGACTGATGCTTATTTTAATTGTGTGTGGAGGGTGCTGTGTTAAAGTTCAAGCAGCTAAAGCAGCTGCCCACTTAATAAGAATTTATATCTGGGTGTAGTGCAATGGCTTTATGTGCATTTCTATTTTTATCTTTTAACAGGGATCTCTGCGAAAAGAATTTCCTCAGTCTATCGGGGGGAGTGACATTTGTTATTTCTGCAAAAAACGGGTATATGTTATGGAGCGGCTGAGTGCAGAAGGCCACTTCTTTCATAGGGAGTGCTTCAAGTGTGAAATATGTTCTACAACACTCCGTTTAGGAATTTATGCCTTTGATGTTGAAGAAGGTAATATAGGAGCTATTTAAGAATATTTTAAAATGTCTGAGTATTGATGCTTTTAATGGAACTAGGGAAAAAGACCTGGCCGAGTAGCTAGGTCAGGAGGAGGTCTGCCAAGTATGTTGTTTGCGTCCATGCTGATCTTTGAGTCCTTGTACTTGCAGTTCTAGTCTTTCAAAGGAATCCAGTTATGATAGACCTGAAGAAATCCTCAGTGGAAAATAAGTTAAGTTACCAAAATGCAGTTTGTCCAATCACAGGTCAAAGCAGGGGGGAAAAAAGGTGATTTTTCTCCAACAATGCAGAATTATTCTAATCTCTCATACATAACTGGCCATTAAATAATGTGTTCTATAAGGATAAGCCATGATAGTGGCAGATTTACACAGATGGGGGGACTATAGGTTATTTCTTTCAAGATGTTATGGCTCAGGATTTGAAAGCGGTAGTGCTAGCCAAGCAGCAGTGTAATTTATTCCAGTCTGCTGTAGAACAGGAGGTTCAGATGTTGGGCACTCAATCCCACCTACAGCCTGGGGTTTGGAGATGGGGAATTTTTTTTGTTGTTGTTGTTTTTTTGTTTAGAGGGAAATTATTAAACTGAATTGAAATTCCCTTGCCACTTCAAAATGATCTGAGTAGATCAGAGTATTAACCTGATCTCCTTCTACGAAAGGATTAAAGACTCAAAGCCAAAGGTGTTTCTTTTGCAGTCCAGAGAATCTTCTGCAAAGACTTTTTTGAACTGATTATTTGACTTTTTGCTGCTTGATGTCTTGTGTTGGTTTGTGACTTGATATTTACAGAATCTTGTTTTTCTGCTATTTATTAATCTTAAACCTGTGTGGTAGATAAATGACCTTGCCTTATTTAACAGATGTGCAATCTCTGCACTGTAAAAGAAATCCATTCAGAGCTGTGAGCTATTCAGTCGGTGGCAAGTTTCCCATTCCTTTTGCTGCCCAACCATTAATTATCCTGATTTCACCTTTTTATAGATGCAAAAGTGGGGTTTCTGTCCACAGATGTATAGATACAATATCATATAATTTATTTTTTCTCTTGTAGGTAAATTTTACTGTAAACCTCATTTTACGCACTGCAAAATCAGTACTAAACACAGAAAGAGAAGAGCAACGTTACAGATCCAGGGAAAGGTACGTATTGGTTATATTACTAATGCAGGAAATGTTGAGGCAGCTTTATCTGGAGCTGGATGCAACATGTGTGTGTTTGTGTGTAAGATGTTTTCTACCTGATGTCCAGAAGTAGTAAAATCAATACTAAAATACAACCTCCTGGTTCTCTGAATTTGTTATATTTATAGTCTAGTTCTCAATGGAAATTAGATTTTCCTATACAAAGTAAAGTTGAACTTAAGAGCAGTTGGAAATGACAATATATAAAAAAACTTGAAAACAGTAACAGAAACTGGACTTTCCATTTTTAGAAGTATATTTAACATTTTTTTAATGCTTTATATAAGGAGGCAACAGAAGCATGGAAGAAAGAGGAACCCAAACCCACAGAGACGACCACAGAAAGCACTTTGTCTACTGCTAGCAGGCCAGAGGACAGGTCCCCAGGTATCCTGACTTCCTTCTTTAGGGGCACGCTAAGCTGGCCCCTTCGGGTGACAAGGGATCTGCTTGACATTCCCAGACGTCTGTCTAACTGGATGCATGGTTTTCTGCATGCTACCAATGTTCATTTCAGGGACAATGCATATAACTATACCTACTTGTACGAACTCTTGAGCCTTGGTGTGCCATTCCTCTGTGCTCTTCTAGAGGTACTTACTCATATGTACCGGGAAGCAGAGCTATCACTTGAAAATGTGCTTGAATGGGTGAAAAAATTCTATAGGGTTTAAATTCTTCTCCTTGTCTTGCTCAGTTGTGCCTTTCAGATTTTCAAAATTAACTCCTCGCTATTTTCTTGAGGGTTTTTTTGTTTGTGTTTTTTTACTTTTCATGCAACTTAATGTGTGACTTAAATGAACGGTGGATTCCTTCTGATATAAACAAGGTGCAATCAAAATTTTCAATATAAAATGTACTGTATGTTACAGCATGAAGGGCAGTGTCCAGACACATTTCCAGAACACAGAGATGGATGAAGGATATTTTATAGATTTTCCCCCCTCGCCCCTGCTGCCCATTTTATCCTGTGATCAGACCATTGGGCGGTGGTACATTTTAAAACCGTTCTTCTCCCTGTCCGTCCCCCCCCCTTTTTTTTTTTTGTTAGACCAAGAAAGAATGTGCATTCTTTCAGATGTTTGGGGAATATTTATGACAAATGACTGGGTTTTGAAACCTGAATATGGCGCATGCCTTTTTTTTTTCCTTGCTTTAATCTTTGCTCTGGGTTATGAGGTTTATAACTTGCATGAATATGTTTAAAAAAAAAAAAACAAACATGTACTTAATTCACATTGCTCCTAGTCACGCCTTTTACATTTCTTACATGTGATAGATACCCTTTGTTGATAGTGGGTATAATCTGTACTACTAATTTATTTGAAGTTTTGAAATAAATTTGAAGAGCAAATCTTAGTTGAGTGAAGGCTTGATTGAAACTGTAAGTCAAAGGAACTGGTAGTGTAATTAGACCTGACTTATTCTTCAAATCAAGGCTTCCTCATTAGGTGGCTGATTCGAGGAATATCGATTTATGGAGCACTCATCTGTAACTGAAATCACTGCTGTTGTGCCGTTGGGTAGGCACTGCTCCTATTGTGTTTCGGAATTTTTTAAAAATACAAGTTTAGAACAAACAACAAAAACCTACAAATGTATTCTAAGGAGATTACTTCTTAGTTGGGTATTTCATTAATTTCAGCGTATAAAGCTGATGGCAGGAAGGTGAAATTCTGTAATCTGGAGCAGCCATTAAGTAAATTTCTTTCAGATGTCTCTCAACAAGGTCTACCTTAATCAGAAGGTGTCGGGACAGGTTAAATAAGCTATTTAATGGCAAGGAGACACCAGCATCCCAAATTCTGATTTACTTTCAGCCTAGTTAGCCAGTGAGGTAAGCATGCTCCCTGCCTCTCAAATACTTAAATGTTTAAATTCAGAAGTTAACCAGGAAATAGGTAAATACATAAACATGGTAATATGTATAGCCTAAAATTAAAAGCATCTGTAGCATTTATTTCTAGCCAAAAGAATGTGGCTTAAATAGTAGGAAATAATGTCGCATCCAGTTAGTACCAAAGTTGAGGATCACCTTCCAGTGGTCTTAAATGACTGTGCTGCTTATGGGCTGGTGGTTTTTTGATTTTTTTTTTTTTTTTTTTTTAACATAATGTCTAAAAAGAAGATTTGAATTGTTTTGTTTCTTAGGTATTAAAAGGAAATATGTCTTCCGTTTAAAATAAATGACAAACTGGATTTTTCCTCTAGATAGTTTGACTTTCTTTAAACTGCAAGGATAAAACTTTTCACATTTTAGAGTGCTTATGTATTTTGGGAAAAAAATGTTAAGTATATGCACAGAACTTGAAAAAGTGCTTGAAGAAAATTGGTTAGGTATAAGGTAGCACTTGTTTGAAATAAATTGCCATTAATGCTCAAACATGTATTCAGCAAAATTTTGCTAGGATATTGACTGGACACAGCAACAATTATAATAACATGGTGGGCATCTGTATATATGTAAAGAAATTATCTGTACCTCTTTTATAGCATTTAAAAAAAAAAACTACTTTGGAACACTGTATACTTTTTAATTATTTGCTAATGATAGTAATTGTTTCACCCTAAAAAGGAAAAAAAAACTGCAGTGCGATTTACCGTGTTACTTCTGCAACACAGCAACCTGCTAAGTGGTAAAGTTTTAAAATTTGCCTTGCCATCAATTTTGATTTCAGTTTGTCAACAGCACAGTCTTTAGGAACATTTTTGCCTGAAATTTTCTCCTGCTGTTTACTACAGGAAATTTTCTGCTTTTCAGCAGAGTGAGCATAACGATAAACTTATAGAAAATGGTGATATAGTAAGAAACTTGGAAATCTCTGATGTCCAATGAATTTAAAGCAAATTAATCTTGCTAGCAGAAAGTTTAAAAATAAAATAATAAAAAAAAAAAGATGGTATTTGCTTTATATATATTTATATAATGGGGAATAAAATCCCTACATTCCCACAACAGAATTCAGGAACTTGCATAATAAAAACATTTTCCTAATGAATCTTAATTACACTGCGTATTCCACTGGGAGTTTGCAGGTGATTCTGTTGGGAAGGTTTTTTATTGGTATCAATCGAATTGGTAGATTTTTTTAATCTCTTCATCTTAATATTCTACTAGTAAGATTCATACCTATTTGTCCTCATTCATGATTTAATGAAAAAAGGCAGTTTCATTTTGGCGAATTCTTCTTTGTGCCTACATAATCTTTCTGATGCTTTCCTATACAACCAAGTTAAGTTCTGTGTTTTTTTTCCTGCTGTCTTCTCTGTCAATCTCCCTCGTTGCTTTTAGTCCAATTCATCATTCCGGTGCTGCACCCACTCACTGGCTGAAGCCTTTCTGCTCTCAGGTGATTTTTCTGCTTGCCAGTTCCAAAATTGTGTGACTAACACTGTTGTTTGACAGCATTTCATTGTGCGTTTTTTTAAGACTTTTGGAGCAAACCGTGTGTGTCTGGTATATTAATGGATGCGAGCTTCGGCATGATCATTTAACCTGTTGCTGAGTTCACGGTTCTAGAAAAGGTAACGTCTGTGCTCTCTGTAGAGAATGTTTTTCTCTCTGTGTCTGTGCATGTACGCTTCCTTGTGCCTTTAAGGTAAGTTAGGCAAGTACATTGTTTCTTGAAAGAACTAGTTAAAGCCTTATTTCTTTCAAAGTATTGAAGGAAAGAGTTAAAATAAGGTCAGGACAAGATTAGCTAGCTGATTCTCCTGGTTAGCATGAACACCTTTTTCCATTGGGCTCAGATATGCAATGAGCAAATTTCCACTGAGCTCAAATATGCAATGAGCAAGCAACGTTTGAGCACTGTGGCATTTTCTAAGCACTTCTTTGCTTTCACACTGGAAAAGTACAATATAAAAGGATTCTGCTGAAAAAGTAGCCAAAGCAATGCAAATTCCAGTCTTCCACCCCAAGTAACATAGTAGACAGGCCTAACAGCAAGAGATGTGCATGCTGGTTTTAGTCTGTGATATCAAAATGCCAAGTTTATATAACCAGAGTGTTTTGGTTTGAATTGTTTTGTTAATTAATTAACTAGGCCCCATTTGCCACTCTGATGAATGGATTTGTCTTGCTGCATGAGACATTGCCACTACTCTCCATGACAAATTCGTGTGATTATTTTGTATGTATTTTTCTTTATATAAGTTCCAGTATGTGTAATCACATGTTGATAATCTGGAGGGGGAAATGAATCCAAACAAGAACCAAGGGCTCAGTCTGACAAGCAAGTGTGCTAAGGTTTTGGTTGATATGGCCGTAACCCAGCCTTCCCTGCTGAGGATCCCTTTCAAAGGGAAGGGCCTTCGGGAATTCATCTAAGCAGCAATTTTCAGGAGGGGCCAAACATCCTCTGCCACTTGCCCCATTTCACACGCCTCAGCCAGGAATGCAGAAGGGCTGCAGGGTCAGAGCCCCACACCTTATCTTGCTGACCTGTATGTTTGCATGACTGAAGCAATAGTATTTATTTGTGTGGGTATCCTAAAATGTCTTGACGGCTTTGGAAGTCCCCACGCTGTGCCCACACAGAAACCTCTGTATTTTAAGCATCACTTCCTGCACAAATGGTTAGGACGTGACTTCCTATGTATTTCAGGGCTATGGTGTTTTGTTACAAAGCTCAGCGTGCTTTGAGATGAAGGTCGTGACGTAAAGGTCTGCCATTTCAAACCACTTCCCATTGCCGTGTTTTTTACCCTCTGTTGCAGAGTCTTCCTAGCTCTTCCTGGCCAGTGAGGATTCTGTCCTTCTCCTCCTAAATCTTCCATCTTCATTTTACTTTATAATCTTAACTGAATATTTTTATTAAATAGTTTTTAATGCTGTATTTAAATTTTCACATGGAATTTCTGTATTTTGCACACAGTGAAAATTGTTTTAGCTTTATTTATGATATCTGCTGTAAACAAAAATAAATGTAGTTCTTTATAAGTCTCCTTGTTTCATCTTTTCCTTTTAAAAATATTTCCTGAGGACAGAGACTTAATAGTGACTTCACACTCATTTCACAAATTCCTCTTCTGATGGATGCTGTTGTGTTATCTTTGTTGTGGCCTGACCCAAAGGCCAGAGAGTTTCACTGTCATGGTGTTAATGGTATGTGTGTCCCTTTTGAAAGGGATATATGTCAGGGTCCTTGACAAGTTATCCCATCCGCTGCAGATCAGGAGGTGCCTGGTGTTGGGATTTATCCTTCCTGGGAATGATAAATTGGTGTTGGTGAGCATGGGGGTTGCTTATATTGCATACACAAATGGCACTTGTCCTCTTCTCCTCGACTTCTGTTACCTTTCCTTATGTTTTTATTTTACATATTAACAAATGTCATAAAGGTCATACTAAGTTACATGTGTTTGGGAAATTATATCGTGTGCAGGAAAAGCAGGTAATAACTGTGGGTGAAGCTTTACCTTTGCTACTGGCTCTGGAGTGCTATTTGCAAGCACCCTGTATCTTCTGGACCCCTGGAAGCTGCAGCTAATGGTGACCTATTATTTGTTAACAGTGGCCTTGTTTTATTTATTTATTTTGCCTTCTTTTGCTCTGTCATGGCTTTTTTTTTAATTTTCATTTCTGTTTTTAAAGCTGGTGGTTTGGTTCTTTTTAAATAGCAGGTTTCCCAAAAGAGCTTTCCTAAGTCGTCTTCCCCTTCATCTTCTTTCTTTTGCTTGCTCTGCAATTCTTAAGCTATAATCTCTTCCTTTGTATTTCAAGAAAAAAACAAATCCCAGAAAGAATAGTCCCAATGATTTAATGGAAAGATTGTGTGATACATTTTTTTTTTTAAAGTCAATTCAAACTGAGCCTCACTAGGGTTGATTGAATGACAGAAATGAATTTTTTGAAAGTGTTGCTAAAGACAGCATTGCTAAAGAACAACAAATGTTATTCCCAATGAACTATTCCATCTTCCCTCCCAAACAAAAAGCCACCATGCACAGTAGAAAGTTTGCTGTCCAAGGGGGAGATGAATTGCATAATGAAAACATAGGGCAGTGAATACCATTTAAGACAATACTTGGCACTTCCTTAATTGCAATGGACAAAGCAATTCAGGTAAAACTAAATTTGCTTTTTGCATAATTTACAGTTTTGGAGCAGGCTCATTTCTGCCATCTTTATTTGATCATTTTAGGCAGAGGCAGTGGCATGGAAACATCAGAAGAGGTTTTTGTGTCTGCAGAAGGTGATGATTTGTTTGGCACTGAAGCTTTGAGAGGCATCAGATGTTCATGCTGTTCTCATAAACTTTCACTTACTCCTGCTAAAATATTAGTGCGATAGCTTGGAATTGGGGTAATGTTAGAGTCCAGATTTGTAGTGATTGTGTTGCTCGTGGTGGCGCAGAAGGCCCAAAAAGTCAAATCACTAGCAAATCCTATCACTAGAGAGACATACCTAGCAGTAAACAGTCCATGCCCTTGAATGCTAGTGGACAAGACAAGACACAGCGTATGGAAAGAAATAAAACAGACAGAATGAGCAACGTGAGGGGAGCAAGTTTACTTCCCTCACTCTCAGTCAAAATCATTACACAATAAAACTAAATATTCCTTGTTTTCTCCCAGTAATGCTGCTAGAGGAAGAGACTAGGGGGTTAATTTCTGAGCGAATTTAACAAGCCTAATTTGGGACTCTTGTCTTCCTCTGGCCACATGAGCAGACCTCCCTGTGAGTAGGAGGCTTGAATCCTCCTATTGCTCTTGTGTTGAGCTCTCTCCAAAAGCTCCAGTGCTCTCAGTCTCCAGCAAGCACAAGCAGTTATAAATGCACCCCAAAGCAGTGATACTTTGTCCCTTTATATAGCTGGAATTGGCAGCGGTACTTGTTTGAAAGGCAAACAGGCTGCTACTCTGGTCTCGAGCTGCCGCTGAACTGGGTACCTTCCAAAAATCATGGTTTCAGAGCAGATGATACTAATGCCTCTTTACATAGTTAATGCTTTCTAGGACTTGAAAGCTACTTGATGTTATAGATGCCATTATAGCACTAGAAGTGCAGAGGTGACGTTTGCTTGTCTGGCAGGCTCAGGAGTTGCTCTGTCTTTCTTCCTCTTTATACTGGTTCAAATGGGTTCTGAACTTGTCTGTTGCCATTAGGGCCATTTGGGTTGGAAATACATACACAGATGTGCATTTTCTGAAAAGCCAGACTAACCTTTCATTCTCAAAGCAACGCAGCATTACCTGCCTAGATGTCTGTTAATGAAAAGCAAACATTGGTATTCTGTAAAGGTAACTTTCCTTTATTATAATTATGCTAATGCGTTATAATGAAAAAGATCTTGCAGTTTTTAAGCATACTTAATTTGAGGGGGAAAAAAAAAAGAGTACAAACAAAACTTCTTAAAATTGCTCAAATTCAAATGTCAGCCTTTCATTAACTCTACCAAGAAGAGTAATTTCTATTCCTCTTGCTTACTTCTAGACTGCTAGAGCTATAAAATGTCAGTGAAAGTTGCTTCTGTATGTACTCCAACCTCAAGCAAGGGCTATGGTCTGTGTTTTCCCACAACATTATGGCAATTAGTTACTATAATTGGCTTTAATTAATTTCTGGCTCACTCATTCCTCACATTCCAATCAAAACAATTAATTCTGAAATGCACTGAATTCTGCATTAATATTTATGTTTCCAAAGGCATGACATGTTTGCAGATGACTTGATATTTTTGCATGAAAGATCATGTCGCTGAAGATCAGAAGACATTATGTATTAATGCTTGATCCAAGTATATATATATTAGTCATGTAAATATTTCCCCAAGTCTCTTTCCTTTTCTTCATGAACTGTGTTAATATAAGAAGGGAGGCTTTGATGTCATCTCATCAGGTGGTGGACTCCAAACTTGTTTGAAGTGGCTGGAATTTCTGATACGTTCTTTTGAAATGTGAAATTGCAAAGAAATTTGCATGTTGCTATAGTTTTGAATTTGCTCTTTCAGCATTTATTCTGCAGGTATTAATTCACGTCTTTGTTTTATGGTTTTTGGTGCTTTGAGTCTGTGTGCAAAAAAAATATTATTTCGACAGACACTGATCACTCTAGAGACTGAAACCATTGTGGCTGCACTCCAAATTCACAATTATTACATGCATTAATATACCAGACTAACACAGATTGCTCTGATAAAATATATTTACTCTAAAATGATAGAAATAGTGTGTTATCATAGCATTTTTTGTTTGAGAAGCAATTTTCCATAACTATATACATTCAGCATACCTAGTGGGTTTTCAGTGAGTTGCTTTTTCCTTTATCTCTATTAATTTTTGCTTAGTTTGTATTAGAGCATTAATGTGCACCATCCCGGGTGCATTCAAAAGTCGTGTGCTTTGGGCTCTGTCTTGCTTTGCCAACTTCAAATTCCCTGGTTACCTTTTGTGCCTGAATTCAGCAGTGTCTGTTCATCGAGTAAGTAATGGATACTTTGAAAAAGTGTTTTGCTGCTGAAGAACTTGTGTACGTGCTGGTGTGGGCCCACAGGGGAGTGGGAGAAGACAGGCTCCTGGCGTGGGGACAGGAGGAGGCAGCCGTGGTGGAGCCTGTCACTGGGCCGTAGGTGGAGAAGGGGCAGCAGAAAAGCGTTTGCTTTTGGTGGTTGGAAGCTGGGCAGGCGATCAGGCCCCATTGCACAGGGGTCAGTGTGCCACTCCGTGGAAATGGGAGCAGTGGTTGTCTTTATTCTTTGCCCTGTTAGCCACCATAACATAGAAATGACTTCTGTAGACGTATGAAGGAGGCCTGAGGAGAAAGGTGGCAAGAACTGAAATCTGTGAAATGTCAAACGTCGTATCTTTTACAGGAGTCCTTTTTCAAGGACAGAAATCTGCCTGGCAGTTTCTCAGATGTGATGAAAATTCAAAGTTTGGACAGGACATCAGTTTGGGAATGCTGCTAGAAGCCCTATAGCCTCTTAAGGCAGATGGGTGAAATACCGTAACGGGATGTCTTCAGTTTCAAACTAACACAGGCGATCCTCCCATGCAGCCTTACACGTTTCGAAGCTCAGGCCACAGGGCACAGCTGAAGCTGTAACAGGTTTGAGCTCGGGTTTCACTCCAGTGTGGGCTGGTAACCAGTGTATTGCAGCAAGACCAAGGTCTAACCAAAGCTGGAGGTGTCATAGTTTTCCCCCATCCCCTCTCACAGTCCCACGTGGGCTGTGCTTTCCTGGCGAGTGCATTCTGCTCTGTATCTCATCCCTGTGCTGTCTGGGTTCATTTCAGCTGTGCTTCCACAGCATTGGTATGAAGACACCTTCCTTCTGCCCCACAGCTTTCTTAAAGCACTGCTGTATTATAAGCAGGACTCATAATTTTTTTTTGTTGTTTATTATACAGTAAGAAGTCAGAGAGGCAGTGAAGTGTGCTAGGTGTGCCACCAATTTGTGGTCTGCTGACTGAATTTCTTAATGTTGGTTTTTGATGCCAACTGGTGTTTGCTTTCACCATCAGAGCTGCCTACGTTTATGAGTAACTCCACTTTAAAATTTTTCACTCCTGTCATTGCCTTAGTCAGCAGCTCCACAAGGCCAGGCAGAGTCCACTCATCCTGTGAATGAATTATGGGGTGACACAGTCTAATGGCAGGCTAAGAGCCTCAGGATTGCCAGCTGGAAAAGCAGGACACAAGTTAGGCTGGGGTCTTTATGGGGGGGCACTGTGTTGTACTGGGCCACTTGCACAGCGGGGAAGGTGAGCTGTGTGCCAGCCCCGGGTGCCTGGGCACCCGCCTCCTGCTGATAAGAGCAGCACCTGGGATTTCAGTGGTGCTTTTCACCTGAGGACCTGAAAGCCCTTTGCCAGTCCTGAATGGCTGGGGCAGCTGTGGGTAAGTACAGCTCCTGCTACACAGCCGTCAGGGAGTCACAAAAACGTGATGTGTCAGGGGTGCCAAAATCCCAAAATGCAGGTTGCAACACCTAATTCCAGTAGGGTTCCTTCTTCCTCCCCCCGGCCGAACAGCGCTGTCACACAGATATGCAGCATGGGCAGGGCTGTAATATATCAGTCATTTCTTGTCTGCTCTTTCCTGAGCCGTGGGGCGGGTGCCGAGCTTCCTGGCCTCGGGGCCGGGCAGTCGGGGCAGGGTCCCCTCTCACTGCCAGCTGCAGATATGAACCATTTCTTACCCCCTTTGAGAACCCAACTCGGGGTCTCCACCCGGTCAGCCACCAGACCTTGTGTTTGGTGTGAGGCACCCCCCCAAGCCAGATGGATCAGGGCACTCTCGGGGCAGTTTTCTGGACCGGCCTTCCTGCAGAAACTTTCTTCCTGGCCACCAGTACACTGGCTATGTTGTGGCCCAAAGCAGAAAGGCTGATACTGTTTTAAAATTTGTTGTTTCCTGGCTCTGTTTCTGTTTTTCATCTGCCTTCAGGGATGTTCTCTGGGTTTGTATTAGTTTAAGTTTTCATACTCGGTTAGCTCGGCAAGGCTCACTCCCCCTTTCTGCTTGTGCAGGGCTCCCATTTGGTCTGACTTCGCCTTAGCGAAGAAATACTGCGGGAGCTCTCACTGTACCTTGCTTAAAAATGAATTCCCCTCTCATGACTTAAAACCAGCTAAAGAGGAGGAGGGAGGATAAACGTGAATGCTTCTGGCTGCTTATGGCATGGTAGCGTTGACTTGATGGGGAGGCTGCTGCAGCTGCCTTGGTTGGGGATTTTTCAGTGGAGCATCTTTGACCATTTTTGTCCAAGACGGGCAGAGGCACGCACAGAGCAGCCGCTCCTGAGCAAAGCTGATAAAATGCAGCTGCCCTGAGCCAGCTGGTGTCTGAGGCACTTGGCCCAGTGCTCCCGGTAGGGAGGGGGATGTCGTTTGGCACAGTTCAAGCTTTGTGCCATTGTGGGCAGCACGTGCTCTGCCCAAGGTTGGGGGGAAACGGCCTATCCGGCCCAGCTGCCCCCAGTGGGGGCTTGGCTCTGCCCAAATTTGGCTGGTTCCTGAGCCCTTGTCATCTCCTTGTCAGGTCACAGTAACGTGATTTGCCTGACGCTGGTTTGGCAGATGACTCGGGAGCAGCAGCCCGTACAGAAAGTCAGGCTGACTTGTCAAGTGGGATTCGCCAGTATGAATAACATCTCCTGCTTACGTCTGTTCATTGGCCCTGGCATTATCGGTGGGGGCACTCAGATGCTGGAGCGATCAGCGCCTTATAAATGGTAATCATAGAAGGTGCCGAGAGCCATCTGTGAAGCCCTGGGTGGGTGGACGCTAAGCCCCTTTGGAATGGGCCTTTCCTTCGCCACGTGTGCGGTGGCACACTGCTCCCGCGCAGGTTTCTGAAGGGGACCCATGTCAGTGACTGTCACAGGACTGTGGTGTTTTCATCAGCTAAGCAAAACCTGTTGCAATTGCACCGCCAAGCATGGCATAACATGGAAAAAGGCTTCAGTGCCTCTGTGTGCAGCGCTGAATTGGCGTGGTGCGTGTGAGACACCAGCGTGTAACTCGGCACCTTTCCCTCATTAAATGGGGCTGGTGTGTTGGCAAAGCCTCTGGAACCAGGAGGAGGGATGTGATGATGCATTTATCTGTTTTGGAGTAGCAGAGGGATCTTGCCTGGTGGTTGACAACATTTAGCAGTTTTAGTCATGGAGGGGCAGTAAACAGCTCTGAGATTTGAGCTTTCAAAAATCTGAGCTTGAGCTTTTTGGCAGAATGGTCTAATAGAGCTGGCGTGGCCCAGGCAGTGCACAGTGGTGCCGAGACACTGAGATAGCGTCAGTCCTGGATTTGGGTCTGGGCAGCTCAGTGCCCCATGAAAACCCTCCCTCAGTCTCTGTGGGGACTGGCAGTGACGGCCTGTGATGCCGGGAGAGGTTTGCTCTCTTCCAGAGCGAGGCCAATGGGCCCATGGAGCCATGCTGCTCCTGTTTAGCTTGAGCAAAAGCTGCGCAGGTGCCTGGTAGCTGTGGGGGAAACCTGCCCTGTATTTCCATGGGTATAAACTGCCTTAAAATCACTCCAGGAGAAAATGACTAACAAAACTAATTGCAAGCTTTCAGGGCTTTAAGGATATTCACATAGCTCATGTCTGTAATATGCAGCATATTACAGACAAGAAAGACCTCTCCCCTGCTATGCTTGGCTGTCAGCTTTGCCCTCGTACCTGAGGGAGGAAGGCGAACCAAGGTATTCACAAAAGCACTTGAGATCCCCGAGTCCCTAATCCTGCATGCTGAGAGATTTCTCCATCCTTGTTTCTGGGCTTTGGGATGACTTGTGGGGCTGTCCCCGCTGCAGAGCTAGGTCCAGGTCTCAGCACTTTGCACACAGTCTCACCACCATGCTCCCTCCTTGGCCATTCCAGCCAGGCACAGAGCCTTTGCAGGAGAGCGGTGCTGCTTGAAGGTGTTGTTAGATGCTGAAATGCATCCAGACCACCGAGGATGCTGGTACAAAAAATAATTTAAAAAAAAAAAAAAAAAAAAAAAAAGAGGCAGAAGTGCTTTTTATGTTATGGTGGATCATCACTGGATGCTATTCTGTAAGCATGTGAATTTTACAAGCCTGTCATTGAGAGAATCACAGTTATAATGATCTGTCAGTGAGCAAAACCACCACACTGAATTTGCATGCTTTTTGCTTAATACGAATCTGCCTTGAGCCTGTGTGCTTTCTGCAGGGCTCAGCCAGGGAGAGTGTCTCCAGAGAGATGAAGGGAAAGGTCTCTTCAGAATTCCTGCAGGAGGGCTGCTGCTGGACTTGTATATACAGGGACCTCCAAAAACCATAATTATATTCCTAATTAGAGGCTGCTACTTTGCCAAGCCATAAACAAACTACAGTTTGTTTCTCAGATTTGATAATAAGCTCGAAACAGGCCCCTGCCAAGGTACCAGCCCTGTCCGGCTCCTGCTCGGTGGCCGTGCTGACATGGGAGCATCTTCATAGAGCCTGTCCTCCCCTAAAGTGGGGTGAAGGATTTTGAAGGGCTGGGGCTCTGTGTGCAGGCTGGCAGTCCAGCACAGGGCCTTGCTGTGCCGTCCCAAAGGTTTGGGTCACTTTGTTGCCTTCTCTGCTCCTCGGTACAAACTTCCCTGAGTGGTCCAGTCCACTCAGCCGCGGTCTCTGCTGGGTCTGTTGAGTGAATTCCTGCAAGTCCACCCAGAAGCCACGAACTCACTGAAGATGGTCTTACTGTCCAAATGGTCTTGCTAATTTACCTTTCGTGAGTAAATGACTGTGGTGTTTGGATTATTGGTGCTATGGGGAAAAACTGAGGATTTATACTCCTTGACCATATCTGTGGAGCTGCAATAAGGCCCACCTCCAAGTTTTGTAAACCCTCTCAGCGTTGCAGAGATCTTGTAATGTCTTTGTCCCTCACTGGCTGCATCTCTGACTCATTTGAGACAGCACAAAAATTGCTGCCTCTCAAATGCAAGGGTGAGCTGGCACTCTTGGTGAATTGGGAGAACTTGGCATGACACTTAATCAAGAATAAGTGTGTTTTACTGGAAAGAGGTTTGCATCTGTGGGGTCTGCAGGAGCTGTTTGGCCAAGCCCGTACGTTGAACGTTGAAGTTTTGAACAGCCCTGACCTCCGAGTGAGCGCTGACCTGGATGCGAGCCCTGCAGATGAAGCTTTAGGGGTACTTCTCAGTTACCACACAGTTTAGCTAAATCCTTGCCCTGTAAGGAGAACAGTTGTTTCTTTCCCGGTGCGAGGAGGATGAGGTGGGCTTTGAAATACAGACAAAGGAGAAATTGTTTATCCAAATTTTCATCGTGTTTGAGTGGGAGGGTCAGATGAATACAGGATTGTTCTGTTGAAATCACTTTCTGTCTTGCTGCTGTTTAAATAACTGAAGGCAGCTAAGCTCCACGCTTGCATTAAAAAAAACCCAACCCCAAAAAAACCTAAAGCCATGTTATTTGCTCTCACTGCAAGTCAATCAAGGACTCTGATCAGGAGAGCTCAGACTGAGGAGAAGCACTTGCAGTGAAGAGATGGGCAACAGAGCTTGTGTGTGGAAATAGTGCTGCCCCAGGACACCAAGCCACTGAGATCAGCTGTCCCTGCCCTGGGGTTATTCTCTGAACAGAGCTGTGACTGCTGACGTGAATGCACCAGTATTTTGAGCATTGCTCCACATTATAAGATGTGTTGCAAAATTTTTTCTATATTAAAGGGCCTTAGATCTATGCATTGTTTTTTCTAGCTGTAACTCTGCGTAAGGGACAACTTCCTAAAGCCCCGAGTTGTCCTTTGTGCCAGCAACTGTGGCGAAGCAGGGAAAGGCGGAAGCATTAGTATTGGTGTTGTCAGCACAGACAGCAGAGGATAGTGATGTTAAAATAGAGGTTTTCCCGAATTCAGTAGGATTTGGGTTTCTGGATCCTTTGGAAAATTCCTCTAAAATAACTTGTTTATTTTGTTCAGGAAAGTATGTAACTGAGGAACTGAACCCAAACCACCTGAGCAGAAACTCAGATTTTTCTTGAAGTGGGGGGAAAAAACCCAACGCTTTTGTCCTGCTGGGCTGCAGTCTGGTACTAAAGCAAATAAACTCACTCCAGGCTTTGGCTGGGCAGGCAGCGCGTTCTCCAAAGGCCAGTCGCCCATACCATGCCATGGTGCAGCATGCCCTTCGTTGGTGTGTTCAGTGCCCTTGGGTTGGCGAGGGTGAGAACAGTCTCGCCTCCTCCTGCCCGCCCTGTGCCCGGCCATGAAGCGCAGCCACCGGCTGGTGTGCTTCAACCCAGCCTGGCTCCGCTTTCGATTTGGGACCTGCGGTTTAGGAGCAGAAAGTGTGAGGCCAGTTTTGCGGTACCAGAAAGCGGTTCTTGCTGCTTTGATGAGCAGAGCCCCTCCAAGCCCTCGCCTTGGGCCAGATGCACTTGCTGTTGAGCCAGCAAGATGTCCCTGGCCCCAGAAACCCCCCAGCTCCATAGCAGAGCCAGCCTGTAACTGGGTGAGGGCTTGTCAGGGTTTGGAGCTGGAAGAGGAGGGAAGGGAGCACCCAGGAACCTGCTGGGACATCACCCTGAGAAGGGCAGCTGGGGAAAGGCAACCAGGAGGTAGGGGATAAATTAGGCAAGGCACAGTGTGCTTGGCAGGGGAGAGGAGAAAGGAGAATTGGGAGACTAATGAAAAAGGCAGTGGTGTGGCCAAAACAAAGCAGTGAGGCAGGGTGATGGATGAGGAAGGATCATAATATGCGGATGAGAGCAGAGTAAGGAGGTTAACAACAACTTAAGGAATGGAAAACTTAAATTCTCTTAATCCCACCAGACCTTCAGACAGCAAGTTACAATTGTGTAAGTGTAGTCCATAAAACAGACAGCATAAACACTGGGTTGCACAGGCTGCAGAGGACCTGCTGCTCGTGTCTGAGCAGAGCCGGGGGGCTGCCCTGCCTGCTTGCTTCCCTTCAGATGTGTGCAGGGCAGCACCAGAGGACATGGAGGGTTTGGAAATTAGCACGTTAGCTCCCTGGCTTACTCATACTGACTAGCTTAGGAAACTTCAGCAGCTAAAAAAAACGCAAGTCAGTTGTTGTTAGGACGTTTCCACTTTAACTGGCCAGCAGCGCGCTATGAGATACTTGTGGTGTGTGCTGCCTGTCCCTGCAGTCATACTCGCCTGAGAGATCTGGTTGGCTAACTGCAACCTAAGATTAACGCCTTCCCATGCATGGCTTGTCCATGCCCCTCCCCCTGGTAAATTATTTGAATATTTTGGCAAAGGATTTTTAGAGACTCCAGTCCAAAATGTGCTATGGAGAAGGCGTACTCACTGCTGGACGTCTTTAGCATGCTGAGACATAGATAGTAGGAAATCTGAAGTGAGCATGATGGAAATGAAGTAAGATCTTACACAAATGCTACTTTGAGTGACCGTTTCCTGAGGACTGGGTTCTCCTCTGATAACGTCTGGTGCTGCCCCACGGATGTCAGTGGCATGGCACCAGTTTGCATCGGCAGGAAGCGGGGCTGTGACCTTTTCTGTCCCGTAGACCGGATGCCTCTTTAGCTTTTACATTGTATGTGTTTATCTTATAAAGTTCAATTCCTCTGACTCAGTCTCTTAGCTTATAGTAGAAAATCTCCTGTCCTGGGGAGGAAACCTGGTGCGAAGCGAGAGCGCCAGCTGGCCACAGAGGTCCCTGCAGTGTCACGGGCTGCCTGGGTAATCCCAGATGAGTGGCTTGGTCCACCCGTGTGGCCCTTCCTCTTTGGGAATAGCAATAAGGCCATTTTTGTGTCTTCTGGTGAAGAAGTGGGATAACATGGTAAGTACAGCCAGCCACAGACTTACAAAAGGGCTCAAGCACTAGCAAAATTAGGTATCTCGGAGCTTATGTGGGAATTACCACCTTGGATTTAGGAGTTGAATATCCACCTCAATCCTTCTGCAAGAGCTTGAGTTTCCCGAGAGAGCAGAGATGGCAGGGAGGGCTGCTGCACGTGCCCAGAAGTGCTGAACAACTTGGGCTTATCCCCTGCCTGAGCACAGCTCAGCTTCCAGTGAGGCTCTGTCTGCCTCCTCCACGAGGGCCGGTTTATCAGCCAGCTCGGTGTGTGACCAGTTAATTGCAATGGTCACTAGAGGTGCCAGTCTGAGTTGCTTAACTCTCAACCTGCAGTGTGGTGGGAATCAGGGCACTGAGGTTGAGAGCCTGGTTTCCACCCTGGAGTCAGATTTCCAAAAAATCAGTGTCCTCCTGCTCAGCATCCCCGTGCTGATGTCTCACTGAGGACCTGACTGCCAGTGCTGCAAGGATGGGTGACTGTCCAGCACGCAGGGAGAGCTGTGAGGATCCCAGCTGGAACAGAGAGGTATGAGGGCTGCTTCTTATTTAGCCTAGCATCTGTTCAGGAGCATAAATGTATGCCTCACCATTGTGTAAGTACTCAGCCTTTGGGCTGATTCAGGAGAAATTAGTTCAGACAGCCCTTCTTATCTTTTTGTGCAAAGTAACAGCTTTAAAGAAGTCCCAGCTTTCTTTTTAAATTCCTTGTTTATATCAGATCATATTTCTCCTTTTTGATACTCCTTTAAAATTAACAGCAGCGATAGCCAGTGGTGGAGTTGTAGCTGATGGCCTATTGGGTTTGTTTGCATTGCTGTGGAGAGGCAGGTCATAATTGCCAGGCAGACTCCAGGCCTGCGGAGCCTCGAGGCTCTTCCTCCGTGGCGTTTACATGAATCCAGCAGCAGCTTGTCCCTGCTCTCTGTACTTGGTCCGTACCCGTCTTCTTCTCGGGGATTGAAATCTCTCTCTTGCGGGAGCCTGAAGTGCTCCAGCGGGCTGCGTTTCACCAAGCAGTGCTTGCCTGCGGGGTTGGGGGTTTGGTCCGGCACTGCAGGAAGGGCTGCTTTTTAGGAGAGACCAGTCAAATTGTGTAACATCACCAGAGCCTACAGAAAAACCCCTGACACTTGAGTGTCTGGGACATCTTTGCCTTTTGTTTGAGCCTGTTACCCAAGGTGCAGCCCTGTGATGAGAAACAGCCGTGCTACCTTTAATATTTTCCCAATGTCCTGCGGAGTGTGTAACCCAGTGTTTGAGTTAATGCGCACACGTGGGTGTCCCACGCGCTGAAGCACCAAGGTGGTCCAGTTTCTGCTTTTATGGAGTTGAGTGCAACGTAGTTTATTCAACTTTATATGTCACAATACAAATATTGATTAAATATGTTAGTAAGGAGTGGGTTTGCTTTCTAATCCTAGAGTGGTTTGGTTTGGAAGGGACCTTTAGAGATCTAGTCCAACCCCCCTACCATGGGCAGGGACATCTTTCACTAGAGCAAGGTGGATGCTAATGAAGGATGCTGATCTTAAACACGATTAGTATCACTGTGAATGCAAACTTGTCTTGCTCAGAAAGGACTCGGCTGGCTAACAGATTCCTGAGAGTGTCAGCTTCTAGGTGCAGAATTCTAGAAGGGGAGATACCATGATATTAAAAAAAAATAAAATAAAAAAAGGTAAAGAAAAAGAAAACAAAAAAAGCAAGCACAGAAATTTAACTCTTCAGAGAGAGGTGATCGTCCCATCCATCACCGTCATCCGGTGGCCCGGATGACATCCTGAGGTCCTTCACCAGCTCTGTTATGTTTATAATGATTGAAAACTGGATGTGTATCAGGCTATTGCAGAGGGACTTGTTGACTGGAAATCTGTTCACATTCAGGAACCACACTGGGAATTGTTTTAGGTAGTCTGTCTGTCTGTGGGTTTCAATGCTCTCCAGCTGTGTGTCTGTTAGTCATAAACATGTTTTCTCCTCTTTCCTCTTAGCATGGTGGGGAAAGCATTAATGCGCGGGATGGGAAGGGAATATGTACTGAGCGTGCAAGCAAATGGCAAAACTGACTTTCTTTAGCAGCTGCTTGCAGTGACTTCGGGCAGTGCTTATTGCCAGCATGGGTACAACATTTATTGACAGAGCTGGCAAACTTTTGTTTGGTTTTGCTTGCTCTGATTTTCATATAAAACGCAGCACCTTTTAAGGAGAAAGTTGAGTTGAAGGACTTAGGTTTTACAAATTGGCTCATAATACTGCTTTCTACTTTGCTTCTGGAGAGTAGAAATGGCATGTCTTGGTCCAGCCCAGCTCTGAAGGAGAGGGGGCCATTCCCAGGAAGGTTGCATGCCCCTGTGCAAGGAAGGGCAGATGTGCCCTGCTACAAGCAGCCATGCCCTGCGGACCCGTGGACTCCCATGCTGCCACCCGAGTGCCATTGGGCTTGCTGTGCGCTGCCTGCGAGCAGCTTTGGGGTGGGTGGCCTGGTGGGCCAAAATAGAAGTCAGACATAAAAATTGGAGGGGGATGAATTTCCTCCATCTCCCAAAGGAAATGAAATCTCTGCAGTCAAGAAATAGGTGGCTGCTGTGGTGCTAGTGAGCTGGACGTACAGCCTGAGCACGTGTTTTCACATGGGAGCATCTTGCTCTGGAGAAGCAGTGAGCCACTCCTCTGTTGTCCTTGCCTCTTGTACATAGAAGTAGAAGAATTAAAAAAACAAACAAACAAACAAAAAACCAACAAAAAACCCACACAAAACTCTTGTGAGCAGTGAACTCTCGAGGAGTTTTCAAGCCAAGAAAATACATTTACTTTTATGAAGGGTGAAAAACCAGAGCTCACCACAGCCTTTTGAAAAGTGCAATGCTCTGTGCTGCTTGGGAAAAGCGTAATCAGTAAAAACTACTAAAAAAAAAAAAAAAAAACTGGAAAGCCCATGTTACTCAGTCTGTGAGTACAAGTAAGGGAGCTTCACCTGGCCAGCACAAGAGTTGTACCTGTAGAGCAGTCATCCCTGCCACCAGCAGCTGGGCTTTCCTCCGTGGTGCTTATTTTCAAACACAGAAAGGGGGTGAGCACAAACAATAACTGGGAGAGGTGCAGAAGCTCAGAACACCAGTTTTCTTTCTCCGGGGGAGGCTGGGAGCTACCTGAATCATGCAAAAAAAAGGCGTAGCTCTGCTGTCACGGCTTGTTTTGAGGACCTTGTTTCACAGTTCCACAGAAATGGTAACGGGGGAGAAGACAGCGATGGATAGACTAAGTGATCTGAGATGGGGTTAGAGCTCGGCGCAGTGCGGGTCGTGCACCTGCAATACCTGCTGCATCTGCTCCCAGGAGCAGCAGTGCCCGGCGGCTGCTGCCTCTCGGGTGCGAGTGAACAGCCGTCTGTGACGGCCCAGGGGCAGACGCAGGGAGTGCAGGCGGGGAGTTGCTGATCTGGAAGGTCCCGTGGGCCAGTGCTCAGGCTCTGTGGTGTATATAATCCTCCTGATGTGTCTGGGATTTGCTTGTAGCACTCTTGCTCCCGGTGGGTTTGTTTTCCACATTCAACCCATGCAAGCTCTTGGCGTTTGAGTTAAAAACCCTTGCAAGGTGGAGGACAGGGGTGGGCGCACTCCTGCAATAAATGGAGGAGCTGCAAGTTAAAGACGAGTTTAATTGATGTTTACTAGATAGTTTGCTCTAATAGATGAGAAAATAAGCCATGTCCCAGGTCTGATTTTTTCCACTTATACAGGTGTAAATTAGAAGCAACAGTGTTGAATTAAATGTGGTGAAAGCGTGTGGGAGGTGAACCAAGCAAAGCCACTCTCCCGGAGCTTGTCATTTGTCCCTTCTGCACCAAGCCCTAGGGGAACTTGCGCAGCTGATACGTTTGCATTTGCTTGTGCAGGAGGTTGTGGATAGATGAGGTGGTTCAGAAATTAAGGATTTCACAGGGAGAGATGATCTTCTGTCTTTGGCTCCATATGCATCACCTGGGGTGAGCAAGGGAAACTTGGCTTTATTCTTTATTTCTCCTGCCTGAATGTGAAGTTCAGGGATGGTGCTGTTTAACTGCTGTGATGCTGCTTCTTTTCCCAAATCAGTGTCTGTATTTGCTGTACACGCTCAAAAATAATCTGAAGAGCCTGTGTTTATTTTGCTGACTCCCGCTGTCCTAAATTGACCTAAATTTGCAATAAAAGGCTGAAGTTTTAGCCACCCAAGCAAGGTTGGTCCATCTGCCTCCTGCCACACGCACACGTACATTGGGGGCCTGAGAAGAGATCATAAATCCCTGTTTGTATGGCTGGCACGTGTCTTACTGCTGCCACCAGGCACTCAGCCTGACAGCCGTCCCACTGAGCAGAGCAAGGACCTGCAGCTGCAAAAGCTGAGGCTGCCCCTGAAGTTTCCTTCTCTCTGTATCCGAGCTGACAAACCCCAGCAGGGCCGTATGGGGTTGAAGGCATGTTCTTGCTGTGCCAGGCTGTTGGTGCACGCACCTTGCCTGTGCCCAGTGGGACAGCATGGGGCCCCGTGCGGAAACTACTGGCTATGGCCAAGGACCACCCAAACACAGGGGTGAGGTCCCCCCCGTGGACTCCCTCCTCCCCTAACGCCCTGCTGTCGCCTTTGTGCTTTCCCAGACCGCTGCCTGCCCGTGGCCGATGAACCCACCTCCCCGAAGAAGGCGAAGAGCATCCCTGAGCGCCACGACTTGGAGAGCTGGTTCTCACCCCCTTCCCCTGAGTGGGCCACTGTGAGGGTCATCCCTGAAGAGGAGATGACCGAGCACAACCTTCTCGCTATCCGAGTCATGGTCGCCAGTGATGCAAGCAGGTACTTTAAGATACAAGTAAGCCTATAAAAAACCTGTAAGAGCAGCTTGGTTTTCTCTGGAACACTAAGGAAAAATATAACAAAATACAGTACTGAATGTACGTACAGCTGGAGGGAAAAAAAAAAAAGGAAAATGACAAACTGCTCAGAATAACAATTGTTCTTTACCGCAGCCATAAATCCCCCAGACACATGACTCACTTCACAGGAAATCTTCAAACATTCGCATCCCACACAGGGGCCTGAATCATAGAGAAAAACATTGTCCTGATCAGCCCGGGTTCAGCTCTTTGTGTACCAAAAAATGTCGGTTCAGGGATTAGGGCAGTGGGTGTGTTGTGGCAAAAGGTGCATCCTGTGACGTGGCTGCCTCCCACCTTGGGCATCATCCTGCAGCTCCGCACCCCAGGCCTCTCTTGGGGCATCTGAGGGCCTGTCCACCCCTAAGAAATCTGAAATGTGATGATCCTTGGGGAGCTGTCAGAGGAAGCCTGATTTCTGCGTACAAATTAGAATATATTGGCTTTCTGGGCAGGATTCTGTGGGAGTTCATTCCGTCTAAAGATTAGATTGGTATCTCCCGCAGTTTTCCTTACTGTGAACTAAAAAAGAGGAGGGGGAGGAAAAAAAAAGAAAAAGAAAAAAAAGGCAAACCCAAAGCCAACTGTTGCAAATGCAGAGCTATTGCTCTGTAAGGACGCTCATTCAAATTCTTGATATCCTTTAAACACCTATTTGTGGTGCTGTGTGTAGCTTGTGAAGAGCAAGGCTTTTAGAAATGCAACTTTCTGCTGTTCCCTGTGGTGGTTTTAAATGGCGTTTGTGCTCTGCCACATGGGTCTGGGTGCTTTTCTAGGGAAGGATGAACCTCTCCGGGGTTCCTCTCCCACGGGGGACGGAGAGCTTGGGGTCTCTGTTTGACAGACCCCCTGTGGAGCGTGTGCTTGTATCCCTTGCTAATACCCTCTGGCTTGTGGTGCCCCCGCGGCGCCCGGGCAGCGATGAGAGTTGGCTAATCCCTCTGATCTGAGGGATCAGCTCCCTTCCCTGCGGCAGCTCCCCTGGCTGGATGGCGAGGCCCCTGGTTCCCCGCCAGC
>NW_008824186.1:301821-305518 GCF_000699105.1 Pygoscelis adeliae
TGGTGCCAGCAGCTCCGCGGTCAGCTTCCCGCTGCTGTGGCAGCTCGGGCGCCCTTCACCTCACACCGCTCCAGCAGGCCAGCCCCTGCCTAAAAAGGGGGGATGAGAGAAATAGCAAGTGAGAAATGGCACTGCTGAGATGGCTGCAGGGCACTCGGTGGGATGGGGAAAACAACCAGCTCGTGACACAGCTTTGCAATTCAGGCTTTAGGTACTTGTGAATAATGACCACCTATCAAGCAGAGATCAGAGGAGAAGCTTCGGAGCACTTACATCCTTGCCAGCCAAGGAAAATAAACATTTTGCTTTTTAAAACAGAAATGTATCAATCAATGTTAATGGCAGGTCTTTTTCTTTTTCTTGTGTGGCACTCTGCCCAATCTCAGTGTGGTATCTCCCCATCCACACAGTATCTCAGCTATCAAAGACTTCATATATTTATTTTTTTAATATCTATCTGTATGCTTGACACAGCTTGAAAGACACCTAAAAAGTATGTGTTAGTGGAGAAATTTAAGGCCACTCTGATTCAGCCTACTGAGAGAGCAACGCACCTGAAGCTGTGCTCCCATCCTCGCTGCTTTGCTGGCCCTGGCCTCCCAGCACTGCTGGTTTGATCTGGGTGAAGCAGGGGTGCAGGACTGGCGGCCACTACCCATATGGCATTTACCCTGGCTTTATACTGTCTTTGGCCTTTGCTTTAGCTCTTCTTCCTCCTGTTTCCTTGGCTGTGCCTTGGGCTGTTACAATAAATCTTTACTTTCTACAAGGCCGTGCTATATAAACACGAAACAGCTTTCTCCTGCCACACCAACAGGATTACTCATGGCGTAAGATCCTCTTTTTTAAGGTAGAGCTATTAATCATCACAATAAATCTATGAATTAGGTTAGCAGTATTGTTTGCATTAAAAATAGGCTGAGTGGGATGGTGGCATGCTTATTTATGGCAGTGGGAATGTGGTCATATCAGAAAACCTGAAAGTACCTGTTCCCTACAGTCTGGCCTTTAGAGATGAAAGTAATCCCATGATTATTGAAAAAAGGACTAATAATCACCTCAAATGGTCGTTCTCCTGCCCAGAGGCAAGGTCACGATGTGTGTGCCATTCACATGTGTTTGTGTGGCATATTTTTAATTACATTTAAGGAAGGGGATACCAAAATCTGCCTCTGTGACCAGCTCAGGTGCCTCATTGCGCTCGCTGTTCAATCGGCTGTCCCAGTGGCTCCCGAAGAGTTCATTTCCTTATTTCCTATAGGTGCCTTTTGCATGTTTGAAGGCTGTTTGCCTAGCTTCACTCAGTCTTCTCCTCGCTAGACTGATGCTTACAATTTCCTCCAACTTCTTGCCTAAGCCCTGTTTACTGGGCCAGTGGCTGTCCTTACCCCTCCTCTCTGGGCTCCCTCCTCATCCTGTGTTGCAGCACCCAGAAGTGGGGTCCAGGCCAAGTGCAGCAGCTTGCTGTGGTCCAAAACACTCCCCATGGCTCCGTGAGGTGCCCGACACACGATAAGAAATCATGCTGGTGCAATAACAAAAATACCCAAGTTTTGCAATAACAAAATACCTGAGTTTTACAGAGGTCTCATCCGAGCCACAGATGCCAGCGTGGCATCATCTGTCACCTCAGGGTCGAAATGGCTGATGCTGCATGATTTCCAGCATGGGTTCCCCCAAACTGCTGAAGGCTAGGAGAGCTTCCCACCCCTCAGCATTTCCTCACCCTCCTTGGCTTTATCTTCTGCCAGCAGTGCCAGTGCAGAGGCATCCGCGTTGTAGGAGGGGGCTGCGCCTCCCCCGCTGCTTGCCAAGTGACAGGCACTTGGCAGTCACTGCTGCCCGGAGAGGGGAGCTGGTTCCAGGTCCCAGACGGGAGATGAGGTGAGATCCAGCAATAACTGTATTGAATTGGTGGGTGAAGCCCACCTCGCGGTCGGAGCGGGCTGCCCTGGATTTGGCCTCCCGCAAGTTCCCTACGGCATGCCTCTTATTTCCAAAAATCTGTGGGGAAAAAGGTGAAAAGTGTAGAGTTTTAACCCTCATGCCTTGCTTCTAGGTGGATTATGGCATTGCAGATGCTGCTGTTTCCCTTTCTTCATCTTGGTACATCCTTGCAGGCAGAAGGGCCCATCCCTGCTAACCGAGCAGTGTGGTGTTTCACCCCAAGTCTCTCTTGATGCCAGTTTGATTCCAGGTGCTGAATGTAGTGGTTGTGGGTACGAATCCCGGCAGCAGAAATCTGATGGGAATAGGGATATCTCAGCTGTGTAGCACCTACTGCAAATTACAGTCCTGTAATAACAACAATGAAAAATGCGAAATAAGGACGTCAGCTCTGGCTGCAAAACGTCTATTTCTCTGCTGCCCGCATGACTGTCAGGGCTGACATGGGTGCTCGTTGCACTGAAGGGGAACGAATACCTCCATGCTGTGCATCTTCTGACATGTCCCACTTTCTTTCCATCTTGCCCTTTTTCCCCTGTAGCTCTGAGGTGGAGTCTGATTTTTATGGCGACTCGTTGAACGCTGAAGTGAATGAAGGACAGACCTTACTGCTGGAGCCCCCAACCTGCCGGAGCCCCATCCGGAGGTGGGCATCGCTTGCCAGGAGCTCTGTGGCACCAGAGGAAAGCCCCAAAACATCTAAAGTTGCCGATGGTAAGCAGCGTCCCGACCTAGGGATGCTCCAGCAGACTCTCCTGAGGGCTGAAGTCAGGGCTGGGGAGAGAGGTTGCGAAGTGGAGGCTGTTACCTGTGATGTGGCCAGTTTGTACCCCTTAACGGTGTCTTTTTTAGAGTGGATTTCTGCCTTTTGGGTGCTGTAGCTGAAACAGTGTTTCTATGATGCAGGGTAACCTGGAGTAGTTGTGCCTTGTGCTTTGCTTGCAGGGGTGGGATGAATGTCTTCCCACTGGTAAAAAGTTTGGGCGTTATTACCAGCCAATGCAATATTTGCAGTGTTGCCTAAGCAAGGGAGACGTCGGGAGGCACTAGAGAGCTCTGCTTGGTTCAATTTGTATTTCTATCAGTAACTGCTTAAAATTTTTGTATCCAGTGAAAGCGCAAGGAGGAAAGGATATAGCTAGCAGGGAAGTGAGGAGAGGTTTAGGAACAGTCTGCCTCCACGTGAAACTCCTTTCTGGAGCTGGAGAAGGTCAAAACTAGAAGATGTGCTAAAAACAGCCAAAGAAATACTTTTGCAGAAAATAAAAGTCCATCAGCATTCATTTCTTCCTATCTCCCACCACCCCCACATCCATATATGCATTTTTAATCCAAACAGGAAAGGGAAGATTTCATACAGCAATTTAAATTGACTCTTGAATAACAAAGCCCTTGTTTAGGGCAAAAAAAGGACAGCAGCAAACCCCAAAATGTGCCCAGCAGCATGTGACCCTGTGCAGTCGCTGAAGGAGTTTATCCTTTTTCCTCCCCCATTTCATGCTCTCCCAACCCCTGGCTGCTCATGTCACCTTCCTCCCTGCCGTCACCTTCCTCCCCACCATGCCAGCCAGGTTATCTCCAGCTTCATGAGCAGCCTGTCTCTCGGCTCCACATCCTCACCCAGCTGCTTTATAGCATCCTTAATAAGTTTTTATCCCTTCAGTCTGTCCCCCCACCTGTCTGTCTGTCTGCCTTTCTGCTCGTGCCGGCTTCGCTGAGAAAAGAGCCAGCGTTGGTTTGGGGATAAGCG
>NW_008824186.1:305756-311137 GCF_000699105.1 Pygoscelis adeliae
CCCCCCCCCTTCACTCTCTGGCTTCTGCTACATTAGCTGACCATGTGTCTTTTCTGTCTCTGTTCAGCACTACAGAGAGCCAACAGTTTTCACTCCACGGCATTAAATAAGTATCAAAATTGGAGAAGAAAACTCCAAACGGGTGAGTAAAGCCTGAGAAGCGACTGTTTCTTCTATTTGTACTGTCTTTTGTTTTCCCGTCTCCTAAATGTCTGTTTCTCCTTCTTTCCTTTAAAAGTTTTTTATTTTTGTCACTAGATGAGAAGACAGAGATGTAAAATGCAACGAATATTTCTTTTCTATTTTTTTGTCCTGAAAAGATCAAATTCCCTTTTTGCACGACTGTTCCCTACGTTATTACACCCACCAGCAAGTGGTGTCCACTTTAATTCTCCAGCCAAGAAAACGCATCCCTGTCTCTAGCCCTGAGTGTGCCAGTTGCTTTTGATCAGGTGCAATGATGGGTCTAACATTTTCAGTATCACTTATTAGAACTGCTCCTGGAGGTGCCTATTTACACCCACCTACACGTGCTCTATCACCTCTTTTTTTGCTGGAAAAAACAGGTGATGTTTCTGGGTTACAGAAAGGGAACAAGTACTAATAGCCATCACAAGAGGTGAGCTGGTGAAAATGAGCATTACTAGTTCTTGTCCTCTAGCAGTTTCACTTGGTTTGGGCTGACCCCCTCTGCCTGAGGGAATCGCACAGGAATGCAGTGATTTCAGTAGCGACTGGGTCTGTGCTCAGTTCACTTCTGAAACACGATGCAGTCATTCCTTGCAACCGGGGCTGCATCTAAGGAATTGTCCTGGGCTGCAGTCACAAAACAAGGCGGCCATCCCCAGTCACACCTCTGCTGCTCATAACGGGGTCGCCCAGCAGCCTCGGCACAGCCTCTCTGCAAGCGCACACGGTGCCTGCCCAGTGCCCACTAAGGACTCACAGGTACTTGCCGAAATTGATCATACCAGTATGGGAGCTAGGTGAGCTTACCAGCATCCCTCTCAAAACTTAGTTAGAAACACAGGCGTATCTGTTAGGCTGGGGTGTTGCTAGCCTTAAGTATAAAGCATCAATGTACAGCAGCAGAAAGAAAGGATTTGTGCATGTGACTGAGTGCCACAGTTTCTGGGCATGGAGGCAGTGGGTTTTGGGGAATGGCAGTGACAGCCACTTTTTAACCCTGCCCTCAGCTGCCCTCTGCAATGGAGGGGATTTCTGCTGCTGCTCAGAGTCTCAGTTGCCTTCAGAGAAGTTAAGGGCTCTGCTGCTGAAACAAGCAGGATCCCTGTGTCTGTTATGGGACCAGCATTCAAACAGAGGTGTCTTGGCTTGCTTGGTTTGAATGCACAAACAAGCTTCAAGATTATTTGCAAGTACCCACTGTAGGAAGAATTTTTATATCTCAAAAGAGGAGACAAGCAGCATCTCTCCTTCCTGGCATCGGACTTGCCTTCGAGTCAGATGCCTGCAGGTACACGTGAGCACTGTCACTACCAACACTGTAGTTCCTTGGAGGCCCCTGGTGCCACACGTCTGGGATAACTCAGTAAATCTTAGTAGAGGATGCATGGACCTATTTCACAGTCCTGAGAGGATGCTCCCACCAAGCTCGACTTCAGCAAACCATCCCCTGTGACGGGCTGTCCCCACAGAGGCAGCCGTGGCAGACGGACAGGCAGATGGGCCGCGATGGGGCTGTGTTCCCTGGGATTCACTGCACCTCCAAGGCGCAGGGGACTTGCCGTGCCTGCAAGGCCTCTCTGGAGCAGCTGCTTGGGATGTCCCACCTGGGGGAAGGCTGTCCCCTGCCCAGGATGGGGAGGCAGAGCAGGGTGCCCTCAAAGTCTCATGGCATTTGTGTCAGCCTCAGGACTGTCTCTGAGCACTGTACAGGATTTTAGGACTGGCTTATAATCAGGTGTTGGCTTCACCAAAGGCTTGGATTTAAAATCTTGCCTTAATTAATCTCAGTTTTTAAAAGATCGAGCAAAAATTATGTTTATTCCAGGTTTGAGGGGAAAAAAAGAAAGACTGAGAGGGAAGAAGAGAAGACCGGGGGTCACTCTTAATTTCGACTCATTTTCAGCTTGTTCTCAGCAAGTGTATTACTTAATTGTTTGCCAATTAATTTTCATATCATTTGATTAAAATCTTCCGTGTGCCTCCAAAGGGCTCTAGAGGGAGCTAAAAGCCTTTGAGAGGGAAGCGACGCGCTGCATGAATTTGCCTGAACCTCAAGTATGCTATTAAAACGAGGTGTAAAGCGCATTCAGCGTATACTGGGAACAGAATAAAGGCGTTTTTTACTCTCTGGAGGAACACTGTAAATCTTAGTTTCTATATTTAATCCACTTAATATTTGGTTACAAGAATTCATATGATCATCAGTCACATGAAAGAAAAATCTGTCTCCTTTTCAGACTTATTTCCCAAAACACATATGTTTCATAAACAGCATGAGGTACGCGGCCAAGGAAAGGAAATCAGTGTCATGGTTATATTGTATGAAGGGCTCAGAGCAGGATATTACCTTTCAAAATCTTTAATCCCCATCGCACAGCCACAGGGAACACCACGCTCTTAATTTATCTTGGTCAATTTGAGTAGTTTTTGGGCCAAGCAGATCATGATAGTGCCCCAGGGAACTTTTTTTAAAATCCTGTTTTGAATGTGAAGCTGCAAATACAGGTTCAGCGTCTTGGTGGGAATACGTCCATTATCTCTGTGAAAGACAGCAAGCTGTGGCTTTGTGCAAAGTGATGTTCTCGCATGTGCAGGCCCTGTCCTTGTAAGCTAATGCACACCCACGAGAGCTGTGGTGGGAAGTAGTTCTCCCCATGGGCACGTGCCGTTACCCTGCAGACCCCCGGGCTGTGGGTTTTAAGCTCTCATCGACGTTACGGCTGTCATTGCTGCAGTGGTTGCGTTTTCCCCTCGGTGTGCTAAGCCATGACGTTTGCTTGTGTCAGGAGGCGAAGGGCTTTAGTGGATCAGGCTAACCCCCCTGGCTCACTTATATGGGGGTTTCATCCTCATTTGGGATTCTCATCTTTTCCCATGGTCAATTTGCTATACAGAATATAAAGGTCAATGTGCACGGGTGGGAAAGGAGGAGCGTTTGTACTGGGGATGGAGAATTGGGGTAGGGTGGGGATAAGCCATGAAAATGAAGATGGAGTAGCTCAAGTTTGATGCTGCTTTCTTAGAGGACCATCGTTGGACTTTCTCAATGTGTCTGAAATTATTTGAAGGGTGGTTTTTTCTCTTTCTTTCCCCTCCCCTGAAAACTCATTGCAAAAATATACAGAAAGCAAGACCAGCAGCAGACCAGAATTATGGTATCCCTTTGACCAGGTGACAAAAGCTGGATTTGTCTCCATTCAGCCCCTCGTTGCTGGTCCCTATGGGAGTTCCTTAATGAACTCCAGTGCATCGTTTCCCTCCGTACTTGACTGAATGTAACAAATTGCATCAAGATTAGGAATGCACAGGTGAGACACTGGGAGGAAAGGAAAGTTGGCCTCTCTCCCTGGCTTGGCTTTTCTGAAGTCCACATGCAGGAACTGTCTTCTTTCTCTCGTGTGTTGCTTTTGTCTTTATGCAGCTTTTAATTCCTACATAGAAGAATGAAAGTTTGCTTTGGGAACCTTTGTGGGTTTCAGAACTAATAATTGGGTTTGGGAGTTAATAATTCAGCTATAAATATACTTGTCATGTTAAAGCTTGACATGGTAATATCTTGGCTCTGGGATACTTTTCTTCTGTCCAAAGATTATTATGTAAAATTCCCACAGGCACAAATATTAGAGAGCTCTCCTGACCCCCTTCGGGTGCAAGTTACCTCCCTACTTTTGTTTCTAGCAGGTCTAAGTCTGTCTGTGCTAGTTTTGGTTCAAGACCTTTAGCAATTAGTTACCTTGCCTGATCCTAGGAGAGACCCCAGTGCACCGCCCTTTGGCCTGGCATGGGAGACCGCAGGATTGTTTCTGTCCTTACTGCCTGCAGGTGGTTGCATTTCCCATTTCTTTCCCATTCTGACGGACAGCCCTCTCAGAAGTCATCCATTTTCTTCATTTCTTGGAACTACCCAAAGCTTCACAAGTCACTGGTTGTTTCGACTGCCTCTGCTTTTAAGGCCTGAAAACCCTCTGAAAAAGGGTAGTTTTCCAGAAAGTTTCCTGGAACTCAAAAGCTGCTTCGCTACGTCCAGCCAAAAAGTGGAAGCATTTCAGGCCCACCGCTGAAAACATCAACATGTGTTTGGCACAGTGTGCACACACATGTGAGTGAGGCCATAAACTTCATTACTGTATGTCAGCTCTTCAGGTACAACTGTATCCAGATGACTTCTTACCTTTCTACTCTCGTTCTTTAATTGCAAACTTTATTTAAGACAAAAGCAATACAAATATGATGGTAAAATTTGTGTCTTTGGCAGGTTTCCCTCTACTGTCCAGCAAGAAACCTGGGCTACACTGGAAGGACAGCTCAGCCAGCTGTCAAAGTGGTCCTGGAGAGGATCACTCCCAAACACAGGTACAAAGGAGATTTGTGCGGAGTAAAATGAGCGTAACTACTGTTGGGGCGTGTCTGCTCTCAGCAGGCTGTCTGAGCATCCTCTGCTCTTTCAAATAGTTTTGGTTCTCACAGTAACCACCAAAAGTTGGAGTTATGCCTGTGCTATACATAGGAAAGAGTCTTGGATGCTCTGATTGATATAACCATTCCCAAGTCATGCAGCTAAGTGGCATTTGCTTTCTGTGGGACTCAGACCTCGATCACACTTAGAATTAGGCACTAACCTGTTGCGTAAGCACCACCACCCTGCCCTTCCCTCACAGCATGGGGTTTAGCTGCCACTGGGATTTCCTCTGTGTCACAGTTTCTGCCCAAAGGAGAGGAACCCCCCCAAATCTCTGTCCCCTGGTGCTTCCGAGCTGGCTGTTGGTTTGCCCATATGGTTATAGGGCTGGATGGAAACGTGTGGGATGTTGGTCAAGGCCAGGTACCATCAGCGGTGGGGTGAGAAAGTGTCACGTCTAAGTGGCTTAAATACCACTTCATCACTGTGCGTCACTGGGCGAAAGGCAAATGCCAGCACCCGCCTTGGAGAGCAAATCTGAGAGCCAAGGTAAGGGCCCGCACAGTGCCGGCCATAGGAAACCTGGCATGGGATTCTGGGGGATTTCAGGCCATTGCAGCCCTTAGACATAGGTGTGCCCGTGTCTAATGTTTACCCCTTGCATCCAGTGGGCAGAAGACTTCTTTTTTTAATTTGCAGCAGGCCCTTGGCTCCACACCTCCTACAGCTCAGGAGCATCTTCAGCTTCCTTCGAGACCTAGGATTTCCATCGTACGTTCTTCCTTTTTTTTTT
>NW_008824186.1:311179-316267 GCF_000699105.1 Pygoscelis adeliae
TGAGGAAGGGTGGGCCTGCCATAAGTGCAGCGCTGCAGCAAGAGTTGTGACTGACTGTCCCGAGCAAAGGGCAGCATGTTCCCCAGACTCAGAGCTGGGTGGAGTGAGGACCAGCCCACGTCCTCTGTGTCCTAGCCCGTTGTCCTCACCCTTGGGTTAAACATGATTAAAATCGCTTGACCTCAGGTCTGCGTTAGAAAAAAATCAAGTCTTCCACATCCACGGTGGTAGCTGAAATCCGGTCCAGGACAATAGGGCCAGGAAGGGAACATCCCAGGGGAGCAGAGCTGCACAATGCTGCCTGGCTGTGCTGCGCTCGAGGAGAGGTGACTCTTACGCTGCAGCTCCCACTCTATAAGCAGCACATAGCAGCCTTTTTCTTACTCTAAAGAGAGAGGATTAAGAGGGTGTTTATTTGTTTATTGGTGTTTCTCATGGTTTTTTATCTGAGATCCTGGCCAATATTAATTTTAGTCATCAAATATACCTGTGAAACAGGGAGTAATGATTATTGCCTTACTTCTGATGCTTCTGGGAAACGGAAGTCAGACAGATTAATGGCTTCACCTGTGTGAAGTTGGGAATCTGGCACATAAGTGGAAACAGGAATTGAATCTTCTCACCATCCGTTACTGCACAGCATTGAGGATAAAATGCCTCCCTTCTAAGAAGGAAAAAAACCCTCTAGTTTTCATCTGCTGGCTAGATAATGTGGACATTTATCCTTGTTACTATCTCCAGCAGAAGAGTTTGGTGGCTAGAGTAATGAATTTAAGTCTTCACCAAAGGAAAAATAATCATAAGGGAGAACTAACTGAACTTTTTAAAACTACTGTGTTGCATTTTACAATCTCTTCTGGGTCAGTTCCTTCATTCCTACCTGTGCTATGTAAGCATGCAATATTACAAAAGCAGTTGGAGAGGATGACTTGTGGTCCCTTGTGCTTGCTGGAAACTCTAAGGTGATGCAACTGGAATGCACACGGGAGAATAGAGCAGATCTGCTTTTGTTTATTTTCCTGTAGATAAGACTGTTTCTTTCTAAGGAAAATATTAAAGGTAATTCATAAAGATATGACACGTTCTTAGCATGAATAACACTATTTTTAGTCTATTACAATTTCCAGCAGTATTAGATCTCCACTCCTAGAGAAATATTAGCCCTTTACGGAGGAAAACTTTTCTTCTTATTGTGTTATCATCTACATATGTATGTGTGTATATATGTGTATATAAAGTAAATATTATGTTTATTAGTATTATGTTAAGATTTAAATTGGTTAAAATATATGAAATAAAAGATACATTGAACAATATTTTTAACCACTAAAATAATCTCTTTTCATGCACTTCACAGTTGGCTTCTTACAAGAAACCACCAGAGGTTACAAGAGGACATTTCAAACCCTACAGCCCACTATTTCAAAGAAAAGAAAAAGCCAGAGAGATGCCTGAAGACATCCACCTCTGTGTGCCCCGTTGTCCTTTTCAGAGCAGCACTAGAAGTTCTCCACAGACCCCTCCTGGGAATGGGACACTGGCTGCTGATTTTTATGAGCCTGAAGATATAGATGGTGACATTGGGACATACACAGCCCAGGGCTGGAAGGAAAAAAAACTGAAATATACCTCTGAACCAGAAGATTTTAAGTGGAAGACAAAAGTGCTGTCATCTCTGGATTTGAAAGAGAAAGGTGGCAAAAATACAAGGCACCAAGAAGAAAAGCTTGAGCAAGAATTAAAGGAGGCAAAAAAGAGGCTGGCGCTTTGTACTCAACAGCGACCCTTGTCGTATGATTCAAACAGGACAGACTTAGGTGGAACCAGTCCAGGGTATCAAAACAAAGGAGCGCTGGGGACTTCAGAGGAGAAGAACGCTGACTGCAGAAAAGATGTGTTCAAACTATCTGGTTGTCCTGTGCCTCTCTTATTTGCAGACAATGCTCCACCAGCTTTGCCAGTTGACACAAAAGATGCTCTGAGAAGTCCAGATGCAGTTGCCAGGGAGCATGCAGCTGGCCAGCCAAAATCGCCACTGAGGCTCATAGCCAATGCGATCAAAAGGTCTATTTTGGAGCCTCTAACCTCGTCTCCAGAAGGACTAAAGCAGGACTCAGACAGCAAAGCCAAAGCCTCTTCAGAACAAGCTTTCTTCAGCTTCCCCAGTACTCCTAGCTATTCCTTAAGCCAAATGAACAGTAACAATAATAGAGCAAATAACGCTCAGCCACAGGAGCTTAAAGTAGGGGAGTGGGCAGGAGAATATTTAGGAAATGGGAGCCTTCTCTCAAATCCATCTTATTTTTCTGTCGGCTCTGAAGAGAGATCTCCAAGGGATTACAGCGAGGAGGTATCCTTCCCAGTCTACAGTCCTCACGCTAGGCCTTCCAAAATGACCAGTATACCTCAGAAATCATATTGCACTAGGATGGAGGATGTCCCAGGACTCCTAGAAAAGTTTACCTTTAAAGAGACTCCTCCAGGGGCTCCCATGGATGATGTATTTATCTGTAATGAAAAGTACCTCCTTCTGTCATCTGCAGAGCCCAAGAACACCTCCAAGGACAATCTGGATGACTCTGCACAGAAAGGTAGTCTTGGGTCGCTCTTTGATAGACTGAGAAGTAAAGTTCGTGACAGAGAAGGGAATTCCTTCATGTCATCTCTGCCTTTCATGAAGGACTGTTCTCCAGAAGACAGGCTACGTTATCCTTCCACAGGTGAGGGCATGAGTGGAATTATTTATTTCTGGTAATAGCACTTAACATTTAAAAGACCTATGTGTGATCATGCAAACACATACCTGTTGTATGCTATGTTTAATTTATAGTTACTTTCTACATAGAAAGACTTAATAAATATACCTTTTGGTTAATGTTTAGGAGTTGCTTCTGGTTTAAAGGAGCAGAGTGGATTTGCAAGCAGAGCGCAGCATTCTGGATCCAAGTTTGATCTGCTGCTCGCTGCTGTTTGAAAGTGTTTGGGTCAGGAAAATGTACTTCCCGAGGTGGAAGGAGCGGTGAGGCAGAGTGAGATGCTGTGCAGAGCAGCTGCTGCTGTGACACAGTGTGTTGTGGAAGGGGGAGTACAGTGGGCAAGCAGAAGAACGAGCACCGAAAACTCCAGTGCAGTGTAGACTACATTTGCTACCCTTTCCATGAGGAGTTCAGCGACTGAAGCAATACAGTTGCAATAGCAAGAAGCTTTGCTTTGTGTATGTGCTTTCTCAGCAGGTGTCTCTTCAGCTCTGTCTGCTGCTGTAGTGACCGAACTGTAGACACACTTTTGGGAGCTTTGCAGTGTCATTAATATCCCCTTGTTCTTTTATTTGAGAGGAGATAGCACCTTATTGACATATTCTGACCTATTTGTGAGTCTATTTGGGCAGTGATTAAAAGGCATCAATTTTCATGTTTGCTTGCAAGAAAAAGGTTAGTATTAAAATTGCAGACGAGTCTAAGAAATATTGATGTCAGACAAAGAGCAATCTGAGTAATCTGAGCATAGGCTCAGAAAGAATTAAGTGCGGCACAGTTTCAGATATGAAATATGAGGTATGAGAGCTGCACCCACCTGTCTTTCTCTGTGATCCATCTTCCCACTAGCCTACTGCAGAAAGTCACAGTTATTTAACTACATAACCTATTGAATTTTATAGACATACCTGTTTGTTTCTTACTTTATTAAATTGCAACCCAAACTGTAACCTCAAAATTGCTTCTGTGTTGCAGCATTAAAATAACAATCTGTATGTAAAATGTGAAGTCACTGAAATGTTCCCAGTGAGCTGCCAGATCCTTTTTGCATCCTTTCTGCTTCAGAACTACTGCATACTGTGAGGAAGATGTGCAGTATATAAGAGACTTGATCTGAAGCTCATTAAAATCAATAGAATAACTCCTGCTCTCATTCCTGAATTTTTGGATTAGACTCTTGGAGCATCCTTTATCTAACAACTCACAAAACCAGGCATCCTCATTGAGCCAGAGGATGCTAAGGACTGCACTGAAGCCACAGAGTTGCTGGTGTTCACACGTGCCACGCTGCGGTCTTAAATGGGAGGCTTTTTCTGAGCCTATACCTAGTCATGACCCGTCAACTAAGCCAAGTTGACTTGCTCTTAACTAAATGTATTACAATAATTGGTATGTTGTGTTCCTACTAAAATGGGAAAACTTCTTGTTAGGTTTGAATAGTGCTATACTTTATTTATGTTTTTAATATTTTGGAAAAACATGCTGGTTTAATATGTGTTGCATTCCTCTGCTGTGCAAGCCAAAAGAGGAATTATTAAATTATTATAATTATTGAATATAGGCATTGCAAAGTCTGTTCAGAAGAAAAAAATGCAGCTTTGATCTAGCCATTTGCCCAGTAATCTGTCCTCTTCAACGTTTCAACATTGCAGCTCCCTGAACTTTTTCAAACATTCATATTTGAGTAAATCAAACTGGTAAAGAGCCAAGTCCTGCTTGGCTCTCTAAAATGGCATTTCTCTCTCATATTGGCACTTGTCTGAGGTGCAGGCTTGGCAAACTTCAGTCATGAACTGATGACGAGCTTTAGCCCACATTACACGTCATTATTTTTCTCTCTTGAAATTTACCATGCATCTCAGAAAATTCTTTAAAGAAAAAAAAGTACTCCCAGCACCTTGCAGAAACCAATTTATTGAGGCTCTTTCTCATACTCCTCTTGGCTCTTTGCAGTAGGGCTTTTCTATCCTATTTGAGGCCAGACAGACTTGTTCTGTGCAAGTATGGTTGGTCTTACATTATGCTGGTGTTTTTTCCCCTCAATGGGCTGTTGGCTTGTGGAGCCAAAGAATGAGCTGGGTGATAAAAGTCCATAGGCTTGAGATGAGACTGGGCAAGCTCATTGAAGAGAAATCCACTGAGGATTAACCAAATGCTTAGAAACCACTTCCAATTTAGAAAGCTCCTGAACTGAAAAATGCTTGGAGGCTGGGCGAGTGTTAAGGGGAGGAATCACATATGACTGCCCGGTGCCTATAGTGTTCCTTTAGACACCCACTGCTGGAGGCAGACTGGAGTGACCTTCAGTCTCACCCTACACATCTACTTCTAT
>NW_008824186.1:316289-324476 GCF_000699105.1 Pygoscelis adeliae
TTTTTTACTTCATCTGCAAATACACGTGCAGATGTCTTTCCTATCCTGATGACTCCTGCAGTTCAGACCCAGGTGTCTGTCCAAACTAAAACTATATTCTGTCTTTCTGTCATCTCCTGCCAAGTGTTCAGCCACCAGCTGAAGCTCAGCATGAGGAAGCAGAGATCTTAATTACTCAGCAGCAGATTGCCTGTCGCTCAAACTTACGCCTGCAGTTACACCTTCCATATGGGTCATTCCAGCTTCTGATATCCAGACCTGGTCTAAACGCTTTCTGGCTAATGCTTTCTGTTTCATAAAAGCTATTCCTCAAAGCCACTTGGAAATTTTGGGCTGTGCAGAGATCTGGCTGCACAGATTACCTGTGTGGGACCTAGACAAATCTTACTGAAGCAACAGGGATTCATGCACTGTTTTAAGTGAGAGATTGATTTAAAAAAAAAATAAAATCCTATCTAAGTTTGCCTGTAGAATATACAAATGTCCCCAAATAGCCACACTGGAGTTTCTAGGTGCAGTTCCAGATTTTTGATTTACTGCACAAGTATCTTTGAGGCTTTTGTCCTTTGATTCCTCCTTTGTGTTCCAACCCGCAGTTAAAAAAAAAAAAAAAAAAAAAAAAAAACCTTGATCAATAAAATTGATCAATCAGATGGTTAACTGTTCTCTCCTAAATCTACTTGCCCTTTTGAAATTAAAAAAAAATGCCAAAGTGCCATGTTAGTTATAGATACTAAAAATCATTAATACCACAGAGAAACAACAGTAAAAAGAGAGCTAAGCCAGGTTGTATGAAAGCGTTGAAATCAGCAGTTTGTAATGAGATGTAGTAGTGGATCCAGGGCTTAGGTTAACTTTTGACTTACAGACAGACCTTCTGAAGACCAGCCCATGAAGATGGTTGGTTATTGGCAGATGTTTGTGACTGTGGGTTTGCTTCTTGATAGCGATCGAGATGTGGGAGGAGTTTCTCTGTCCCTGACAGAGTAGGAATCGTGTGAAAACATTCCTAGAATCATTCCTTAGATGAGATGAGTTGTTATAACTCAGTTTGTGACTGTGTGTTGTTTACATGGCTCACTTCATTAAGCAGAACAACCAATTCAGCTGATGAGAAAATTAGATGTATTATGAACTCACTTTGCTGTTTTTGTGCACTTTTAGGTTGAAAAGGGATTGCTTGCAAATATTTCAGGTTCATAGATGGTTCCCATTACTGCATCTTTGTACCACTGAAAGTCTGTGTGTTTGCAATGTTCTTGTCAGCTAGGACGCTGTTATCTCAGTGATTTCACATTTTAGAAGGGGAAATGAGGCACTACAAGATTAAATTACATGCCTAAGACCACACAAGAAATCCGAGGAGAAGCAGAGATGTGAAGCCAAATAGCCAAGCCCACTCTTGATTTCTACTGGCCTTTCTTTTCATCTCCTACCTCATGCCAATTCTCATCTGGTTTGGGACACCAGTGCCCCAAGAGATAAGTGTAGCTTTGCCTCTCTCTTTTGTAAAACACTGAAGTGCTTAAAGTGGTCATGATTAACTCCAATGACTTTATAAAAATAGGAGTCTTGGACACTTACAGAGGAAGCCAACAGATTAATATAACACTGTGTTATAAAAACAGTTCCTCCTCCAAGACTTTCTGTGTATTTAGACTACAGTCATTACTGTGACACAAAAACACCCCAGGAAAGGGAGGTGAGCTGTGACATGCAGAGTGATGGCAGCAATGGTTTTCCCTATAAATCTCCAGGACAATCAGCAGTGCTCCCACGTCTAACAGAAGGTATCACCTTCTTAACCTCTTCATATGACACCTCTTTGTTCAGAGGACCTCAAGTTTCCTAGGAAAACCAGTACCTTAGATTTACGTGTTAAGGGATGGGTTCTCAAAAGCACTGGACTTAGGTCCAGTTGACCCTTCTGAATACAGTGGGGGTTTTACTGCTGACGGCATTCGATGGCAGTGCGCTTAGGCCAAAGAAAAGTGTCTTTGAGACCCACCCTTGGATTACCAAGCTGTAAGGAACTGGCCGTAGGAAGGAATTCTAATTTTATGGATGTAATTTTTCTTATCATCTCTTATGACATACACATATAAGGATACCAAGTCCCAATATCAAGAAATGGAGGTTTCCTCCAACTTTGTACTCTGAAGCGTATTCTGTGACACTGTCAGATTCAATAACAATTAATGATAATAATTAATACTCAGTTACCTGATTTACAGCTGTCAAATCACAGGAATGCTGGAAAGATCTCTTGACCAAACTCCTAGTAGCTACTGTGAGGTAGAAATCAAGAATAGCTTAATAAAGATTTCAGAAATATTTGTTCCTTTCCCCTTTATAATTAAGAACTAAAACTATGTCTGACCATTCCTAGTGATCCAAAGTCATGTTAGCTGGGGAGGCAAAGCTCTAGTATAACATATGTTAATTTGGAAGTTAGGGAGACGCCAGAGTACTTAAGAAATAAATCCCATTTTGAAGGAATGAGATGGCTGGAAAGAGAAAACCCAAGTCTAGAAGTGTTAATATTTGGAAAAAAACCATATGTTTTTGAGATCTTTTCTGTAGCTATGGAGCCTTAAGGCTTGACATATTTGGAGTAGACAAATTATTCTTATCTAACTTTACTATTGCAGTTCAAAGTTTCAGATTTAAATGACCAAGTAAGTGTAAAAGTCCCTAAGTTGAACATTTTTGTGTGAACTCCTTGTCCAAATCCTCACAGCTGGTGGCTAAATTCTGCCTATCCCACCCCTTTGGAGATGAGAAAGATTAATGCTCTGTTATCTATAGTAGAACATATAGATGCTGTAATACAGAAGAGTTTTGGGTTTTGGTGGTTTTTTTCCAAAATGGAATAAACTTGTGGTATTTTTCTCTAGCTCTGTATAAAGGAAGTTCATTTAGTGAGGTAATTCCTTACTATGCTTGTTATAGTTGTCTTGAAGTTGAAATTTGCATCTGGGGTACATTTTAGAGCATATTTCCGGTCTCTCCCACAAGGAAATAGCCAAAGAAAAACAGTTCAGCAGAGCACTGCATGGCTGCCCTTTTCATGTTGAAAGAAATGCACTGTCCCACTGTTTCTATATCCCTGAAATGTGGCAGGACCACACATCTGGGAGCCAAAAACCTGTATTCTTATCCCAATTCTGTCACACTCTGCTGTGTGTTGCCGGGCACCTCCTTGGAGCAGCCCATGCTTCAATTATCCACATTGTATTAGCAGAGAACATCAGTGCTGTGAAATGTATATGCAATGAATGTGACAGAGACCGTAACTGTCAATGCACACAGGTAGATCCATCAGATGCCTCATCACTGAGTGGCTTCGTGTGGTCCTTCGTCCTGTAGGTTTTGTGGGTGGAGGTGATGAAGGATGTTGCTGATTGCAGTCAGGTGGCTGTTGTCTCACAGGGCTGTGGGTACCACATCCCTTGAAAGGCTGAGCTGTTTTGGAGCAATCTAAATGGCTTTTCTCTGCAGAGCAAGGTGCAAATACCTGGCTCTCCATAGCAGATAGGCATTGGGAGGACTGTGGATGTTATGAATCTGTTCCGTGCACAGACATCAGCTTCCTCGTGCTCATGAGATGGTCCTTGGAAGTCCTTGGGGAAGTCATTGACCCTCTCTCTGTCCCAGAAAGGCAAACAGCTCCTGAGTCACACCCCCTGAGGAGGAGGCAGGTGCCCTTGTGTTACAGCAGGCTGCTTTTCCTCTAGACCTTGTAACGCTTTTTAAATTATTGATATCACTCAAAGAGGAGGACACGGGGAAGAAGTCACTTATTCCCAAAGCTGAGAGAAGAAAGGGAGCATGTAATTGCTTGTGTTTCCAGTCCTGCCAGGCTGTAAGGTTTGCTGCAGGTATATTATGGAATTTGATTTCACCAGCAGCCTGACCGCAAGGTAGTTACTGCAAACTTTTGGTTGCACAGTGAAAAGCAAGGTAAGCGAGTTTAATCCTCAAAAGAAACAGTAACTGTGATAGCCCCATGCCCTCCTCCATTTCGTGCACTGGGAAGGGCTTTACAGCTGACTGTCCCTGCTGGGGGCAGAGACAGGACACAGCTGGATTTACACCCTTGTCCACAGAGTGTGGGGCAGTGCATGGCACCGGTGTGACCCCAGCAATCGTGAGCCATCGGAGAGTCCCCAGCAGGTCAGGAAGTGGGAGCTGTGTCCCTCCTCCAAGTGCTGCGAGGTGTGGGGCGGCAGCCTGGGCAATTCTGGAGCAGGGGAAGCACGCGAGAGGCTGGAGTCCCACCTGGCATTTCTGCCAGGGCTATTGCACCTCCTGCTGCCCAAGGACTTGTCCTGCAAAAAGGAGGGCAGGACCCAGGTCTGCTCCACTGGACCCTCTGAGCTTGCAGCTTCATTGATGCGAGGACTGGGTGCTTCTAAAATTGAGATTGCTGAGAAAGATCAGAATTTCTGCCTCAAATTACTTGGATTTGCTTTCATTGCTTTACTGCCTGGCATGAAGTTATTTCATAGATCCTGATTTTAAATTATGTTATGAGACAGAAGTCCTACTTCAGGACTGGGATCCAGGGCATGGCAAAGAAGAAACATTTACGCTGGGAGAATGGGAAGTGATTTTAATGTGAATACAACTTGCACATAGGAAGCCAACTGTTACCTCGCAGATACAAAGAAAAATGGCTCTGTTAGCTTTAAATAATGTACATTTCCAAGATGTTGCCCAGCTGTTAATCATTAACCCTGTAGCAGGTTGAAGCTAGAGACAGATGTTCCAAAAGCAGTTTTATTTTCTGGAATAAAAAGAATGAAGCTATGAATTAGACAAATTAAGAAGAAATTCAAATATTTACACCCAGTTGAAATAAGATGCTGGAAAAACAGGCATGATAAAATTGCTGCAATTAAATGTAATTTAATTTATAATTCTGAAAGCATGCTTCTTCCAGAGGCAGCCTTTGAGTTTTCCTTATGGAGTGCATTGTTGTGATGTATGGATTTTCCTGACTTATTATGGCATTTTAATCAACAGTTCAATGATGTGATAATATTCCTAAAGCAGAAAAATAAGTGACGTTTGTTTAGACATAATTAATGAAATATTTATGTTGCATGAGGCTGTGTGATAAAGCCTTGTTCTCTTAGTCCATTTGCTTCTGATTACATTTGTGATTTTTTTATATGACCAGACATTCTGACGCCAACTATTTTACACTGAGCAGATGTCATGTAGTAAAAATGGGTGCCAGATGCTACAAGCCACATAAGGGTAATTTGTTTAAGAGCTGGCTCAGACTTTTTGCATTCAATTACACTGTATAGTGAGCCTTATACAATCATTTGGGTAATATGGCTAACTTCAGATATACATTTTAATGAATGTTGAGTGCGTTCAGAACAGCATGCTACATGCAGGATGCTCAATGAATTAATTTATTTGTATGTAATACCTGAAAAAAATCAAATATACCCAGACAGAGTTTTTGACAGGGATCAAAAATTTAATGCCATCAGCCAAATTTCCAAATTGCTCTAGGTGCTGCTGATTAGAACTCAGGGCAGGTGCAAAGTGTCTGTGTAAGTTAAAGAACAGTATTTTTTTGCTTCACTATTTTGTTCCTGCATTTTAGGATGTGAACACCTACCTGTCAGAAAACAAGCTACTGAGTATTCTACTTCTTCCTCCGATGATGAATTTGAATCCAAGCCTTCATTAACACACAAGGTAACCTTGACTTGGAAACAAAGATATTTCCTCAGTTGGACTGTATTTAAGATTCATCATATGATTTTGGTCTAAAACACACCACAATTTCTTAAAGTGGGGATGGGAACGCTTTATCAGTGGAGGTTATGTGTCATGGAGAGAAAAATAGATTAAAACTCAGATGAAAATCAAAATTTCTGTTTCCTCTTTGGATCTTTAATTCCCCCAGGTTACACCAACGTTGACAGAGAAGGTCTTAATTTGACAAGCAGACATGTTTCACTGAAACCACATCGAAGCTGCATTCTTAAGTGGCCTTAATATGTAGCCAAACAAGCAAACTGTTGAAAAAATTAAACCAAACAGATGCAGATTTCCCTTGGGGAAATACAACTTCATTTGAGAGGCGCTACAGGCAGGTTGTGTGGAAAACGCTGTGTTTATCCTAATCAGCATGACTGCGTGAGTCACGAAGTTGCACCCAGACCTTATACGCCGGCTGCACACCGGGGTCTTCAAGCCCTAACTCGATTCCTGTGGCTAGCAGGAGCGGTGGGATTAAAGCACCAGTGAACTCTTGATAGCCAGCTCTGATTTGAAGAAACAGAGCTTTTATTGCCTGTATAGCTCATCAGAAATACGGTTACCTCTTTCCTGTGGAGGGAATACCAGTAAGTGGAATTAACAGTACGAGGTGGCCTTTTGATTTGTTGCCTTTGAGGGGAAAAAAAGAAAGCAAAGCAAGAGGCTGCCCAGTACACTGGAAAAACAGCTGAGCTGAAAGCTAAATGGGGCTTTGAATGGAAACCCAGTTGCACAGCTCCAGAGGAACCGAAGTGCCACGAGGTAGAAGCGCAGCAGTGTGTGGCAGCATGTACCGCCAGTGTCTGTGTCAGGATGCGCTGAGATGTCAGAATTGATCATTCATCTTTCCTGTTACAGGAAAGACAATCCATAGTAAGATAATATTATAGTGAATTAAATAAAGTTTAAACAAAATAGAAAAAAGAAGGGAGACATGGCAGAAAACTCAACAGGAGCAACTCCCAGCAGTTCAGGCAGCCCCAGGGACAGGCAGGACCAGGCAGTGGGGAAGGCAGCGCTGCCAGGGCAGCTGCCAGAAACGGGGTGAATGAGCAGCTGTTGCACACAGGCGTTAGCAGTGACTCAGTTTTGATGCACGTTCCCCACTCAGCTAGTTTCTCTCGGCTGCCTCCTAAGCACTTCTTCTCATGCCAGCACTGGCTGCTGTTTTGCCAGTACCACTGTTTTTCTCTGGCAAAACACAGTGGGAAAAATTTTAGTGGCTTCCTGGCTTGTTAGTTTTTTAATCATCTTGTCTGTGGTGCTCATGTATTCTGTCTCCTCTAAAATGGGAAAATCACAACCTCGAAGCACTTCCAGACAGCTTGGGTCAAGGGCAAGATGGAGCAAGCGTGGGCGATTCCCTCGGCCAGCCCTGCAGCACGTGCTGCCCCGCTTTTCAGGCAGCAGTGACAGGTGCTCCAAGGAAAGGCAAAAAACCTCTGTAATGCAGTAGAGAAACAGCACTGGGGAAGGTTTCGCAGGGCTTCACGTAGTGTGCTACGATGGCTGTTTCTTTCGGATACGTCCCTCTTACTGCGTTACAAGCGATCCAAAGTGAATTTTACTACTTAACAGCTACAGCAATGGAAATGGGTTGAGTTTCCTTAAACTGGTGCCTCCCACTGCCTGTGCCTGGCTTCCTCCCTGATCACGGTGATGTCTGCAGAAGCCATGTATGTTGAATATAGTCAACTTTGCGATTCAGACATTTTTTATTGATAGATACAGTTCACACTCACTTAAGGTTGCAATAAGAGCTTGTAATGATTTCAAGTCAATGTAGGCAAATGCACGAAAATATTCCTACGTGAATATTTTCATTTCGGTTAGGTTGCCCCACACACCCTGCAGTAGCTCACCTTGCTTTAAGCAGGGGAGTCGGGTTAGATGATCTCCAGGCGTCTCTCCCAACCTCAATGGTTCTGTGATTCTGGGGAAGGTTTGAGAAAACCTGTGGTGGCATACTTAGGCTTTGATTGCCTTTTTTTTTCCCCTCTCTCTTTTTTGTAGGCAAAAAGGACTCTCAGAAGGAGAAGGAAGCTGGAAAAGGAGACAAAGCAATTGATTAAACAAGAGGAGCTGAAGAGGCTTCACAAAGCACAGGTGAAAACGTAGCTTGCAGATGTCCCATTTATCTCCCAAGAGCGGCTAGCGAGGACAGGAGGTATCCAGTGTGGGCTCTGCACCTCTCCTCGCTCCTCACTGTGGCTCACTGCCTTCTGTGTTGAAATCCCTCCAAAACATCAGGAGCAGGAAGATGTATGTGGCAGGGCCTCGCAACTCTATATGTGACAAATCCACGTGTGCCCCAGGAGATCATCATAATTTTGTAATTGTGTATGAAGAACAAGAGGGAATAGTGACTGGCAATAAGAGAAGAATACACTGAAGAGGGAA
>NW_008824186.1:324499-343248 GCF_000699105.1 Pygoscelis adeliae
ATATCAGCCCCTGAGAATGTAAGAAACTCGGCTATTACCCCTATGTACTACAGGAGGGTACGAAAATACAGTGATGGTTTTTGTTCTCTCTCTGCCATAACAGTGAAGGTCAACCATTTTCTTTGTTAATGATGGAAAGTCACTTCACGTTATGCAGGCCCTGCTCTTTGGAAAATGCTGGAAAAGCTCTGGACTCTGCTAATGTTTTATTATTTCCAATTACAGTTCAAAGATTTGAGAATGCACTTCTGCATGACTTGATCTCAGGCTGTGTTCTCTCAGGTGTCAAAATTTTCAGGTTTATTTCACTTACCATACATACGTATCTATATGCATATATACACACACACAAATCTTAAGGGCATATGTGGCCATTAGCATTTTTTTGTGTGTCTGTGCTGTAGCATAGGGCAGAGAAACCTGAGCTGGATTTAATCTCAATAATTCAGGTTGTAATGGTAATCAAGATATGGTAGTGGGGAGAGCAGGCTTTTTGAAGGCAGAGTTGTCTATCATCTTCTGTTATATTACTATAGCAGGTGGATAGTTTTGGATGGAGCTTCCACTTGCTATTTCTGTACCAATATTAAATTAAAAAAGAAAATTAATAAGTTGCTTTTCAGATGTGAATCTGAAATCTCCGTTTTTGTAGACATCACTGCTTTTGCAAAATGTATAACTGAAAAGGAGAGAAATTTTGTGTTTGAACCAGACAGTGTATTTTAGAAAATGCTAAAATCTAGCTGTTATTATAAAATCCGTGACAGAATAAAACCCATGGGAAAGAAGAATAGTATCTTATTTCATCCAAAGTAAGAGCAACTATGTTATAGTTTTTATCTGAGAACTGTAAATTATCTCAGGGTAAAATTAGATGCATACATGCCTTCTCTTATTTACTGCTTTGTGGAAATAATCAAGTCCAAACTTTTCAAACCATCTTTCATGTTTGTTAGGCTGTTCCTGAGGGCTTGGCTTGGTATGCCCTAACACAGCCTGAAATGGGAACTGCGGAGCATCTCTATTTGACAATTCAACCTTTTAAGATGTTTCATGCTTATTATCCACATGGCACCTCTGAAAATCTTATTTAAAAGGGGATGGACCAGTGAATGTAGAAGTCCTTCCTGAAGTGTCACTGAATTATCATTTCTTAGCTATTAGACCCTTTCCTCCCTGTGTCAAAAGCTTGTGAAATATAAAAGCAAAACAAACAACAAAACCCTACGGACAACGAAATAGCTAGCAAAGCTTTCTAGCTGTAAACCTTCAATATTTATATGAGCTTTATTCATGTAGCATCTCAGAATATGTGCCTCTGAATGTGTAATGTATTGACTTTTCACACCTTGTGAGGGACAGAAACATTATGATCTCTGTTTTACAACGGAAGAGCTAAAGTTCAGAAAAACTGAGGTTCTTTCAGTACCTATGATACTTACCCACATAAAAATGTAGATAGATACCTAGTGCTTAAATTGCTTATGCACCTAATATGCTCAATGAATTTGCAAATCCCATGACTCCTCTGAGACCTTTTCAAGCTGTTTCTCTAACCTCTGAGACCATCTTTTGTCTCTGAATTTTCAAGCTATGTCTGTAGCTTTTATACCACTACAATTTTGCAGGCAGTCCAGCGCCAGCTAGAAGAATTGGAGGAAAGACAAAGAGCTCTGGAGATTTTTGGTGTCAAACTGGAGAGAGAACTAAGAGGAGAATCAGGTAGATGAAGCAGTGTGTGTGTGTTTGGTGGTGGGTTTTTTAAATCTTTTTCAAAGCAGAGGGGTTTTAATGATTGTCATAGAAGTAGACTTCAGTGCAAAATCCGAAATGAAACAATAACTGTAAGGACAAAAATCAGTGTTTACTTTTTTCTTCAAACTCTGTTAGCTCAAGCACCTTTATACTGAATGCTATAAATTTTCTGTTGGTTAACACAGATTTGGAATTATTTGCCTTGCTATTCAACCTGAATCTACATTTCCCCCCCCCCCCCTCTTTTAAATCCACCCCCCGCCCATCTTTTAAAATCCCATCCTCAGTTTAATTTCATCTTCTGGAGGGAACTAGTGAGGTTTCCAGGAGCTGTATCTCAGTTACCAAGCCAGCAGCAGTCCGTGCCTAGTAACAGAGTCTTTAATGACTTCTCCCAGAGTGTGAAATGCCATTAATATGATTAGAGCCGGTGGCCATGCTATAGCAACAGCAGCATGCAGGCACACAGACCCAAATCACACTGCTTTCCCCCCAACGGGTGGAAGATAACAGGGATGTCATCCTGGCCCTGGTCAGAGGCAAGGTTTTCACTCGCTTGAACCAACAGTCCCAAGCACCCAGGACTGCAGCATCCTCCCACCAGCCCAGCCCTACCAATGCTTCCCAGTGTGCGTGGGGTGAAGCTGGGGAGACCTCCCGCAGAGGGACAGGACATCTAGGGGCTCCTGCCAGGCTCAAAACAGGGATGGGAATGTGAACCATGCATGTAAGGGACTTCAGAGGGGTTGCGGTTCTGTGCTGAAAGGACTCTGGGGAGCTGACAGCCCAATTGCAAACGTGTCTTTATTGACCTCCGTTTTAGAAAGCTGAACCTCACGCTTTCATGACAGGCAGTTGCACAACACTGAAAACCTAGATATGTTTTGGCACCTGATCTTGTTGTCTTAGCTAGGCAACCCAGCAAAATCTCTACATGCTGGCTTTTTTAATGCCATCTTTTCTTAGCAATTATCGCTCCTATTCTAACACTGAACTAATTGGTTCAGCAAGAGAGCATTTGTCCAACCTTTTATATTTATTAACTAATTTCCTATAATTGATAGTGCCAACCTATTTCAAATGTTATTTAAAAGGCTAACATCTTTTTTTTTTCTTAAATGAAAACATAACTGTTTATCAAATGGCACCCACCTTACCGCCTATGAGAAAGTCTGCTAAAAAGACTTTGAGGATTTTGAGTGTTAGCTTTTTTCTTTACTGCTGATTTGTACAAGGGTGGATGTTTTTTGGAAATGTCAAAAATACAGAGGGACAAGAGGCTTCTAGCTCTTGGGATAGACACCGAATACCAGGATAAATGGCCTAAAGCCACCTCTTGTTTTTGCTGTTGTGACAATTGCATTTCCTAAAGAAGGCTGTCTGCCAACAGATTGATGCTTCTCATTCTCTTCCCATCCTTAGTAATTGGATTGCCCTCATTAAGGTGAAAGTACTATTTTTTTTCTCCCTGTTGATTGTTTGTGTGTAGGTGGCCAGTTACAAATAGGGCAGATACTGAAACGTAGGATGTTACTGTGTCTCAGTAACTCTCCTGGTGCAAAAGCATGAAGCCATAAGTTTCCCAAACAAAATGTGAGTGCTTTGTTGCTTGTAATAACATACGTGTAATGATGCAGGAATCAGTGAGTTTAAGATTCTTTTCAACCTTCTTAAAAATAATGACCATTATTGTTTAATGAATGACCAGTGTTTATTAGGTTAAGTTGTATTTAAGCAGGTCTGCGCTTATGCAATTCAAGTGATTTAATAGGTATTATTAAGGTAATTAGAAAACGATCACAGTTCAGCAATAATATTGAGCTGCAAAGCTTGTGAATAACCAAATTTAGACACAGGCCTGCAAACACTAGTCTTCAGTGACATTTACGCAACTCTCCTCTAATAATTCTGTAAGCCCAGGATGAATGGCCCCTTTGTTAGGGGGAGTTATTCATTAGCTCCTCAACTGTATTAGAAGAGAACATGCGTGGGTGTGAAACAACTGCCATGAAGACTGATGAGCAAAATGAGGCTTTGATGATCTTCTAATTGTAGTGACAACAATTCATGTGTTTAAAAAAAAAAAAAAAAAAAAGTCCTATGAATACTTTTTCATGCCCGTTATTCCCTTTATTCTGGTTCAAAATACCAAATAATAAATCACCGTACCATTGCTTTGTTTTCCACTGACATTTGTGGAGGCTTATGGAGATCTTCCTACAAGAAAATACAGAAATAAAAATCTCGAAACACGTTTTCCACTGAAATTAGCATAACTGATCAGCTGACTAAACAAATCATGAAGAATGATGGTAAAGAAGAAAATCTGTGTTGAGAGAACATTAAGAAATCTCTCCATGTTTTGGAAGGTGAACAAGTATCTGCACGTTGCAGCTAGTTTTTTATTTCATAAGGAGCATATCCAAGGTTTCTCAGAACTTTTGACAGAGTCAAAAGAAATCAGTTGAAAACCTGTAGGAATAAGGAATATGAGGTTTGGCTGTTCCTAAAAAGGTGCAAACTGGCCGAGCCCCCTTTACTGTGTGACTGCTGTATGGAAGGACGGCGTAGCATCACTCTGGAGAACAGAAGGTTGAGGTTTTGAGAACAGTGTTCAGTAAATACTCCTCTGCAGCCTGTCATTCCCTCAAAAGTGATGAAAATAGAAATAGCTACAATGTAATTAGAGGAATACCTGACTTTCAAATGGGGTCTAGGTTAAAGGAGATTTGGGTAAACCAGGAGGAAAGTTTTGCTTTAGCAATGCTGTAACAAAAAGCTAGCGTGGCTCACAAAACAAACTCACAAATTGTTTTCCCTCTAGCCTTTAAACAGATCTGTCGTACTGCATTATACAAAAGACTTCATTGGCTTGTTCTGCCCTTGGAAGGCATAAAGCACTCCATCAGACTTAAATAACTATTAACATTATTATTAACAAACATTTGAAAAGCTTAGGGAAAAAAATGCCCCTGGGGACACTTGGGGGACATTCTGTGGGATGGAGAAGGAGGAAAAACAAGGGCTATTTTTATTTCAGCTTGCACTGAGGATTTTGCTAAAATGAGTGGCATTTTTGCAAAGTGCGTTACTCTCTGCTTACCTCAATCAACCTACGATACACAGTCTTTTATTAGATATATAGAGATTTTAAAGGTAAAGAGGAAACATTAAAAAAAAAATTTTGCCTAATCAAGAAAATTGCAAAAAGGGAATAGTAACCCTCGGGATGTGTGCGGGACATAGGCATACCTGCAATTGCAATGTTTTTACTGACAGTAAGATAGATCAAATTTTGATGATAACTTCTGATGGTGGCATACGAAGACCTAAGGCTCTGAATACTAATGCTGCATCCCTGCATTAGATCTGTGAGAAACCACCGTTGGCATGTCCCAGCAAGAACTGCTCCAGCAGTCACCCTGAGAAGACATTTTTTTATCACCACTTGCTGACCTGGAAGATCCCTCAGGAACACATCCATTACTGCCAAGTTTTAATGGAATCGGGCAGAAATAGGACCAAGATTGCTCTGCCCTCTCCTGCTGCTTTATCCTACCGTTCCATGGGGTTGGGGTCAAATGCTGATGAGAAATTGCAGAACTGCACTCAAGCCAGCATGACTCCTGTCCTCGGCGTGGGGGCCCATGTAATTCCTCCAACACTGGCAGGAGGTGACCTGGGCTCTCTGGGATGACAGTGCCTGGTGAAGGCATGCAAGTGGGCTGGTGATCCCAAACACCAAACAATTTCCCTCCTGCTCAGGAAGATTGCTGAAGGGCTGCATTGGGTGAGAGCATTACTGCCCGAAGGAGATGGGCTTTAAACTGTTGTTCTTGAGTGGAGTCAAATCCTGACTTTGACGTTAAAGTGAGGAACACCTGAAGCAGTAGAGGCAAGAGGCTAATTCCTGAGGCTGAGAACAAGGTGCATTTCAAAACAACAACAGAAAGGCATCCAAAACACTGCTGAGCTGTCCAGGACTCTGGCTATCTCTCCACTTGGTAACCTAGTTCAATGATACTCTTGTAATTGTCATCTCTGGAGCTTGAATCTGAGACCTTTGGGCTTAAATTTCAGTGTGCTCAGTCATCTGAAATAAAGGTGCAGTCGTCTTAAAGTAGGAGAAATCACATAAGTCTCCATCCACAGAAAATAGTCAGCCTGGTTTATGGGGATTTTATACTTGGTTGTCTAGCAGCATGATGTAAGGACTGAGGAGGAGAGAGCTGTGTTCCCCTGCCTGCTGGTGGCACCTCATTTTGCTTTGTCCCATGTTTAGCTGTCCCTGCCTCCAACACACGGTGGCAGCGTGGTGGGGTGTGCAACCACCACGTGCTGAGGCAGGAGCATGGGCTGGCTGTTGATTTTATGCTTCTGAAAAGGTCAGCGTGTCCCCTAAATTGTTGCCTCAACCTGGAGTAGTGCAAGATATTTGCTTCCTACAAGCGATCACTATTTTGTGGCAACAGAGGGTGGATGGGCAGAGCAGACGTTGTGGGAGGTGTGTTTGCAGTGCCATCGCTGCTGCTCTAATTCTGTATCAAAGGGTGGTGGGGTGGTTTTGTTTTGTGAAGAAAATGAATGGAAAATGTGAAGTGATGAGTGTGTTAAAAAGGACAGCGAGGAAAAGAAATACATATGTGCTCTGACTTGCCACTTGAAAATACCCAGGGGTTCTTCATTGCCAAAGATTTTTGTACGATGGCATCTTAGGAGCAGTAAAGGCTCTTTCTGGTGAAAGAGAAATCCGTCCTCCTCTTCAGCAAGGCAGAGTCAAGCTGTGAGCTCTTTGGGAGAGAGACCATCTCGTGCTTTGTGTCTGTATAGTGCCTACTGGTGATGCCCTGGTCCAAAGTGTTACAAAACCACCCAGTAATAATAGATTTGTCCTGTCCCACAACCTTTCCCATCATTCAAAGCAGATGCAGATTTAGAGGCCAGTTGGCAAATGAATGGAAATTTGTAGAGGATTTGACTGTGCATCTGATGCCCACTGGAAGCAGGGACTAAGTTGATACTTGCCATCATGTACATCCTGAGGTCCAATTGTGTTAATGGGATATCTATTTATATGTATAGTTCAGCTGCTGGAGTCCAGTATCAACAGAGAAACTATGTTATCAAAGGCAGATCTAAGAGAAAGAAAAAGTGCCTATTAAAAAAAGAAAATCTACATGAGTATGTGAAAGAAAAACTTCCAAAACAAAAGTGTTTTTAAATCTAATGCACCTTTAACTGCAATAAACTACAACATTCAACCAAATGTAGACAAGAATGTTATATCTGTTATACCCAGACATTACTGATGTAAGTTACATACAGCAAAAAAATCTACATTTGAACTCACCTAGGCTTAGAAATGAGGACTATTTAAAGTTAACCTAAGTGGTAAGAGCATTGGAAGGAAAGCCGGTAATGCACACTTAAGTCTCCTATTTTAAACAGATTCAGGCACAAAGGATGAAACTCAGATGCTACATGAATGGTTTGAGCTGGTCCTGGAGAGGAATAAATTAATGCGTTACGAGTCTGAGCTCCTGATTATGTAAGTAAGGACAAGCATTAGTACTCTAGAAGGGGAGGGGAGAGGGGAAAAGTGTACTCACAATACACCTGAACACCTTGCTGCATGCTGCAGTTTGACACTGTCGCAGAATAAACATACCCAGAGTAGCTACAATCTGTTTTGAACACAGATTTTCAGTTGAGCCCTCCTGGTCCTTCCCTCTCACAGTGGTTCAATTATTTCAATCCTATACAATACTCTAAACAAGTATAACATATAGATGCTCTGCCTTTACATAATGTGGGTCTAATGAACACTGGGGCACTTTCTCCTGTGGAAGAAAAATAGTCTGACAAGTTTATCCCAGTTATTATTGGACATAGGAGGAAAGATCTAGGAATTCACTACAGCGATGAAACAAGCAGATAACACCAAGCAAATAAAAACCGTCTCAGATGCCACTGTTTGTGGTTGATGGAAACAATATTGGCTGTAGCTCCCTCACCTCACCTCCTTGGAAACATACTCAACAGATAAGCGGAGGTGACTCTCAGCTATTTTCTCCACTATTTCTGGGCAATGTGGCAAGGTGATGAGAGTTGCAGCAGTCATTACTCACTCCTGGATTTCCCACCAGTGCAGGCTGCTCATTGCCATTTATCATTTCCGTATCACTCAGCCAGCCCCCGCTCTGTGCGCAGAGCTGCAGCCCAGCCACTAGCTCCAGCTGCACCCCAGTTTCTCCCCAGCCGTCCTGATGCTGCCAGGGGCCAAACCTTTTCTTTCCCCTTCGATTGTCATTGGGTGTTGTGGTAGCAATGCTTCCTGCTCACACTGTCTGCAAAGCAGAGTTAAAAAAACAAAAGCAGGCTGCTTTTATCGCTGCAGGACACAAAATGCTGTCAGGGTGCGTTCACATGTATTAATTCCCTTGCCTCGGGACCTGTTCCTGTGCAGAGGGCCTGGCAGGGCCCTTCGTGTGTGGGAGCGTTCAGTCCTATCCAGAATTACATTGTAGGTGCCACCAGCAAAGTACAACTGGTTAAAGCCTTAAGTGTTGCAGTGTATGAGGGAGCTTAATCTGATACATAATGCAAAAGGTGGTAGTGGTACTTCTGGCGTTGCTCTGGCAATATAGGCGCGGGCAAACCTTTTAGCCTTGACTGCCCATGAGGAGAAAATACTGGATAAACAGAACACACAATCTCTTGGTTGAAAGAATATTAACACATATGTCTTTATTGAAAAAAGCTTATTCTTTAACATACTTTTTATTGTACCTAGAGCCCAAGAGCTAGAATTGGAGGACCACCAAAGCAGGTTGGAGCAAAAGCTGAGAGAGAAAATGGCCATTGATGGTAAGTCAAAGGGGAGAGTATGCTCCAGCCCACAGTGATAGACCATGCCTGTATGCATCCCCGTTTGCTCCAAAAAGGACCAGAGCGGCTGAGGCTCTTCCTCCTGTGCTCCTCTGTGAGTGCAGCTCAGCCAGCAAAATGCAACATGTGAGATCTTCTAGTGAAGATAGCTAAGCTAACCTGCTCAGTTTTACATTGAACTGGATCAGAAGCACTCGCACATGTAATTCCACTAATTGTGCTGTGCAGGCAGCAACACCCAGCTAACGTGCAAAGATGGGCAGCAATGGAAAGTAATTTCTTCAACCACCTAAACACAAAAGAGATTATCTGCTTTTATGTTAACTGTAGCATTACTGGTTACCGCAGTAATTTGGAACTGCTTTTAGGTACTTGGGATTACAGTTTGGGCTTGTCCTTTCATTTGGTATTAGAAAAGAAAGCATGGGGAGGAGGAATGCAGGGAGAAGGGGCGTTACATAGCACTGAATACCCAAAAATATCCTGTTGTGTTCTAAGTGTGCGGATTGTAAGTGATGGCAGTTCTCAATACATTTTCTGAAAAACACTTTTCATTTTCTTATAGGTACTACATTTCACGGTTGAGCTTTTTACCTTATAAATTAAATTTAAACTCCAGCTTAAATATTTTGATAAACAAGTAGTGGTCTTCCTACCCCTTCCAGTCTTAAGTTTTGCTAGAAGATCTACTCTAGATGTTAGGAGCCTTAATGGACAACCTTAAATGGCCCAAATGCAGGAGAAATTCTCCCTGAACTGTAACATGAAAAATATTAACTGCTATTGACTTAGTTTGTCATTGACTATAATATTAATTCAAGCCATACACCAACAGTTAAAATGCAAAGCGTAACAACAGAGTGATCTGGATTTTAACCTCTTGTTTTGTGGTCTTTTAGACAGCCTTAAAGATGAGATGGATCTGAATGAGGAGGATGAAATTTTTACTGAGATGATGAAAGTGGTTGAAGAAAGGGACAAACTTGTGTCTACCTTAGAGGAGCAGAGAGTGAAAGAAAAAGCAGAAGACCAGCACTTTGAAAGCATTATATTATCTAGAGGCTATCAGCTGAGCAGGATTTAAACAGCCACATGCAAATAACATGATTTCAGCAATATTCATAATCATGGAGTTACACTCTTCTGAAAAATGAAGGAATTCAAATTTAAAATCAGTTTATTTGGGAAACGTCATTTTGTTATCAAAAGCTCTTAAGCAGTTCTTTTGCTCATACCGGACTGAGTAATTTCACTAACAACTTAAAGGATCACTGAAATACCAAATACGGCTGAATTTACCTGTCTGATGGACATCAGGGTCTGTGAAAGGGAAATCAGAGCTCTGTTTTTTTCTTGGAATTTTATTTTAACGCTGAGAATAGAGTTTCTGAGAAACATGAAGACATTATGTAGTATTTTTGAGACAGCATTACTTTCCATCTGTTTGTCTGAATCTGTATGTAGTTTTGTTAATATTTTGGCACAGCCAAGCCGTGGTGAACTATTTAAAGGTCAGAAATATAAAAATAAGGTTAGTTTTTATTTCTGGTGGAGGAAGGGTCGTGTGACTAATAACTACATATAAGCACTCATTAAAACTACTGTAAATGCAATGTCAGAAATTAATTTTCCAGGTATTTGTAAGTTTTAGCGCACTGTGTATTTTTGAACAAGAAGTTAACGCAATACTAAATCCCTACATTTTGTAAAATGATGAGGGATTATCAAAGGGATGACTACCCTTAAAACTGTTACATGCTCAAAAAAGCTTTTGTATGTCACAGATTAAGGTCTTTAAAATATGCTAAATGGTAACTTAAAAACAGTAATCCAGACCCAATTAGTATTTATAGGGTACGCTTTACAATTGCTTGATAAAATACATCACAAATAGTATCATAATGTGTGATGAGTGGTGTAGCAGTTAAAGATCTCCCTGAAAATAATTCCTCAAAAGGATTGCAAAAAATGTTGAGTTTGTAATGTCAGCATTTGATAGAAAATATTGTGGGTATATTTAAACTACATTTATCTTGTTGCTTAGGAATATATGCATATTTTTTGCTTAAAGGAACTATCTCCTATCTTTTTTTGTACGTGCATTTGTAGATACTGGCAAAGCAGATGTGCAGAAATTCTCCTTAGTATTCAGTGTAATTTAAGTGCTTTCTTAAATCTGATACAATTCTGCAGTTTAAGATTGGTAGTATTCCCAGCTGTATGTGTGATGCACTAGATGTTCAAACTGAAAAAACAAGGAGAAACTGAAAGACTGTTTCTTTTTGAATATCATTTTACCTCATGCTCTGAGAAGATTTGATGTTCTCGTTATTTCATGAATGGTGCTAATTTGCAGCAGTTGCCTATGGTACAGCCAAAGCTAGAAGCATTCCTGTTACAAAAGCTTTAAACTAAAAAACCTCTTGGTAAGTACTTGTAGGGTAACAGACACACTGGATCCCGTCACACTAATTTATGAATTATCTTAAGTTTTTGCTATATTGTAAGAAATTTAAAATACCCTTTCTAAAGACAAAAGCAAGATTTTACTATTGACCACAGATAAATAATATACCTCTATTGGTGCAAGAAATATACTATTGTTCTGCAATATTTATGTATTTATATTTATTTATTAGACTGTTTAAAGAGGATAAGAGTGTCTGGTTACATTTTACAGTTTGGATGTTGTCTCTGATTTTGGTTGATAATTGTGTATTTCTAGCAGCTATGTGTAGGTAAAGCTGTGCATTGTAGAGTAGATAGCTTTATCAATTCGGTAAATAATTAGTAATAAAATATGAATTAAGATTTTTAAACAATGGTCTCAGTTACTATAACTTGAAGGGATACCCTTAAAACATAGCATGTAGGGCTTTAACAATACAATTTGTCTTTCATCACCGTGGAAAGACATAGCAAAATCCTTGAATGTGTTCCAAAATTACCATCAGACATTTTTTTTTTCTGTCATTCATGGGCTAAGCATACCTGATCTTCAGACTACATTTTTATTGAGATGGATTGCAGCGATCAATTTTTAAACTAACTCTATCACTTAAGATTGACACAGAGTAGGAGCAGGCAGGGCAGCAATAAATATTTTAATTTCCTCTGTTGAGATCTGCTGGTATTTTCAGTCTTGTGGAGAAAATTTCTGGATTTTATCACTGTTCCCAGAAGCCTCATGTAATCCCATAGGACAAGACTGTCTAGAACATCTACCACAGTTTTCTGTAGAAAACAGAGAGTCATAATGCTTTCAAGGTCTTTTTAAAAAGTTTTAAAGCAAACTTCTTAGTGCTTTGCATAGGAGGGGAATTCAGCAGAAACCTCCAGTTATATCAGTCAAAGATTGTTTTTTTCACCTCACTTTTATGATCTAAAAAGTCCATTCACCCTAGTGTTGCTGCCGTACAAAGAGGAAGAGGAAGGGCAGCCTCTGAGAAACATGACGCCCGTAGTCCTGAGGAGGATATTGCTCTTTTCTACCAAAGTCCAGCCTGCTTGCCCAGGGGAGATGCACACACTGCAATCGGTCAGGTTCAGGTTGCTCTGAATTGTATATAAGCCCTGAGATTTCAGTTTACAGCAGATACCTGTTCAGCTATAAAACCAAATGCGAAAGGGTGCTTTCCTTTTAGCTCCAAAGATTTGAGTTCTTGAGAGTATTAAGCGTCAACGGAAGCTGAAGGCCATCAGCATTTTACGGACCTCAGAAATATTCTTTGCTAAAAAGATACTTTTCTGGATGCCATGTGATCATAACACATGCTCCACTCAAAACTGTGTGTCCGCTCTTGGGTGGAAAAACCTGTCAGGCTACTGTTACCCTGCCTCACATTAAGTACCTCACAAGATTAGATCCAAAAATGAACTGAGCAAGTGATTTAGAAAAATAATAAACTCTTAAGTCATTTAAAGCAGGTCTTCATTTACCATGAGAGTAGAGAAGGAGGGGAAAAAAAAAAGAGAAGCTATGTGCACTGTTCACAGGTCAATTTGATATGATTGGCTTGGATTAGAAATGTATTTAAACATTGGTTTGGCTATGAGTCTTCTTGCTGCTCAATCTTTTCTGTAAATTGACTCACTAACTTATAATTTGTTCATTGTTAAGTCATTGGTGCTGTCGTTTTTAGGTATAATGCGATGTGCTGGAACATATTGACTATGTGTAAATGGACTAGATGTGAGCAATTTTCTATTTGAAAAAATAAAATTATATCCCACTCTCTGAAGTCCCTGAATCATTTCCATAGCAATTTCTCTCCACCGATATCTACAGTGTAATGTGTGTCTAGGAAAGATCTATAGGTAGGAAATCATATCAGTTTCTTAATTCATATACTGGTAAGTAAATCACACCATCTTGCAGTTCACAGATTCATTTTATAGTTTAAGAATAATGACACCCTGAAGTTAGGGGGCATTTGAGACTAACACAAGAAGTTGCAAACTCCATGAACTTCCTCACATTCTCACATAGGAATTCACCACCTAATTTCCTTAGGCATGACACACAAATTCTAACAGCTCCTTGAAGACTTGAAGGAAAAGTGTCACTGCGTGGATCACTAAGAATTGGTGATCAAAACCTTAACTGCCAATTTTCAAACTCCACTAACTTTACCTCTATCAGGTCATCTCGTTTTGTTGCTTTCTACCAGTGGGAGAGCCTTACAGAGCAAGACAACACGCTGCTCGAGATGAGAGAAGTAGATAAGCAGGATTTGGGCTTATGTTAGTGCCTGCACTGTTGTCCCCTGCTCAGTGACTCTGAACTAATTGATAGTTCTCTCCTCTTCAGAGGACAGATGGACAGCTGCTTCTCTTCAGAGGTCAAGGTAATTTTTGGCATATTTGAACTGAGGCTTTCCTTCTACCGTCATGTCCTTTCCCTTCCATCTTGTGTGCTTCAGAGGCATATGGGCATGGTGGTGACTCCTCTGATAATACCACACATAAGTTCTCAGGAGTGCACAGAAATTACCTGCCTGCTGGGTTTATTGGAAGTAATATGTCAAACTTTTATCCATGTTCAAAACCTTGCAGCCACGTTGACTTCTCAGCCAGCTGGTCAACAGCTGGAGGACTTGCCTGGCCCAGGAGCAGGATGTGGGTAGAAATGCCACCATAGGAATTTACCAAGGCTCCCCTCCTATTCACAACACACACACCCCCTCCTGCTTTGTCCCCTCTTCAAAAGATCATAGGTCTAAAGAAACTCGATTGGATGAGAAGTTCAGGAAAAGGATTTTGTAAGCCATTATTTGACTCAAGAGCAATCCATTTGGCCCCAAGGAATGCCTCACTGATTTTTAGGGTATTTGGCCAGGTTTCTCTGGGCACAGGCAACAAAATTAGAGGTCTTGTGCTTTGAAACTTCTGCTTTTTAGCCCAATGCATATCTGATTTCAACTAAAAATTTCACTGTAGTAGTCTCTTTCCAGAAAGATATACTCTGTTTTCTTTCTTGCTTGAACAACTAACAGGATGTGGCTTAGCTGATTGGAGATTCTGTACATCTTTTAAGACTTGGCTGCTGTTAAGAGCTAAAGCTGTCCCTGCTGGGTTTTGCACGGACCATACAGTTTTTGCATAGTTTAGCACAATGGGTTTGCCATGTTAGCATACAAATACTATCCCTGCAGTCTTCATGGCATGAACCTAGATCCTGGTAAATACTTTGTGATGAGTAAGGTATTCGCTGGATTTCACCTAAATCTCTTTGCCTAATATTTATGAACAAATTGTGGCTTCTTCTGTTGGTTCTAATGAGCTATGAAAAGAGACCTGGTGGCCCTCCATGCCCGCAATGCACTTGCTGGAATATTCATATAACACAAATGTACAAAATTACAGGCACAAGTGAAGGATGCAAGTGAAGCTTATTAAGAAAAAATGATAATATTGATTTTTTTCTAAAACTATCTCAAGAGGGCCAGATGTAAATGCAAGTAAACTTGGCCCAGTATTTAGAAATAACTGATTGATGGAACAACATGTTATCAGAAGCATTAAATACCAGGATGATGTTCTCATCTTACTGAAAAGTTTAAAACCCACCTTCTTTCCTTTGAAACTTTCCAAATAATTAATCTCTGTGACTGCATACAACATGTTATCTTTTGTCTTTCATGTACATTTTTCCTCATTGCATCTTAGTCCATCTTTTTTGCTCCTTGATCTACAACAAAAAATACATTGTACTTTTTAAGAATCTGGTTGGAAATACTCTGATACTTTTATGAAACTATGTTTATTTATTATTTGTTATTTATTTAAAGAGAAGATTCTTATCCCAAAGAACTTACAAGTTTAGTAGAAAGCATAGCTCTTTTTTAAATTCAAGCATAAACATATGCTCAGTCTCAAATTCACCTTGTGAGCTGGAAACAAATTTATCCTCAAGTGTGAGTTTTAGATGATGGTGGCAATGAAAATTTGGAGCCCTTCTACCCCTGGTACGGATGCTTTATAATGCACTGATGCTTTACTTATAATGTAGCCACATTGGGATAATCAGTCAACCCTGGGCCTGTCTTACAGCGTCTGAAATCACGTGCAGCAAAGTCCTTTGGGATGTATAAACTTTCTTGTATGGGTATGGAATAAGAGATGTGGATGCACAAATGCCAGCCAGGTATGGCTGTGCTTTAGCCTGCTCCCTGCACTGCCTCTCCCAGCACCGTGCAGACGTGGCCACTGCCCACAGCCATGTGAAGAGGAATGGGGCTTCCTGGTGAAATTCAAAACCACTTTCCTGCAGGACAGGGCTGGAGGCAGCTCATGCTTCCCAGGCTCCTGGGGTGCCAGCATCAGCCACAGCCTTACCTCACCTGAGGGAGCAGGTGCCTGGCATGTCTTACTCATGGACATGTGCAGGAGCGCCAGGTCTTGCCAGAGCTCTTATTTTGGGGCACTCTCAGGAAAATCCCAATCAAGAAATAAATGTTAAACACCTGCAAAGTAACCTGTATGGAAATGCTGTCTTTTCTAAGCAGGCTCTTCTAATGTGCTATTACTCAGGGTGGGGCAGGCATGTTCAGCAGTTAACCACACAGAATTGGCAGGTCAGTAGAAGGCTGACCGCAAATACTTAGAAAAATAAAGAGGGTAGACTTTGGTCTAGTTCTGTTCTTCCTGAAGCCAGTGAAGGGCGTTACTGTAGGCAATCACAGCAATAGCAGTAGCTTGATAAAACATTTTTGAAAATTCCACTTCCACTCTTCAAATGACCAAACAGTCAAAAGGCTAAAGCAAAGGTACACCTAGGAGAAAAATGTTAGGAGAAAACTCCAAGACAAATGAATATTTATTGCACAGCCTTAACCAGCTTGGCTGCCGCAGTGGTCGGTCTTACTAGCCTAGCCCATGGTCGGTATATTACGTACCCTGCCTCTTCTGCCTCATTCAGGAAGTAAGACTCTGTTCGTCATCATTCTGAGTCTGGTAGTAAAAGAAATAAAAACCAGGTGTGTATGGACAGATATGCAGGTGAACAAGAATTATTTGAGTATGTGGATTTAGCCTTCTTTTATTGCCTGGTAAAGGTATACATGTGATCAGGATACAATTAATTTGAGCTACTGGTTGGCTCATCTGTAAGAACAAGGTGCTGACAGGGAGCACGGTGGTCTGCTCCAGATTTCTATATGCCAGATCCAGCGGGGCCAGCCTGAACGGCAGCCTGCTGACTATTGTGTCCTGTGCATGGGATCATGGAGCGTGATCATGAAAGTATTCAATTATCAAATATAAAGCAGAGCAAAAACCTAGCCAAACAAAAATCCTCACCAAATTTATATGCCGCTTTTATTTGTGGTTAAAATAAATAAGAGCTAGGCACTTAGAATCAACATTCCTATATCTGCCATAACTTAGACCTTGTGCATATCTATAAGGCCTTTTATGCTGAATGCAATAGTAATTTAGGGTCATATGTCCATATATATATTCCCAGATCAAAAGAAAAAAAAAAAGTAGCATATGTAGTTCTAAATTTAAGATACAGGGAAAAAAAAATGTTGTAACTATCCTCAAACAGAAACATTGTAAGTGGAAAAACACTGCAATGTTATACTCAAAGAACTGCAAAGAAATTCTGAAAGAAACCCATAAAAAAAAACCAGTAAACTTAAGTCTGTCTGTCTGCTTTAGCATTATTACTTAAAGCAGACAGTATTTGTGTTTCCAGATCTGATAAAGTTGATTTTAAACACATTAAGTTTCATTTAAAATTTATTTTCTCCTTGTGATGTGAAACACTCATAGCTCATGAGGCTATTAAATAAGTAATATTACATTTGTCACTAATTTACATATGCTAAGTGTAGTGAAATAGGAAAGAAAGACGCTGGGTCTTTTCAGTTATTTTGTGTGAGACTTGGCAAATCCATGTTGAATTCTGACTTTCCCGTACTGCACAACCCAGCACCTGTTACTGTTCGTGAGATATCTGGCTTGTTTTTTCTGTCTTTAACACAAATGCAGTGGTACAAAGGCAAGCACACTTGTGCTTGCCAAAATGCTGTCTCTTCCGCTGTGCCCACAAAATCCTATATTGACATCTATGTATAGTCATTAGGGTCCAAATGGAGATTCAGTTGGGTCATTGCTCAGTTTGTAAATGCCACAGGTTCACATGCGTATAAGGGCTTGATGTGTTTATTTCTCCTTCTTTTGAAATAGTCATTTACTATGTTCTTAAAAATTATTCAAAACTGTTCATCCCCTAATCCATACACTGCGTGAGTAGCACTTCTGTAAAAAGAGAATAATGTGTGAAATTCGGACTGTTCTGTAGACAACAGCCCTGAGACACAATCGATGCTACAAGCCAGAGAGCAAATGTAAGGAACGGAGAGACTGTGCTAACGGCCTGGGCTCGTTCCTGCTTTTAAATGATGGCAGTATGGATGAATAAAGTTTTTCTCCAGGGCATATACTAGCTGCATGCAACAAATACGCATTGATGTCTACCCCTCATCAGCTAACCAATGTTACCGGCTTGTAAAAACACAACAATTATTAGCCAATTTAGAAATATCCTCATGGTAATTTCATTTCACTTATTATGCCTAATGGATAGCTAGATATTTGCATGAAGTGTGTGTGGCTTTTTGCCTGAATTGTTAATCAAGTGATTAAGTGGTAAGCGAAAGTAGTGCATCCAGATGACATTAATGCTGTTCCAGTCCTGGGTGCCTCCTGAAACAGTCACCGCAAATTACCTGTTTTAAAGATACTTCTCTCTTAAGCTACTCATCTGCACATCAAAGCAGGATTGGTATAAGCAATGTCATGCTAAGTCACCTTTCTTTCCCACTGGCTTTTATACTGGTCTGACTACAACAGTTGGTTTCTTTTGTAGAACTGGATATGATGATGCCTGCCACCTCTCATCTACCCGAAACCTACAGGCAGAAAAGCTGCTTTGCAAAACGTGCTTAAGACTGAAATGTATGTAGTAAGCTTGAACTTTTAACTTGCACAAAACTATTGAGTTACACTTTATTACTTCACTAGTTCTTTTTTACCAGTGCTGACCACAGGGTGTAGAAACATCTGCCTCCAGCTGTGACCCCCCATCGTTCCAGAGCCTTCACTTACAAGTAGTCACGGATTAATTGAGCTGTCTGAGCCCTCGTCCTGCCTGTCTATACCTGCGTTTAACTTTTGACCCCAGTGTTAACTAGCACTCTCGTGCATGTGGTCACCTACATCGGTGCATTTGACCGACCAGCCTGAGTTAGTGACCAGCTCCACTGCAAGGCAGTGCAAAGGTGGATGGACCACGGGGCAAGGAGGCACTGTCCTGTGCCTCAGCGTACAGCCAGCTACCCAAAAGGCTGTGGGTCCCCCAGCTGAGAGGGGAGCGTGGCCTTCATACCACCCTGGGGCTGCAGCCCTCCTGGAGGCCCAGCCTGGCTCCCGCTGCCAGGCTTTCTCCTTCCCAGGGCTATGTGAAACACCCTTTTCCTGAGCCTGAGGGACCAGAACCCGTCGGCAGGTAAAACGAGGACCCTCGGCCCATGGCTGACCCCCCTGACAGGGGCAGGCAGAGGCGCCCGTTGCGCTGAGGAGGGGGTCGTTGGGCTGGG
>NW_008824186.1:344246-356350 GCF_000699105.1 Pygoscelis adeliae
CGCTGCACGCCTGGGCCGCGCGTCGCAGCCCGTCAGGAGTACTTGTCTTTTAAGTTGTGGTGCAAAACCCCAAAAACTTGATGCTCAAATCCTCTTTGACTCGTAATGTGTTGCTTTATATTGGTGTACAGCACGGTCGATACACATTGCTCTGAGAAAGCAGTGTAATGCACACAACTGATTTAATGTTTGTAATAGTAATCATTCCTCAAAGGCTGAAAACTTAACCTGATTATTCTTGTACTAAGCAAGGAAACCTTTGCCTCGCAACAGTAGACCTTGGAAGAACACCGAGCATGTACAACAGTCTGGTTCTTTGTCCATACATGTGAATTCATATCCACCCCCTACTGAATCGCCTATTTAAAATCCCATGAAACAGAGAATTGGAATTTACCCTTGCTCACCCATCATTTTCACAGCTGATGTTAATTCAAATATGATGCAAATAGAGCCAAAGTAACAGTCACTTCAGAACAGTTTTTTAAGCAATGTTCATTGCTTGCAAGTACGAAGAAGGGTATTATGCTTAACAGACTCTTGCTTCTGATGTATACATGGCTGCTGAAACCAGGCACGGTATTTCAGAGTAGCACCAGTGCTGTGGACAAGGATGATAGAACTTTGGCAAGTACAGTCCCTCACTCTGCAACTATCATGTCATCTTTCTGAGATGCATGGTCTCGCTTTTCAATTAAAACGCACGTTGCATGATTGTGCTCACATTAGTTGGCTTTTTCTGGTTGTTGCAGATGGCCCAGAAATTGATGCAATAGTAAATAATGGCAAACTTTATAAGTTACCCAGTTTGTTATATTATTCTGTTAGGGTATTCATGAATATTAGCAGCATTGAACTAGCAACAATTTTCTGTAATGAGTCTATATTGTAGGTATGTTTAGAGATCTTTAACCTATTTGTAGTAGACTTAGTATGTCCAGTATTATTATTATTAAACAATGCTGTTTTCCTCAGTGACAGATATTATCAAATCACACATTTCCAGCAAACTGTTAGAGGCAGCAGTTACTTTTATCCACTATCTTGTAATCTTACAAAAATATGTATTCTGTGAAATCATATTTCTTCTCATTACTTCTATGTCTGTATTAGATTTATTGACTAAAACCTGCACCTGCTATTTCATTATGTCATCGTATTGATATTTACCCTTTTGAAATTTTGGAACAACATTAGTGTTGTCCTTTGTGTTTCCCAATTTTCTAAAGTCTATTTAAAAATAACAGTGGTTTGGAGAAAAAAATTTTAACTTTGTGAGGAGTTTGTTATTTGCTGATGAAAGAAAAAGTATTTTATTAAATTCATCTTAACATCCTTCTTACTTCTGCATGTATTTATCACATTTCTTTAGTGGAAGTGCATATAGTGGTGCAATTGATACTGTACTATCTTCCTTTTTTGTTTGTTTGTTTGTTTATTTGTTTTAGCAGATTCAGATGGCTTCAAAGCTGGTAAATCCTTACTGTGAAGCCTACCTTCTTCATGCTTCCTAATCTTTCCTCCGCTAGAAATAAATACGGGTTTGCAAATTATTGATGAGTCACCTTTTTTCTTGCAGGCTGTGACGCACATGGGTTCCATCTTAAGTTGTGCTGCCACAGTTTGTAGGGCTCCAGGTGTATTTGAAGTCTAGCTAGGAACTTCATACATGAGGTCAGATTGCTTGTTCATCTAGGCTTTGTTCTTTGATTTTTTTTCCTGCTTTAATTGACCTATCCAGTGACAGGTTTCCTATAGAGACAGGTCTCAGTTGTAGGAGTGCACATCGTTATTCAACTGTTAGCACACATAATGTATTAGAAAATGTTCAAGTATAAGTCATGGGCATTTGAAAAAAAATGTTTTTTCAACTGGCCATGTCTAGACCTTCAACTTTTGTAAACTAGAATGAAGTACTCTTGGATGGCACCTTTACTCTTTCCTCATATTTTTTGTAGGGCACCAGGATCTATTCTCTAATCCAGTTTGTTAGTCTGATACGGATTTCTACCCCATTTTGTTGTGAATGTTGATTTCTAATCATGTAAGGTCTCTAAATACGATGAACTGTTAGTAACTCTTTAGAAATAATGCTGTGTTTTTTTCTGTATAGGGTATTCATTTCCCCTTTTACCTACTTAGTCTTGTGCTTTGTGATTTTAATATTCCAATAGAGTAAATCCATGTTCTGGATTTTGCCTATGTCAGTATTTCATCATGAGGCAACAATTCTGGTTATTCCAATTTATTGTTATCTTTAATGTATGGGCAGTAGAACAAGTGTTCTTCCTTGAGATGAATGTAGACTATGCAGAACATGCCTCTGTCATCCCAGTCTCCTGATCATCTGGGTTATAGACCTGGCTAGAGTTACTATGGCTTTTTTTCCAATCTGCGCACCCTCAGGGGCTTCCAAGGGGCTGCTGCACACACCCCTCTGTTTTGTTCCTCTGCTGCACGCCCCTCTGTGTTAAGCCAGACCATCCTTAGGTGCACACCTGGAATCAAAAACTCAGGAGCATACCCGGGTCTTACAGCTTAGCAATAGGTCAAGAAAGTCAGTGGGACTTGGTGTGCTTATGATAAATAAGGGGCAACTGAAAATTTCTCTATCTTTCAGTTGGTATAAGTTCTGCTGCTACACAGAGGACAGAAACTTACTGATTAACTTCAGTATTTTGCCACAAGGGCTAAGAATTAGTGTTTTTAAATAATGAAAAAATGTTTTATACTAATTACATTTTAGTACTAATTGTGTTATATAGGTAGTTATGATGATATATGGTTATACGTATATGGTTTTTGTATTTATGCCATCAACAGTCATTTTGATCATTGTCAAAACAATATTTTTATTGCAACAATAGAGCCAGTGCCAAAATGCTCCACCAAATGAAAATCCGTTAGGATCTGAAGTGACATTATGGTGAAGAATAATGCAGATTATTTATAAAGAGAGTAAAGTCTATATAGTTTTAGATGTAGCAAAAGTAGTTTATAATACAATATAAAATGGATTTTCTGTAATAACATTTTTATATGTATGAATATATATAAAAATATATAGCAAGCCTTTCCGTATGAACTTCAAAGTTCTTGGCAAAGGTAAGTATTCCACCCTTGTTAGAGATGAGTATTCTACACAAGTGAAATGAATTCTCTAATATCACAGTACAAGTTGTTGACCAAAGCAGATTAACCCGAGATACTGTTACTTGAGATATCACACGTGATGTAAGCAGGGATTAGTCATACCTTAAGACGTATGTTGGTCTGGAAAATACATTGTCATTAAATATTAGAGAATATTTCATAAGATCTGACATTTGGAGCTCAAATTTGCTTATGTCATCATCTGTCACATAGGATCTTAGCCTGGTTTTCGTTTACGGTATCCCATCGCCATGGGTGTAATTCAAGGATGAGAACATTGTACTTTAGTCTTTCCTGTGGGAGCATGAACAGCTGCATCTTTCAATAGTGTATAAATTCTGTTAAGGTAACAAAAATTACGAGTGATTAAATATGTTTGGAATTAATTATAATCAGCTTTTTATCCAGTGAGAAAATTGTGAGATAATACTAGAATGTTTGATGACCTGTTTACGACTGAACTGTCGTATGCAAAAATTATTTGTAGTTTATAGTAAGATTCCATCCCTTTCATTCCTGAAAAGCATTCAAAGACTTAGCCACCCCATATATGCTACTGGAGGATTCCAGTCCGTATCTGGCAGGAGTTAAGATGCATGATGGAGTTGCATTGTATTAGCAAAAAACAACCACAAATTAAAGTTTTTTGTAAGCTCCTCATAGTAGTTTGCATTGTGTACTAAACATATCTTTATACAAGTGCAAGGAGAGAACAGAATGACTTCTTTATTTAGATGTAGGGGTGTGTGTTGTGTTATCTTATGAATTTTTCATGGTGGGTTCAGTAAGGTCATGTGTGGTTGTCCTCCTTGAATTTTCCTGGCCTGGCAATTATAGACACAGAAATTTCACTCCTAATAGCTTACCTTAGTGGAGAATCTTAAGAATTGGCCCCTGACATGCTAATAAATCTATGACGCATTTGGGAACAGAGAACAAAGTTCAGAATTGCTTAAATTGCGTAGGAGCAGATGGGAAACAGACAGCTTGGACCCATGATTTTGGTAGAGAGCAATTACTGCTCATTGTATGGGCTCAGTTGATTTTCCAATTGATATGACATCAATTTCAGTAATTTGACTGCTCTTCTGCCTAGTTTATTTTGTGTTGATGGGCAGGAGAAGGAATGAATTTTCTTCTAGCTTCCACTTATGATATTTCTTCTTTTTCTTTTGTATGTCTTGTTTTGATTTCATTTTGGTATTTGAGGTCACAGTAGGCTGTATCCTCTGTAGAGGAAAGAGTATGTTAACAGTGTAAAATATTGTAGATTCTGCTATTTCTTGATAATAACCTTCAGTTTCTTAATCTTTACTTTGTTGCCATCGTGCATTTCACAGAATAATATGAAATTAGAACAAATTAAAAATACAAATTAAGAATAAATGTAAGGAGATGAGAGCTTTTCAGGTGTTTTAAGTAAAATTTTTGTCTTTCTGGAATCCATGACTAAAATGCCTTGTTGTATGAGAGATCATGCCTTGGTCTGGCAATGGGCATTTTACTATGAAATAAATATATTTTTTAGTATACAAGAAGTGTTCTGTTGAATTTTAATCGACATATTTAAATTATTTTCTTCGGACCTGCTTCTGCAACTTCTTTTTTAGTAGAGTAATGCGCTACTGGTGCAAAGGACTATTTTTTTTGTATCAGTTGACTTTTGTTTTGCTTGTCTGTTTCTCATGTGAGATTCTAGACTAGCTTAAATGCTTTGCAGGCTTTTTCTTTTCTACTGCTCTCACCTGATGCTATATTTAAAATGCAGACAAAGCTGAAAGAAGAACTGATACATGTCCTACCATTGTATTTGCTAATACGTAGTGCAAACGATGAAAATGTATGCAAATTTCATACTAGTGCTTTGAAGATAGCATATAGTGTTTTCTGTGAAAAGGAAATGACATGGGGAAGGCTTTGTCATCACTCTTATATCAGTACTTCTGAATTTCTGTCTTTTACTGCAGCATATCAGTACATCGATCCTAGGCTTTCTTGTGCCATCAGAATAGCTGAATAGCTGGTTTTGATGTTTGACATAATGCACTTTACCTCCAACCTTAGTGTGTAGCAACTGAAATGTGCTTATAGTCTTTCCCCTATATACTGTGTTACATATTCCCATGTCCCTGGTGTAATGCCACAGACACATCATAGACAGCTGCGTAGCTGATGGTGGACAAAACCTTTTAGTACCACCATTGAAATAATTATTGCCTTGGAGCAAGTTCTGTTAAGTAGAAAAAATACTTCTGTTAAGTGGAAGGAATGTGGAAAACAAAAAGAAAAAGAGGGAAAACTCACCTGCTTTGTTTGTTGTCATTTCATTGCTACGAGCCTTCTGAGCATATCTAGAGCGTATGAAAGGAAGGCAAACTACTCAAGAGGAGAGCATTGGGGTTTTGTTTCCATCCTTTGAATCCAAATCGTCAAGGGATATCTGGGGAGACCTCTCTGCTCTGACCATTGAAGGGATTGCTCGGTAGAAAGAAAGATAATTGCCTCTGAAATGCTTCTGTCAGCGTAGACAGAATACCCAACTGTTGCTTATGCTGGGATGGCAGTAGCCCTCCAGATGCAGCTCTCGGGCATATATGTAAATGACAGCTCCAACATGCTTGAAGCTTTTTGTCATCTGTCAAGCCATGCTGTGCTGGGTTTGTGTGGGTGAAAGAGTAACTGCTGTAGCCTTGATAGCTTTTGAGTCTGCCTCTTGCCTTCCTGCTTCTGCCTCCTCTTCCCACAAGTGCTGCTCTCTGCAATAAACGGAAACTAATCAGCACTGTTAGCTGTTATCTGTAAGACACTGTTAAGCATCTATTATTGTTTATATGTGGCTAAATTGAGGGCCAGGTCCTATTATGTTAGGCACTATACTTTTACAAACAGTGCGAAGAGCCCCTGCATGCAATAATTTGCAACCTAGAGTTCTTTATCTGTATACCTTGCATATTTTTCTGGCTTTTTTCCTCCTGTAATCTGCATTTTAACATTATTTCTGGCATTTCAGTTTTTCTGGGACTCATGATGTCATTGGGAATTCTATCTAATGCATTTTCGCTTTGGTTTTGGTTTCAAGAGACTTTTTTTCTTTTTTTTGTCTTTTTTTTTTAATAGGCTTTGGCTCTGGTTGGTTCAGAGAAAAATATGAAAATGTTACCTGTGAATGTATTTCTGAATCTCAGAAGTCAAAGATAATTCAAACTTATTCTAAAAAAAGTCATTTTTTTAAACCAAATATTCATGTAGGGCCCAGTCCAATTATGCTTGGTCCATGTGTTTCATCGATAGCAATCAAATGTGTAGGAACGCGTGAGTCCCAGATGCCCGCATTTTTGCCAGACAGGTTATTGAGTCTATATCCATAGGTACCATATCATGGTAGAGCTGAGCGTATCAGTGCCTGCTTTATGTGAATGTCTCCTAGCATGTGTAAACATATGTGAACGGGTTAGATCACATAGGATTGTAAAACATAGGATACGTAAAACGTGCTGACAGTGTCGAGATTAGCACAAAACACAGTACTGCCAACCTCTCCTCTGCCAGAGAGGAGGCAAAGGAGCCCGTGGTGGTGTCTCACTGGAGGCGGGAGGACCCATGCGTGCAGTAGGGGATGTGTATGAAGAGGACACAGAGCCAGGCTCTCCTGCCTGTTCCCACAAGAGCACCCCCAGTCATTAAGTCCAGCCAGTTGCTTTTGAACTAACTAAAGGGACACAGAATTTTTTTTTTTTTTTTTTTTTACTCTGTGCTAAGTTCTGAAACTTATTGCTATAGGATGTTTTGGATGCCAGAAATATTTTTTAAAAGGGAGGGATGCTAAAAATGGGTCTGGGTGGATTCTAGATGAAAAAAAATGTCTGCAGTGGCCCACATGCGAATCATGTAGGCCATCACAAACATTTCGGATTCAGAAATCATTAAATACCTGTCATGAAATCCACAGCTATTAGGAAGCTTATACCAAGGGAAAAAATTCTGTTGGTTTGCTTCTCCCTGTTTGTATTGTTAAGAATGCATTTCTGCCAGGGGCCAGGACCCTGAACTTTGATCTGCTGTTCTGACCCAATACGACCATTAATTCTGTTGTTCTCTGACTACCTGCATGCAGCAGCCACTGAACTCTGTCTCGGCATTTGACTTCCAAAAGCAGCCTTAGATAATGTGGGCAAGTTAGCTGCTACAGAAGTATGGCTTTTATTCCTGTGTTTTTCCCATTTGAGCAGTTTCTTCAACATCTGAGCCTATAGGTTTCATACAGGATAAAACTAAACATGCACGGAACGGGTTAAAGGAAGGGGGGGTGCGAAGAGGAGCAGAGCAAGGGGTCTGGCTGCAGAAAGCAGTTGCTCTCTGAGGTGCTGCCGGACTGGGAGGAGGGACAGGGCTGGAGGGCAGGGGGAGGGAGGATGTCTTCGGTAAGGCTGCATCCATCCTTTCCTCTCCTCTTCTCCCTTCAGCAGCAGCTGCACCCCCCTCTCCTTGCGCTGCCTTGGTTGCAGCGGTCACTGCTGAGCTCTTTAGGGTGCTGTGAGCAGACACGGATGAGAGCGCTTGGTGGTTTGGCAGTGCTTGTTGCTACAGCAGCTGTTCCCCATCTGTGGGGAAGGGGTGGTGGCTACAAGCTGCCAGCTGGACTGTGCTGTCATAGAGACTGACAAGCTTGGGTTGCAGAATTACTGAATAGTTACAATTGGAAGGGACCTCTGGAGATCATCTAAAGATTCAGGTGTCTGATGGTTCAGGATCTCAGCTGAGGGAAGGTGGACTGGTCTGGTCCACCAAGCTCATACCTCCGTCTGGCCAGGTGTGATGAAGGCACGGTGACAGCATACTCTCTCAGTTCTTTTCAGTATCTGCTGTAGTTGGCTAGGTGCATAGCAATTATCTAGATGAAAGGTAAAAAAGATTAAAGTGGTGAAGTAAAATCAGCATTAAACAAGTGGCTGAAGAGCCTCCAGTGCTTCCAAGTTACAGGACAGAGCCATGGAAAGAAGAAAAAAACAGCTAGAGACCAGCTCAGACCTATGTACCTTTATTTCAATGTTAATTTTTTCTTTACATCTCCAGATTTAAAATACGCTATCCCTGATATCAGACTCATAAAAACATGCATCCAGACTTCAACATGAAGGTGGATATAACCAAGTGAAGCTGTAGAAAAGAGTAAATGTGAAGTTCTCATTTTCATCCTCAGTAAAGTAAGCGTGCTGTCAAGAGAATCTGTAATTTTAGAACTCCAGTGTTTCCCTTGCCATTTAAGGAATCTGCCCTGAAGGTGAGAGAAGACCAAGAGACCAAGACTGACAAAGAGAAAAGTTCTCGCTGGGTTTGATTACTGCTTGTGGGGTTCTACATCTTCTGAAACCCCTCAGCTTAAAGGCAGCTTCCTGTAAGTACAGGTCTGTGCTTCTATGAATCTCCCTTGGACAGAATCTCTAGGATATATCCTACTTTTTCTTTTCTCTCTTTAATGCCTTCTGCAACCGGTAAACCATGCCCACCCTGCAGACCAAATAGTTTAGTACTGGTCTCTCTGCCTTTCTCACTGAGATTAAGATAAGGACAGTCCAGTTCTTTTGTTATTTCACTGTATCTGAGATCAAGTGCTTCCTATTAACTTAATCCACAGAGTTCTGCAGTCTTTTTCAGCAAAATGCTGATGTCACTGAAGGCGAAATCAGCAGTTGTAGGGGCACAGTTCTTTGCGAAGTTAAGCTTTAGAAAAGCAGTGGTGGAGGTGTACCTAAAATATTGCTGCTTTCCCACCTGCTGCTTCTGTCCTCCTCCTTTTCCTCCACACACCAGTTCCTATTAAAATATACGGTGCTGTTGACTTGTGTCCCTAATGATAGGCTATTTTCTTAGTTAAACTGCAGCCAAAACCAAAAGAGATCACCCTTGAAAGGGCAGTTAACACTGCACTAGGTGCAGTCAGTGCTGTGCTGGGAGCAGTGTGACGCCATTTTGCATGACAGAGGGATGAGCTGGAGGGCAGGATATTTTGCAGTGCTTCACATTTTCACTTGCAGCTCTTCCAAACACAGGGCTGGGGTGGGGCTGAAGGCTTAGCTTGCTCTCTGTGTATTCCTTGTGCCTTCTCCGACTCATAGTTCTTGTGCTTCTTTGAGTGTGTAGCTGTACTCAGAGCACTGAGTAGCAAGGCACTCAGAGCCTTGCTCTTTATAAGTATCGTCATACTTTTTCTGTTTGGTTTGCTAATACTTATTAATAGATAACATTACTTGATTTTAATATCCATGTCCCTCTTGGGATGGGGGGGGGGGTGTTGAGTGCACCAGTGAGTTAATTCACTTTGGTGACCAGACTGAAATACAAACGAAAGATACCTTGGACCAAAAGCAAAATCAGATCAGCACCCTTATGTGAATCCTTAGCCTACCATGCAACTACCCCTTGACAACCTGCGCTCAGGCCAGGGAAAACCAAGGGCCAGAAAAAAAAGAAAAACATGGATGTGACTGGTCAAGAGTGAGTTGTATTGGCAGAGCTGTATTAGGAAGATTAGCCACCATCTGTTCACCCTAATCCTGCACCTGGCTCTAGACTGTGCCACTGTTCAACCAAGTGATGATCTTACTGAAAATATTAAAGAATTGCAGGGTTAAGTAACAAGGCTCTACAGTCTCCCAAATGTTCTGCTTTCCTTTTAGTTTTGTAGTAGTCCGTGTGGAATAATTGCATGTGGTGCTATAAAACGTTCTTATCATATATGCGGATTTAATACAAAATTAAAGAGAGCACATTGGTCATGAGTTAGCAATACTGCTTTTCTTTGAGTCTTTTCATTTCTCTTCATGACTTCTTATTGATGTTTGTGTTAAGCACCACATAGTGTAACATGGTTGACAATATCTTACTCATCTTGCTTTTCTTACATAATTATTTTTGCAAAAGAAAACGCCTGGAATATATATTTCTGTGATTCATTCTTGGTAGTTATAGTTGTGGTTAAGTCCTTTTGGCTTCTCTGATTTCCGCTTAGCATAGAGCTGATTCTGTTCTTTTCCCTTCCTATGGAGTGATAGAGCAGTCTATGGCACTGACCCAGTGGTGGGTGAGATTATCCTTTATTCATAGTGAAACCTATGAAATTCCACTTGGAAAAAGGGACTTTAGTCAGGGTAGTCAAGAAGGAGTACAACAATTGTCAGTGACCACTGTCTCCCTTCAAAAGCTCTGAGCAGCGGCTGAAGGGCATGGTAAAGTGGGGAGCAGCTGTGCATCTCCAGAACGGGAGAGGTGTCCCAGACATGAAAATACAGTCTCATACTGCAAAAGCTTTGAAAGTATCAAAAATTCTAAAGTAGTCTAAACATTATAATTTCCTGAATGTTTCTTTAGTATAGGGTTCATCATTTTTTAATGGAATGGGTGTTCACAAGAAGAAAAACCCGTCACCACATCTTTAGTATTTGTACTGAAGTCTCATGTAGTACCTGAATCTCTTTTGCCTGCCTTTGTGTGCAGTAAGACAACTTTTAAGTGCTCTAATTAGAGCTGGCCTCTTGGCTTTGGTGGCTGCAGCAGTGCACAAGCAAACCGTTCAGGTGAAGTTAACTATGCTAGGAACAGGATGGAGAAAGGGAGTTACGAAATAATTTTTTTCATATGTGTTTTTCTGTATTATCCTTTGGAGATACCAACTTTTTCCACTAGCCATGTTTCTTTGGTCATATTCATATAGTGCTTTCCTGTGTTCATATCTACTAAAAATAGATAAAGCTCCATGTTGCCAGTGATGTTCAATAGGTAGACTTCAACATAGCCCTTTTCAGATAGTGTGCAGGTAATGACTGCTGGTTTCTTTTATGTTAGGTCTTAATACTCCAGCTTCTCATTTACCATGAAGGAAAAAATGTAAGTAAGTTGCTTCTCATTGCCTGGCCATGGGCTTTCTGGGCCTAGCTTCTAAGAGTTGCACGTTACTGTGTCAGTGCTGTCCTGCCAGCTGTACCTGCACTTCTTCAGGTCACGATTGATTGTTTCCCTGGAATTACAGACAGTCAAAGACTTGGGTGTTAAGCAATCACAGGGTTATGGTGGACCACCTTCCTGGCTCAGCAAACAAGCAGGTGTCATACTTTGCAAACAGATGGACAGGGGTACAGGCAGCCTAGAGAGCACGTGTGCAGCAAGGGTGGGTGTTAAGGTCAGAATTTCCCAGACAAGAATGTCTAAATTGCTGCGCCCTACTTATCCAACTGTGAGCTGGATTAATGAAAGGGAGAGTTTAGACAGAGAAGTACTTTGGGTACATTTAGTGGGAGAAGAGAGAGATGTTTTCTTTTGTATCTGTACAGGTGGTCCTTTTGAAGCAGGCCAAAATAAGCTTCCTCACCTGGGTAACGGCCTGAATAGGTTGGCAGGGTGTGAATCCATTTTCAGTGTGTGTAAAGAAAAGCGTTAACAGTTTGCCAATGTACAGCCCTTCATTTATTTTTTTCTTAACAAGTTTCTTCTTCGACCATCGACTTAGACTGAGGCCTAATAATTTTTTTTCTTCTAACTGTAGGCAGTTCTAAAGCAGCAAACTATTAATAGTGAAATATTGGTTTAGAAGAACACTAATGCACAGGGGATTCTAGGGCAAACGAGGCAATGCTGTCAATGGTTCAGATTGTTCTTAATTACAATAATGGCATTATAGGAGCTGCAGTTGCTGTCGGGCACAAAAGAAGATAATGATAATGTCAGAGTGCTCAGAGTAAATGCAGTATAATGTATTGCAGTACTGGATTCAAAAGATGATATGCCGAACTTGTCGTCAGAGTGCATGAAGAAGAAGAATGGTAAAAGGCCAGAACAGTTTTTGTTGTAACTATGTAGTTCAGGGTTTGGGTTTTTTTCCTGTGGCCTGTGCTTTCAGGCTTAAGAAGAAATGTCAGGTCCCATGTGTTTAAATGATGTGTATTAATTTTATTAGA
>NW_008824186.1:356399-413455 GCF_000699105.1 Pygoscelis adeliae
ACCCCCGCCCCCCCCCCCCGCCCCCCCCCCTGGGAATAAAGAAAATCCCCCCTGGCTTTGAAAGGAAAGGAAGTATGTATTGGCTCAGTACTCTCATGCCCTCAACACATTTGATATTGATCCTGTTAGAATAAAAGAACATGAATATGGTAGATTTGGCCCTGAGTCAGAATTCTCCCCAGTAGCCTCTGGAAATATGTCCAGATCTATTTGATTCATGTGATCCCTATTTTATAACGAGACAAAAAAAATTCAACACTGAGTTTTGGGGATGTTTCAAAGCTGGATTTGAATTTTTAAGGCTAGAGGCCAAATCTGAACTGTAGCACTTGTAAACATTTTAAGGCCATATGCTGTGCACTCAAATTCATTACTATAGAAGAAGAGACTTTACTATTTTACTGCAAAATAAAACATACAGCAAAGCAGCTCATGGTCTCGGATTCTTGTCCCTGCTTTGGTATAATTCTCAATTATAGGTAAGAACAGATAATAAACTGGAAAATAGTGGTGGTGTTCCTTGTGATACCATGAGTGTTCAAAGTGACTTAGTGTCTTACATGCTTCCTAAAAGCTCATTGCAGTGGTGGGTTCGATTGGAAAAAAATAATCAGCATCCAGTTGATTTGCATCTTTATTGTTTTGTTCATGTTTAACTGACTTGAAACAGTTACAAATGTAACAATTTATATAGAATCCGAATAAATATTTTTTAGAAGTTTTTCTTGCATACATGCACAGAAAGCCAGTATGCTTTGTAAATAAACATTTTCCTAAATGGACAGCAGGGTGCAGGTGCTCTACAGGGCACAAGGTGGCTCCAGTTCACGAGGAAAGCTGGTGTGAGCAGAGTAAGTGCCAGGAATTAGTTCACAGGAATCAGCTAGAAGTGTGTCAGAATGGAGCTCAGCATTTCACTGTATTGCAGGTCTGGTATTTTGAATATGAACTGAATCTTAATGGGTCTTTGGAAGAAGACTGTGTCTGGTCTTAGAGTAGGACTAGTAAATTTAGATTGCATTTTGATTCTCATATTTCATTTTTTAAGGAGTTACCCCAGGGGATTTTTTCAGATGTTCTGAGCTATGTTGCTTTTGTCTGAGTAAAAGGTAACAACTCTATGTGCAGAACAGCATTCCCAGGGTAAGCTACAGAGAAAACAGAGCTGGTGTGTACAGTAAGAGCAGAAATGTAAAGTAAGCTAGGCAGAGGATAAAACAGAGATTCAAAGGTTCATGAGAAAGGTTTTTATCAAGCAGGTCATTAAAATTTAATGAGTAGGGGAGAGAACAGAATAAGTTGATAAGAAAATCCCGTATTATAGCCAAACCTAATCAAAAACGCTTTGTGTCTGTTGTTGGTCTTGCACTCTAACAACAGCATTTTTGTTTTCAGAGTCTCTTAGAAGTGAATTACTTGTCCATTTCTATTTCCAACATAATAATAGCTGCTAATAGTCTGCTCTTACACAGAACATCTTCATCTGGGCATTTCTAAACACCTGAGAATTTTTGAGTGAGGACAGAAAGGGAGAAATGTTTGTTCTATCCATACCATCTGCTTGAGGCAACTGAGGCAGAAAAAGGTGAATTGACTTGATTTACTCACGTGATCTTTTGTGGGGTAAGAAGTGGAAACAAGGAGTGGTCTCCTAATTTCAGTGTTTAGTCTTGCTCCATTAGATAGCGCTTTGTGCCATTCACAGTTTTTGTTGTTTAACTCTCTGTTGCATATCTTGATACAGTTTAGATTTTTATATGAAACTGAACTTCTAACTGGGTTGGGTTTTTGTTTTTTGTTTTTTTTTTAACAACAGCTCATTTGGTGTTTAATTTTTTTGTTTGTGTGAACTAGGCAGAATTTTTCTGGGTTTTGCATTTTTTAATTTGCTTTACATACTGTTGCAGCAGGCATTATATTAGATAAATATATGAAGAAATAGTATTTCTTTATGTGATCTTTGCCTCTATTCCAAAGAAGGAGGATTTTGGTTAAGAGGTTTAAGCTGTTTTACTTAACAATCTTTCTCAAAGTGATATCATGTGTTAAAACAAATTCATAAATCTAACTTTGCCACATTATTTACTTTAAAAGTCTTAAAGCTTGTAGTTTTCCTCTCTAACATCTAATAAAATAGTGCAAAGCACCATTTTGACTTAGTAGATTCTCTGCATTTTCAGTTTTCCAAATGAATTTTATCAAAAGTTAACTGTGGGCATGATTACAATTAGTAACTCCCCATATTAGATCTAATCCCTTTGTTCTTCATTCAGACAGAATGCCCATTAAGGTCAAAGAAAGTTTTGACTGAATAAGGAACACAACAACTGGCTCTAGTTTTAGTACATATAGGGCCAGATTGTGGGTCACAGCCAGCTTAAAAGTGTACAGCTCCAGTGATTCCAGATCTTGTGCATAATAGGCAGATCCTTCACACTGTTATGATGGTACTTTATTAACATGTCAAATACAGAAGAAAAAAACCTGACAATTTTATGGCTGCTCAGAATCTTACTAGCATGTCTTAATGTTTTGTGTTTCTGAGCTGAAATTATGCAAATATGTCTTCAGAAACATTTCCCTGTTTTCATGAGAGAGTGAAGAAAATAGAAGTAATCAAAAATTGGAATTAAATACTCAAATAGTTTGGCCAATTAATAAATCTGCAGTTGCAGAATAGAAGGTCTGTGGGCTGGAGCTGGCTCTTAACTTAATGTTAACTTACATTTAATTAGCCAGACCAGATGGAAGGTGGCTAAGCTTCGCATGAAGGCTTGTGGGAAAAAGACATAATCTTCCATTTTGTCAAAGGAACTAATACCACAGATTAAAGGTCGGTGTTCTTTTCAGAATTTAAAGAGTGGATGCATAGTGGCTGACTGCAAGAAACAGCAAGGGCACTAACAAATTAGCTTAACCCCTAGATGACTAGTATACCACCTCTGCTTCATTTGATTCCCCGATTTAAACCATTGCTCTCCAGTTTCAGTAATAAATCCCAGAGAGAAGAATGTCTGTAAATTTTATTCTTTTGTCAGGAAAGTAGAGTCGTATGTAGGCAGCTAGCATGGATAGAGAGATGAAGCTCTGGGAACAGTTTTCTTACTCAACCGAGTAAAAATTCATGCTGTTCAGATGCTAAGCACTTGGGATCATTCTGACAAACCACTTAATTCCTCGCTTAACAATAAGCATGCAAGTAGACAAGTCAAGTAGACAAGTCAAGAAACCATTCATGTGCTCAAAGAGGTGCATACATGGATCAAGTCAGAGTGTGCAGAGCTTAAGGACTAAATCAGGCACACACTACGTTAAGGCTTGAAAATGTAGTGGGAAGAGTGAAGCGGTTCTGTCAGACTGAATCGTAAGTATAGCTGCAAGAAATTACACATTTTAAAAATGAGGAAATTAGAGTCCATTAAAGGAAGGAAGAAAGGAAGAAGGAAGGAAAGAAAGAAAGAAAGAAAGAGGTTAGGTGTATGCTAACTGTTTGAGCATTTAACCAGTCTTTGGGGATACTTCCTAGTGGTTTCAGCAAGGTAGGAGAGAGTTCTTTCTGAAGTGGAGAATAGTAACTTACATACAAAGAAAATCAGGAAAACTTAGCATTGCCATGAAACATCGAATGCCACATTGCTTGTGCAGAAAGTAAGGTAACCCTCTGCAGTAGGTAGTAATTATTGTAACTTTGGTCTGCCATCTTTCCATATCTCGTTTACAGTGGAAATACTTGTGCAAAGTCTAGCTTGGGAAAGGAGGCTGGGAAATAAGCACCTGTTTTTTGAAATCAGGTTTATGTCTCTGTTCATCTCCTGCACTAGGGAATTGGATACCTGGCGGACTTTACCAGTTGAGATGCAGGTACCTGTAGAGCTGGTAGGTGTCTTTTGGACACCCAGATACATACTGGATCTAGGTGCCTAAATAGCTACTTAAGTTCCCACAGTGTCTAATCCCCTGTTAGTCTAACACAATGTATTTTTAAACACTTAAAAACAAGCCTTTCAAAACATTCTGGAGCTTGCTTCTATTTTGTAAAACTTTTTTGCTACTAGTCCATCTTGCCCAGTTTGTCACATCTAAACTTTCCTGTAGTGGCCAAAAATCCACTACCATTTGACGGTTGTATCACTTAAGTAAAATTAATTTGGATGAGATTGGGTCAGTTCTTATGAAGAGTAGAGTATCCTGCAAATCTCAGTTAATAATCTGTGCTTGCTGACAGTCTCAGGAGAGAGGGCTAGGGAACTGAATGAACATGAAAAGTCTGCAACCTGTTTATGATTGCCTTGTGTAGATCGAGATTCGATATGCTGAGGTTAGGAAATCTATTTACTGCAGCATTCTTAGGGTGTGTATAAACACAAGACTCCAGCCCCACACTCTGCAAGGTGCATGAATTAAAAAAATTAATTTTAGGGGGGAAAGCTTTTGCATCGTATCAATTGAACTGGAGCACATACGGATTTGGAATCCTACCAAGTACTTTGAAAGCTGTATTCACAGCTTTGTATGTTACGTATTCACAATACGTATGTATGTTGATGCTTTCAACTCTTTTCCTATTTTTAAATAATTATATCCTGGGGATGGAAGAAGAAGAATTTTACTAGTTACCATTTACTAGACCACATTTATCTGCAGTTACCAAATGATGGCGTTGAAGATACCACAGTTATTTTCCATTTTGAGTTACTGACATATTTCAGATACCACTTGGTGACAAAATATTTGAATGGAATGGTAAATTTAAAAACAATTGTAGTTGCAAATGACGGAATTAGCGCTTATCAAGTGGCTCACTTCAGCCATTGTAAACCCAGAGAAGTATAGGGGTAAGTAGTGCACTTTCAGGAGAAGTGTAGGTAGTATGCAAATATTTTTTTTACTTTCCTTGTCAGATAAAACTTAACACTGCATGTCTAAACCCAGCTTCTGTTCTCTGATAAATGCCCACTGCTTCATATGGACAGTATAGTATAGCCTAGTAGGATTTGTCCCTTCAATAAATGAAGTCATTCATTTACCTTTGATAAGTGTGTTGGACGTCTTCAGGTGGGGATCACATTCAGTTTTGTAACGGCGTGAGTATCTACAAATTCTACCTTCATTAAAACTCTGTTACAAAAAACACTGTTGAAATTGGAAGAGTTTGGGAACTGCCCTTTTCATGGAAGTACTGTGCAGTATGAAACTTGCCAAAAACTAATGGATCGTTTGCAGGAAATTGGAAGTTAAAGTGCATGAGTCAGTCTGCTTCAAGGCTGAACAGTTTCCACTGAACTTAAATAATGAATGCCAAGACCTAGAGACAGTACAATTGGCTGCAGCAGTTTTCTTCAGTTGTTTCATCCAGGCACTGTAGAGGATTCTATGTTTAGCGGAGTCCTCCTTGTCGTTTAGTTCCCCAGGCTTTAAAAGTGTTAGCATACATTGTTGTTACTGTCATTGAAACCTTTGCAGAAGGAGCAGCAACCCAAGCATTTTTATTTTTGCTTCAAAGCAGTTACTACAGAGTATGGGCTAGAATGTGCAGTTTCAGGGATTTCATCTGCAGAAAACAACCACCCACTTTTGTAATGTCACTCTCCAGAAAAGGAGAGGATCGTTTCTTTATTCAGAAGTAATATATGTTAGCTTCACACTTTCTTCTCAAAGCACACAGGTCATTTCTTTCCTGGTGTGTACAATACTTACTGAAATATATCAAACATCAGATAAGAGAAAAGACAAAATAATTCTTAGTAGTTTTGATTCGTAACAGATCCTATGCCCAAAGCATATTTGTGCAATACCGCTTTTTACCAGGGTTTTAAATGAATCTAACTCTTTGTAGGAATTCAAGAAAAGAATGAGGTGTTCCTGTATATGCACATGGCTTAGATTTCCTTAATGTGAGTTATTTACTTGATGTTTGTAAAGCGGTTGAGGGCATGCATGGCCTGGTGGATTCTTTGCTCTTGCAGTGGGAGTCTTGTTCTCCAATTTGTGTCAATAGTTGAACCTTCTGAGCATTTCTGAGTTGGAGAATCATTGTGTGTACCAGAACCCCAGACTTTGGGTTCATACAGGCAGTGTGATGGGAGGTAGATGATGTGTCTCCATCCATTCACAATTGCTCATGAGAGTGTCACTGCTGAGCTACAAAGATCACTGTGTGCCTGCAGTCACAGAATTACAGAATGGCTGAGGTTGGAAGGGACTTCTGGAGGTTATCTGGTCCAACCCCCATGCCTGCGTAGGGCTACCTAGAGCCAGCATGTCCAGATGGCTTTTGAATATCTCCAAGGATGGAGACTCTACAACCTCTCTGGGCAACCTATGCCAGTGTTCGGTCACCCTCACAGTAAAAATGTTTTTCCTGATGTTCAGACAGAACCTCCTGTGTTTTGGTTTGTGTCCGTTACCTCTGGTCCTGTCACTGGGCACTACTGAAAGAATCTAGCTCTGCCTTTTTTAGAGCCTCCCTTCAGATATTTGTGCACATTGATGAGATCCCCCCGAGCCTTCTCTTCTCTAGGCTAAACAGTCCCAGCTCTCGCAGCCTTTCCTCATGAGAGATGCTCCAGGCTGTTAATCATCTTTATGGCCCTTCACTGGACTCTCTCCAGTAGCTCCATATGTCTCTTGCACAGGAGAGCCCAGAACTGGGCACAGTACTCGCACGTGCACTTTCACACCTGAAAGCTCTCCCCTGTGTCTCCACTGCTTTTCCACCATGCACAGCATCCATGCAGCTTTTCAACTGTGGCTTGGCCAAGAGTATGAGCATGAGGTTTTAAGAAAATTTGAGTATGCTGCCATATGAAATTCATATGAAGTTGGGTCAAATGTTTCTTGGTGAGATTTAGTCTGAGTAAGCTTAACATTACTTAGAAGAGCAATTAACCACTTTTTCAAATAGAGAATAGTTCTGGATCAGGAGGAAAGAATTTATATTTTTTGTTTGCTTTTTTCTTCAATTAGATGGAAACATGACTGAGGTTTTCAAAGCCAACTAGAGAATTTTGCTGCGCTGACTCAATATAACATTCTGTTGCCAAGTCTACTATTTGGCTCTGAAAATCCCTACCTGAGATGTGCCCACCTAGAGCACACTTCCTAAATAATGGCTACAGACTCAGCTGTATTAATTTACATGCATGGACCAGAGTGCAATTTCTATTCCCTTTGCCCCCAAAAAGTAAGTATTTCCTCTGGGTGTTTCATGGAGAAGACCGTCTAAAGCCTCCAGAGAAATCTTACTGTTTCAGGTCTTGAAAGAAAAGCTGAATTATACCAGTGGGTATAATTATCTGGCGCTTTTCTAATGTGTATAATCTAAATAGGAATGTTAGGCTTTTATTTCTTTTGTTAATTTAATATATCACTAATAAGCATTTTTTTATAAATAGCAACTCTCTCCTATATCTGCTAGTTAACATAAAAACAGGCAATTGAAGGCCCGACCAGCTCAGCACTTACTGGCCAGAGATGTACAGCTGTAGACAAATATGAGATGCATATGATGGCTTTTCAGAATGCTCTGCCAGCCTCCGACAATTTGTAATTGGCAACTCTTTTTATGTACGTTTACTAAACTTCTCTCCAAATATTTTCTTGGGTGAATTTTCCCATTTGGCCTCTGACCATGTGAAGTTTTTGGTACCTTCAGTGGTGCTACCTAAGGAGTTTCTCAGTCTTACAATAAGCTTTCTGAAGATCCATCCCTTAATGTTGGTTGTATTTTCTGGAATATTGTTTTTTGAATGCACATTCCCTCTTCACCTTCTCTGCTGAATGATCACGTGGTTCTGAGTGTGCACGATTTCATGTGCACAGCAGGATATTACAAAGTTCCAGCATTAATGCTGTAGTTTCATTAGTCTTACAAGCTGACTGAAAGATGGAGTCTCACTCTGATCATAACCCCTGGAGTGTTGCCTCCCTTGAGCCAGTTCAAGTGTTTGTGTGGCTGTGGAATGAATGAGATCGGGAACTGACATAGGTTAAAACAAACCTTTTTTGGTTGACTGGTTGGTTAGTTTTAATCTGAAACTCTTTCCTGGTGTAATTTATCATAAGGCCATGTGAATGCTTGTGCAAGAGATGATGATCACGTGAGAGTGAGAATGAGCAACAAGTTTGGGAACAAGGTGCAATCACCACTTTCAAAAGTGGTGGCCATGACACAGGTTCCTGCATTAGGTTTGGATATTTAATTATTGTGTGCCTCAGTTTCCAGATATGTGGAATGGAGCAGTGATGAGGGTTCAGTTTGAAAGACTGTTTGAGCTTTCTAGATGAAAAATGTTAAGGGTTATTAAGTGTGACTGTGGTGAAAGGCTTAGCGGACAGGTGTGGCTTAAAGAAATGGTTTGAAATCCAGTAATTTAGTTCTAGGTTTAATTGAAAGTTGTAATCCCAGCAATTGGTGCCAATGTCTTCTAGGATTTAAATCTAACGCACTGAAGCATGTAATTTAAGGCTTTACGGAACAGTGTTAGTGCATATATGCTTATCACTCAGCACATGTTAGTATTATTCCTGTGGAATGCTCTTAATTAAAATCCAGTAGTTGCTTACAGTGCATTTGACGCTTACTATCATGAGCGCTCAGTCAAGTTAGCAGAAAAATAAATTTAAAAAAAGAATGATTTTTCTCGGAGGTACAGTATAATTGGCAGACACTTTTGTAACTGATGTTACCATTAACATACAGGAAGTTTCCACAAGAGACTCCTTGTTGATCAAATGATTCCTGTTTTCCTTTTCCAAATCCTAATATTAGCTTTAGTATGAGGAAAGGGATTTTAAGTTGGTACCTCAGAAAACAGGATGCTTTTGCAGCAAAACAGCCACTGGGGCATGTCTAGTTTACACATTGTACTCTAACATCTCATATTTAAAAGCTGGATTTGTTTTGGAAGAGTTACACCCAGAAAATCACTTGATAAATTGGAGACATTTTTTGCTTTTTTTTTTGAAGGAGAGGAACACACACCAAAATAAGTGTTTTGTGATATAGTATTGCTTCTTTCTGAAATTTTACGTTGGTTTTTTTTGGCTGGTGTATAGTTGGTGCTCAGTAGATAGGGTTAATTGTTTCAGTGTGAGCAACCGAAGTTTTAAATATGAATTCTAACTTTTTGACCCCATTAATCATAAAACTGCCTGACCTATCTTGCTTACTGTAACACTGCTTTTTTTTAATTGATGAGTCATGAGCATATATTAAACACAATTTCTTTAAAAATCAAAAAAAGCCCTGCTTGCATCTTAAAAAGATTTTGTAAGCTGAGAATTTAGCATATGTATATCAGTACATAGTGCAGTGGGCTTATGATATAATAGCTTCAATGAAAATTAGATCCGAATTAGAGTAGACTTTGAAAAAGGGTTGTGGGCACATGTTTTTGGGAGCGGCTGGAAGAACTTACTGTAGGGGAAGGTTCGGTCTTGTGTGTGCTCTACCTAGAAACCAGATAGGGTGATGTTTCTGGTTAAAGCAAGATGCAGAATTTAAAGCAAGAAACCAATGAATATGAAAATTAATTCTTGTGTTTACCCAAGAAGAAAAACTCCAGCTATGCTCTAATTCATTTTCTTTGCTTCGCCTTCCAAAAATATTTTTAGAAATTAAATAAAAAGCATTAAAGTATTTCAACAAAATGGTGTTTGGGGTTTTTTTTGTTTTGTTTTTGTTTTTTATAATGCCATTAAAACTTCTTTGGAGGAAAAAAAAACCTCTTGAGGACCAAAACGTTGCCCTCTGTTACAGCCCAGCACTTAGGGGGCTGCAGAGCTGTTTAACCCACTCTGTGCACAGTAATCACAGAGTTAGAGCTGAAAGAAAACTGAACAAAGACTGACGACAAGGTTTAATTCTATCTGTTGTTCAGTTCAAAAACAAGTGTGTTTTGAAGTCCGTAGCCTTTTAAATGTATAAGAATATTTAACTCTTGTATGTCTGTGGGTCTGTTTTGCTGCAAGAGACAGGGCATGCTGCCGCTTTGTATTTCAGAGTGCTTCACAGAACTGAAGTGAATCCTGGCAGTGCCCTCTGTGGGCTGCGATTACCCCATGGGTGGGTGGGGAAACTGAGGCACAGAGCCATGATCTGACTTCCCGGTGCACAGAGTACGGCCAGCTCCGATGCTTCCTCTGCTCTTTGGACTTTCTGGATCACTCTGTTTCCTCCCTCCTGGCTTGCCTTCTTCCAGGTTTTTGTTCCTGCATTGCGTTAACATTTTTCTCCCACCAACCAGCCACTTGTTAATTTATCAAACAGATAAGAAATTGTGCGTACAATTAACAAAAGCCTTCTTTGGTTGCATTCACCCTTACCCCTCCCCTCTTTTTTTCTTCTAATTCCTGGTGACCCTTCTTTGACTTTTATTACCTTTCAAGAAGTGGCAGGATCAGGCCATTAAGTTGAAGTGAATTATGAAATACTTAACCCTCTTGTCTCCCCCCTGAAATGCCAACCCCACACTTAACAGTTACACGCAGCGGCTTCTTGCAGAAAATTTTAGAGGGTTTTTTTGGTAGAAAAATGTGACATCTAAGTGTTTGTCTCTAGCCTGGATTGCGGCATGTGTAAGATACAAGAGGGATAAAAACAGAAAATTAATATCCTCGCACTCTGAATCCCTTGTGCCTCCAGGAGCTCTACTTTTACCGTTTTAAAAATGAATTTTGGATTAAAAAAATACACTGCAGGGTTCCACACTTTATTCAAGGAGTTAAAAGTCTGGAGCTGTGCTTGATGAGCCAGATGGTCTTTAACAGTAACATTGTTCATATTGTTTAGATTATCCTGTTGCAAGTACAGTGCCTCGTTTACCTTTTATGGAAGAAAGTGTGGAAAATTGACCACAGATGTAAGTAACCAAGAATGATGGCTGAGGCAATTCTTACCAGGCCTCCCTCTCTAACACGCCTGATCCTGCAGATAAAAATAAATAGAGAAATGTGAGGCAGCATGAGAAATATCTAGTGTTACCTATTTAAGTGTTTAATTTGAGCTCTGTGAGCTACTAAAATCTTTATTTTCTTAGACTGAGATTTCTTCATATTGAACTGGTTTCAGTCTCTTAGTGTAGGCAGCCTGAATGTAGATTTTTATCCAGGTACTAAATAGCACATCATTATATATTTTTTCCATCCTGGTTGAAAAAAGGGGGGTGGGAAGAAGCCAACTACACTGACCTCAAACACAGTTTATGGTCCAAAAACCTTCATGAGAAGATTGGTACCCATTTTGTGCTGTAATGAGAGAGCACAAACTCTCCATTAATATTGATTTGATTGGTATCAGAAGCAAAGGCTGTGCCAAATTAATTAGAGGTAGCTCATTGTTACTCCTAATAATGGACTGCTGAGTTTGTGAAGCATCTTGCGAGACAGTTCCAGACTGAAATAAACTTTTTTAGACACGTATCTCTTTTGTGCAGTATCTGGAATTGGAAGGCTCAGTGCTTAAACAGAACAAAGAGAATGCTACAAATGAAAGCAATAAAGCCCTGTTTTATAAAGTCCTTTTGTCTCCTATCACTTTTCTTTCTCTCCCTCATTTCCTTCCTCTTATTAGGAGCTGCTGTCAAACTGCATTTACTTACGGCAAGTGGTTCCCTTCAGAGCCCCTGAGCTGGTATCGCTGCATTTGCATGCAGGTGCTACTGTGGTGGAGCACAGCCTCTCGCCTGCCCTTTTCCCCCTGCCCTGGCAAAGCAAAGAGAGCTGTAATTATAAACCAACAGGTTGACCGTGTGACGGCCCAGAAACTGAAAATCTCCTGTTTGTTCGTCAACATGGGTTAGCTGGCTGGTACTCTTTAACAAGGTGGTAGATTCCTTTGACTATTAAAGGCAACATCTTCCCTTTGTTACACTAAGCCTCGATTGATTCAGGAAATACTTTCTTTTGCCCGTGCAGTGCTTTTAAATTTAATTCTGACAGCGTTGGTTTCTAGAAGCATAGAATATCAGATTCTCTTTCTAATATTTTCTGGATTTCTTTAAAAATTGTCAGGAAAAAGTGTTTTACAGGAATCACAGGAGGTTGGAGGTTATGCCGAGAACTGTGCAATCTAGGATGTAATGTAAAATCAGTGGTTAACACTGGAAACAGACTTCTAAGGCAAAGTTCAAACAGTCAATTTAAGGTGCCACTGAGTGGGACAAGAGAGAGTTAATAGTCCTTTTCATATTTTTAATACCTGCATTCAAAATACGGTAAATTGGATTGGCAGTGTGGGGCAGTGTTTTTCATGGTTTAGCTTCTGGTTCTGCTCCCTGCAGGATCCAGAAAACAAGATCTATTGGACATAGCAGCTCTGGCTCTGTGCCTGCGGTTGTAGGGTGGGGAAGGGGGAAGCCACGAAAGCACAGGTGGGGAGGAAGTGGTGGCAGCAGCACCAGAGTAGGCGAGTGGAAAGGTGACAATAAAAAAGGGCCTTGGAGGGGGGGATGGACAGATGGTCAAGGTGACAGGAGTGTTCAGGAGGTGACCAGCTTGAATCAGGATAAAATGGGTGAGAGGAAAGTGATGCTTTGGCGAGTTGATGAAGCTTAGACAGGGTCGGGGACTGCTGCTGAAGTGGACTAAGCCTGTGTCTGGGAGCCAGCAGCCATTGAGCGCTAATCCTGGTTCTGTTCTGAGGCTGCATGCAAATTCTCTTTTTTTTTGTCTGTTTTCCTATCCATAAAACAGTGATAATGACCATTATCTGCATCAAAGTGATATCATGAGGCTTAAAGTGCCACTGTAGTTCTTAAACATCAGAGATTTGTTGACCTTTGTTTGTGCCCAGAGTCAATAGATGCTTACCTCGCTTTTACTTTCTTCTTTCTGTTAACACTACAGAGCAACCACAGCTATGGAAAGGGGTTTGGACACCATCTTGGCTACTACAACAGACTTGTTAACTTAATTGCAATTGGGCTGCACAAGTAACAAAGGGCAGGATTTGCCTGACGTGCCCTGTAGTACTAATGAAAATGGACACATTTGAAGAAAAACAGAAGCTTTCAGGTCCCTGGTTATATCTGGAGACCCAGCAGAAAAAAACTGGGATTAACTTGTTCACAGATGTAACATTTTGCAGCACGGTTCTAAAACTGATCCAGATTTGTCAGAGAGATCAGGTTTTATGCTTGAGTTGATCATTCATTCAGCAGGGGAGCCTCACCTGTGTTTTAACTCATTCAGACTAGAAATAAATACTAAGATCAATTAAAGTCTGAATGTTTCAGAAAACAGTTTTAAAGCAAGGCTTGCCAAGGATGAACACAAATTTCCATCTAGATTAAGCTGCCAACACATGATTCACAACACCCCAGAGATTGCCCATTAGATAAAGCAGAACTATTGATCACTGTTAGTACTCTAGAGAAATAAGATGGAAAAGTTCTCATTATCTGGGCAGGACTAGCTGAAGAGAGCACACAGGAAGAACGACAGTGCCATACGATACAGTCAAGACTCTGATGTGCAACACACTTTGATTTTGCTGTCATAAAATATCCTACTGAGGCATGTGCTGAAGACACATAGCCCTGTAGAATTTAGCTGTGGGGGTAGATTTTTACACCTTTACTCAATGAAGGGATTATTTGTTAAATTTTACAGGAAGAGGGCAAAGAGTGCTTAATCGGTTACAGCTAACCAGTACAGTAATTCCTAACTTGGTCCCTAGAGGGTAAAGTCAACATATCTATATCTGTCCTGTGGTTTTTATAGGCCTGCATCACAAAGGAAACAAATCTCTTTAAAGTGAGTGAGACCTTCTGGGTAATCTTATTTTTCAAGTGTTGTGATACAGGTCAAATAGACCATACAAAACATGGGTTTGTGGACCCAAGACCCCAACAAATAATGTTTAGGGAAACTGAAAAGTAGCCTCTTCTGCTAGCCCTCTTCCAAGCAGACTATGAATTCAAGTAGAGCCCTGTAAGACATGCAGGGAAGTGATAGGTCACCCAGATACTGACCATCAGATTGCTCCTTGAACGGACCACATGCTTTGAACCGTGGCACTACCATTGCTGAGATTAAAATTCAGATCTCAAATATGTAGACTAAGTACCAGATTTACACAATGGGTTGTAGAGTTACCTTTTCTCTCACCATTCCAGAGTATGCCCACATAATAGAAGTGTTGTAAACTTGGAAATAGGCGGTCCAGTTCACTGAAGCTTTCATGCAATTCTGTAGCGGCCTACAGAAGTCCAGAAGTAATTCTGCTTGGTTTGAAGTTGGCTCAGTGGGAGTTAGTCACTGATTCTGATCAGCAGGATGGCAGAAAACCAGTAGTGTGTATACTAATGATTTTATCTGAAAAACTAAATGAAAGTTAGATTACTGAAAATGGAATCAGAAATAGCCTGTGTGCATGTGATGGGCGAGAAGATCTGTTTTTCTGGTGCCTGTGTGGTATTTTGACTTGTTGCTCTTCATCTGTTTACAAACGTAGGACTCAAGGAGTGAAGCTGTGCTTCAGAAGGACTGTGAATAAAGAGGGTGCTTTCTCAGCGGGACATGAGCCCTAAGCTCTAACAAGCGTTGCTTGATTTGTAGAACAGACTAAGGTCTTCTGATGAACAGCACTATGTAAATAATAGATACTTTTATTTTTAAAGTGGTGTACCCTACTGCTTGTTTCTGACAGATATGCTGGGAATTTCCTTTTTCACAAACAATGCCTGTCTTGGTAAAAGCCTGTTTCCATGACTAAAACTATGATGAGACCATCAACCTAGTATGGTTCCAGGAATAACCTACACATCAGCTATAGTCTGCCAAGAACAGAGAGACTGGTTATTGAGATGAATGGTTTTGGTTAATATGCACCACAAAGTAGAAAAAAAGATGCCTATATATTTTAGTTCATAGATAATTATCAAGAAATTGTGTATGGAGAAAAATAATGTATGGTTGGGGAATAGAAATATAAGCCTTGAACTTCCTATCCTGAAAATATAAATCTCTGCAAGTTTTAAAGCACTTGCATGACTCATATGCAGAGGTCATAGACCAAATTTGCTGATGGAGGCAGGATGAAACATTCAGCTGCATTTTTATGATATTTTTCCTGCTGCTCTTTGCTTTTTATTTACCCAGAGTAATACAATTTTCCAGAGAAGTGTAACAGCTCCAACATATGGAACTGCTATCCAGTTCACTGCTTAGGTGCAAAACTGCATGGGAACAGTGGTGTGTCAATAAATAGCTTACTGCATGTCAGGGAAAGTAGTCTCTCAGGAACCATATTGCCAGCTTGGCAGTATTCTAGAAAAGGAGATCTCAGGATGGAATTGGTATATTAATGCAGTTTAGTGAATAGGACCCAAGCCTAAAGGAAATCCAACTCAAGTAATGTGAAGACTAAATGGAAGGCAGAGAGGTAACAAGAAAGAGGGGCTTGTTAATGCGCGGGTCTATAAATCAAGGGGTTTTTCCCCTTACTCTGGCACAAACTTTGAGCTGATTTTGGACATCCTTGTAAATCACTACACTGTAGTTTTTCACTTGAGAAACAATATCACAACACTGAACAAGCTATTTGGTAACCAATTGTGCTGCCTTTACTCTTGCTGAGAAATATTTTTGTGCCACAAGAGAAACCAGCAGGGGTTATGATTTAGGTCTGATCTGCATACTAGTTTTATGCTGCTGAGATTCTGCTGACTTTGAGATTGTTTCTGGATTTTCAGTAGCATTGCTGATGTTTAGATTTCGATCCAGCATAACTTACTTAGAAGATGAGAGGAGAGTAATTCCCGCATTCAGTTTAAAATGTCAGCACATAACAAGTCAACAAGCCTGGCTCCAGGTGAAAGTTTTAGACCTGAGTGTGTCTTGATTTAATGGCAGGGAATGAGACTTGCTTGTTAGGAGAGAGAGGCTGAATTATTGAGTGTTCCAAATGATCTGATTTTGTGTGCATGTACAGTTGTATTAAAGATTTTGTTTATGATATAAGGCATAAAAAAGTGTGTATATTTATAGCTATAACATCATTCTCTTTCTCCTGTGTGTTTAGGGAAAAAGGTAATGGCCTGCCTGCATTTAGTAACACTTGGACCTTGCAAGGTGCACTACAAATAATAACAACATACTGGGGGAGCTGTAGTCCCTCAGGATCTTGTCAACATATTTTTAGCTGTTTGTCAGTTATATTATAGGTGAACTGTGTCATGTCAATGGTATTTTATTTTTGTCAACAGTCTAATTTTTTGCATTTGCCACCTAGGTCTAGTCGGAGTTACCCTTTTTGAATGATATTTGTCAACATTCACCTGCGTTTATTTGGGAAGGACACGATTTGATAACTTGCACATCTAAAAATATAACTGGTATATAACTCTACCTCCTCCTTTTGCATTACACAGTCTGTTTTGGAATTACTCACTTCTGGATTTTAGCCCTGGTGAATGCGGAGGGGAGGTTAAGTTTACATAAGCATTGATGGTAGGCCTAAAGATTAAAATCTATCTTTTTTTTTTTTTTTTTTTTTAAACTGATTTCCAGGAAAGCAAAGCTTAGCCAATAGCAAGTGCTTTTGAAAATCACCATTAAATCTTCACATTTCAACTTTGCTAAGTGAATTGTGAACAGCTAGTGCACTGTTTGTCCTAGGGCAGCTTCTTGGCTTTGCCTCATAGGCCTTTGTGCTCTTTGTGAAAGTGATCTGGGAGGGGTCTTACACCAGGTCTGTTGGAACAGCTGAGGATTTCCTCAGCATGGTGAAATCTTGACCTAGGATGCAAAAAGTTTCATATTGTATGTGTCCTCATGTAAGTGGACTGTGAAAAGTAAAGAACTTTTTGGAGTGTTCCACAGATGGATTTCAGAAAGCGTAGCAGACCTCCGAGACCTTCACTGACAAAATAGTGTCACTCATACCCCGAAAGCCACCCCTGATATCCCAGATGCCAGCCTCGTGTCATCCTTTTGAGGACTGGGGAAGGCATGAAGGCAGTTTGGAGACACCTCTTTCCTCACTGCAGTTATACACCAATAGCCTTTGGCGCTGCCAGAGATCTGGCCTATAATTTCGTGGTAACTGAGCATTTTATGTGACTCCCAGTTTGTATGGCTCTTGTTTCTGCTTATGTATGAGTTCTGTCTTCTCATCTTCCATTTACGTGATTCCTGGCATTTTAAATTCAAGTAGATTAGATTTAGACTTTTTGTAATGCATCTGCATAATTTTATGTTCTGCATACTCCTGAAATAGCCTGGGGGAACCTGATAGATGTGATTTATGTGTATCATTTAGAGACATAAGAAAGCATCTGATTGGTTTCGTCTTTCTTTTATTAGCTCTTTCCTATAATTCTAATCACCATTTTACTATAGCATTACACTATTGAGGAAAGTATGATTTTTTTCAAAGGCAGGGTGCTTGCCATATTTAGAAGTGGTGGTACTTAAAGGAAAATGGCTCGGAGGTCTTTACAGCAGATCTTCTCCTGTTGATTCTAGTGGTATCTCAGATCATAGTTTGCAAGGTAGAAATATATCTGACACCTATTTCACCAACAGTAAGTTTAATTCATCCATTTCTGGTATTATGTCCTGACTTCAACAGAATACGATATGGGTATGAAGCTTCTGTGCAGCACTGAGCTCTACTGCTGAAAAGCAGTTTGTGTAAAAGCAGAAATGGATGCTGATGCTGCAGTGTGTTGCATATGGTAAAGGAGAAGAAGGACTGACGAGATTTGGCAGTGTTTATTACTGTGGTGGTGAGATACTTGGAATCTTCTACAAGGCTCCGAGGTCTCTGTCACTTTTGCGCAGAGCAGAGCAAAGGAGACAGAAGCATTAAGGACCTGGCCCTGTAATTTTCCAGCTGAAATCAATCAGTATAAACAGTAAGCCAAATTCTCTTCTGATATCAATCACTGCTCTTCTGTTGGCTTTAGTAAGGCTGTGCCCATTTGCAGTAGCTGAGAATTAGGCTGTTGCTCCCCTCCCAACCTTTCTGATGACTTAACACAATTTTTTAAACATAAAAGTCTTGTTTCAGGTCTGGGTTGTTGGCTTATATGTTTAAATTGGAGGCATGTCAGTCCTCATGTAATCAACACTTAGAAGAAGATCCATGAATGAGGTTAGGTAAAAACGCATTTTTTTTTCCTACTACTATCTGGATTTTCTCAGAACCTCGATAATTTTATCCCATTTGCATCAAACATGCAGGTAACTTTAGAATCCTGCATCTGTATTGTTTCTAAGGAAGCAAAATAAAATTACAAATGACAGTAATTGACATTACATGCTTTAATTAAATTTCCTCCTCTGTGAACCAAAACCTTTTAACCAAGTATTGCAGTGCTATTTCTGTATTTATTTGTTACATGGGTTAATGTGCTATGTGGCAGATACGGTATTTATCCATTTTCACAAATTAAGCTATCAGTGTCATGTTGCCTTTGAATTGTTTCCTGTATTGATGGCCAAAACCGCTTGAAAAAGACTTTCGTCCTCCCTGACTATACTTCTGTTTTTGCAAAGCTGAAAATTGTGGGGTTGAAAATGAACCCTTAGGAACAGTTTGGGAAACTCTAAGCCCAAAGCATCTTACCAATGTGCTGTTTTTTCCCTGCAGTGATCTCTGCTGAGGGAAGGGGGAGGTGCACAGGCTTTTTGAATGATGGTTTTGTTGTTGTTGTTGTTGTTAGATTACAGGAATTAGAAATTAAGTCCTGCTTGAATTTATGTTTGTGGCAGGTGAAAATGGATTACAGAGAGTATGATTAGAAATTCCTCTACTCGGTCCCTAAGCTATGCACTTCAGACCTGCTACTGTCAACTTCTTGCCATGTTACACCCTCTGAGAAAGCAGTTCTGCTTTAGCTAATTTGCAGCTTTCTTACTCTACTGTAACTACACCTATTAGAACAGTTTACCTGGACATGATCTTTTGGCTACTACTGTAGGTACAAAAACTCATCGTAAAAAAACCCAACTTTCATTTACTATTTTTGTAAAATAGCTATTTTTGTGCATGCAAAAAAGTGCCATTTTATAAATAGATATAAATAATCACTTATAAAATAGGTTGAATTGATGATGCAGGTTGCTGTGGCTTCAGACTTTGTGAATTTTCTTAACATATAATCATCTTCAGCATCCTCCTCGATGTTTCAAGTGGAGCGTGGTTTTCCTTTAGCTGTACTTACCTCCCAAACAGGATTGCTGTAATAAAGTATCTGGGACACTTACGGTTCTATTCAGAAATTAAGTAAAAGGAAAGCTTGGTAAAGAACTGCCAGCTCAGTATTGTCCTGTAATTGAATGCTGTTATTCAGCAGTTCAGCAATCCAGTTTCCCAGTGCCAGAAAGCAATGGGACTCCAGGAGTCAGAATGGGGAGCCCCATTACTACTTGTGAGTACAGCATGAAATAGGACTGTTGGCGGGGGAAAGCTGCTTTTAGGAGTGACCCAGTAGCTGCAGAGCTATGTGTATCAGAGACTCCTTAGAACTGGCGAAGAATGTGGTTTCAGAACAGTGATGAGAGCTCCGTGTCTTTTTCAGCAAGGAATCCCATCTGATACAAAACCTGGGGGAGGAATGTTGTGTAGCACAGCTGAATAACCCTAAACAATAAATACCTCTCAGTTCTCCATACTTGCCTTTTGGCACTGGTACTTTAAATGAAGTTCAACTGGAAACTAGAAAGGTGACCACTTTCAGCGACTCAGAAATGAGCCAGGGATGTGTCACTTCCCTCATCCTGCTCTAAGTTGAAACAGACACTTAAATATTTTACAGCTTCTGAAAAGTTTTAGTCTGTTTAAAAACTTCATAGCAATTTGATTTTTAGCCCGAGTAAGTAATTGCTTTAGATTATCTTTTCATTACTGTCCCTCTTTGGAAGGACCCATAGCCCATAAAACTAGTTTATTTCTTACCAGTAGTTTATTATTCTTTTGATGGCTCATCCCTCTCCTTTCCTCTGCTTTTTAGCTTGCTATATGCTTAATCCTCCTTCCATGTAAGTTTTGCTAATTATTTTGGTAGGAAAGTATTTCTAGAGAAAGGAGTACCGTGATCAGGACCTGAATTTGGTAATATCACCTGTGCATCTCAATTCTGTCAACAGGATTCAAGGATTCTGTAGCTCTTGTTGACCAGCCTTTGTTTCACCAAAAAAAAAAAAAAAAAAAAAAAAAAAAAAAGAAGGAAATTTCACTTCCAGTATTGCCATGTCTGTGTCCAGATCTTTCCTACGCTTTGAGGGGAATTGTGACTTTATTCGGTTGTAAGGGGAAAAGGTGCAAGTTACCTATGGCAGAAATGGACTATGAGATTGGTAAAAACGTGCTTTATACTTGCTGTTTGAGCATTTTGTTCAGTTATATGACTGATAACAAAAGCACACAGTCAAAACTGCATCCCAGCATTCAGAATGCGACTTACCAAGCTGCAAAAAGCAGATTTAGTTTCTTTTGCAGATGGTCTATGAGTCTCATGTGGCATCATATTAAATTATATAGGCAGTCAGTCACTTGTTCTGAAGCGATGCTCTGAGCTGAGAGTTGTGATGTGCTTGGACCATTCTGTTGGAAAACAGGCTCCAAAGCTAATACAGCTTCTCTGAAGAGCAGCAGTAAAGGGGCCTGCAGAGCAAGGGGCTTCAAACACCCTTAAAGACTACAGTTCTCCCTGTGATGCACTATGAGGGTGGCCCAGCAACCCTACGATGGGCTGTGGAGCATTTTGCCGTAAAGGTAGGAGACTAGACCAACTCATTCAGTTATTCTTCATCTTTATTTCTGTGATCTTTTAGGAGTATTGTTTTCTGACCTTCTATTTTTGCAATGGTAGTTATTTTTGTTTTGTAATATTTTGAAGATAAGAATGGGAGTTTATTCTCTTCTTGCCCTTGTCAGACTTCATTTTTCCTGGGTAAAAGAGGAAGAAAATACAGTAGTTTGTTAATTTTGAATGCTATTCCATGAAAATATTTCTGCAATATGAGTGAGACAGAATTAACTGTTTCATCCTAGTGGTATTTCATATGAGTATGTGTTTCTATTAACTTCAGTTTGGTACAAATTCAGTCCTTAAGTAATACTGGATCCAGTGTGAAAACAGTGATTTTTATCAGCTGAATTTCCACTCAGGGAAAATTGTCATTTGTAGTAAAAAGCATGCTTGAGATAGCAGTTTTCAAATGGGCTACGTATCATGCAGTAGGTAAGTTTTAATATTCATGCTTATTAAAATTAAAATCTTGTAGTACTAAACACTTTCTAATAGAAATATTGACATAAACTCATTTATGACATCAACAACTGAAGGCTGCGGATTATTTCTGGGAAACTGAATGTGTTACTGCTATGAAGTAAAACCCATTTAAGGTTATTTACTTGGATGCTTGAATTAAATTTTTGGTCTGTTCACCTGCGAAGTAGGAAATAACAGCCACAGTTGCTATTGGTATGAATGTTTTGCATGTTGAAATTGATACATTGGTAATGACAGCAACCCGTGAAATGCATTTAACAGGTAGGAGTATTACAGAGAGTTTTTTCCCTTGTCTGGCAGCGCTTGACAGGTTGTAGCAAGTGCTGCTCCGAACTCACAGCTTGTTTGAGATCTCTTGGAAAAGACAGTTGCAATGCATGTGCAGTTCAGAGCTGTGGGTTTACCCTTACAGTGCTGGTGCTTACATTGCTTGCAACTTGTTTCGTGATAAGAAACATGTGAACACCATAATCAGATGAACAGTTCAGTAAGGTAATTTTTTTAAGACAGGGCATTTGGAAGTTGGAACAGCTGTTTGAGTTTTGTAAGGAAATGAGCAAGATCAGGAATGCACAGGAGGGTACCAGGCAGTGCCCTTGAAGGACAAGGCACAGGGCTGGATGAAAATCATTACTACTGGTTATATGAAAAGAAGGGTGTTTTCTTTGCCATGATACAGGTTTGGGAAACGAGGTGCTGGTATTCCTGTCCATTCTGTGTCAGGCTAAGTGTAACATTATAGACAGGTTTTTAAGGCTGTATTTTTAAGTGCCTAGCTTCCATTTTACAAGTGCAATTTGTGTCTCCAGAAAGGAAACATGTAAATGTATCCCTTAATCTAGAAGTGCGTCACTTTCTGTGCTGCAGAATGGGGATAATGCTATTTTCTTCTGTTGGTGGGATGTTAAACTAATTAATTCTGATTAAGGGATTTGAGAGCCTAGACTGGAAAGTGTTGATTTATTTCCTGTGCAAATTGAGAACTAACTCTGCTTTCCTAAGCCAAACATAGTTTCCAGTTTGTACTACCAAAGTCCTGTCTTGCATCATCATCTTACGCTTTTGTGTAAATGTGTTTTAGGAGAATACCACAGCCATACTATTGATCACACCACACTGTGATTCATGCCAGCTGACCGAAGTCCTCCCTCTAGTCAGGGGTTGCCACAGCCCTAATATATTCCTCTCTGTCCCTGAAATGACCCTTCACGCTGTATGGCTGGGTAAGAACAAGAGGGCTTCCACACATCAGATGTGCATCTTGATGATGCACACTCATTTGAAATAAGGATGGGGAAACAAGTTTACCTTTTCTGTAGTCCTTCCTGTAACAGTCCAAGCCTGAAGTTTTTCTGCTGTCAAACACATGCTAACTTCCACACTGGTCAAGAGAACCCCAAAGGGTAGTTTATTCTTCAGTATGCTAGAAGATATATTTCTGCCATTTTAAGGTTTCATTTTTCTGCCCTTCACCAAATCCAGCCCATTTTCTTTAAGGATGTAGCTGGGTTGCTTTTGATCCAGCCAAAGCCACAGCCTAGTTTTTCCATGTTGAAGGCCTGTCTTTAGATCCCAATTCCCAAATTAGATCCTGATTCTGTCCTTGACAAGAAACTTCATTTCCCTAGAACACGCTGCAGAGACTTTTAGAAACCAGCTGTGTGTTAGGCACAAATATTAAATGTAGCAAGAAATTAAATCTTTCAAATGGAGGGGAAAAAAGAATTACATGTCACAGGTCAATTCTCATTTGTTGTACTGAATCTGAGAACTACAGTTAGATGCTCAGGATTGATACAGAAGGTACCAAAGCATGGACTGCAAGCTACCAGTTATGCAAATAAGTAATAAATCTGCAGTTTTGTATCCATTATTATTTTAATTTCTTCAGGTCACCCTTATCCCATCTTCCTTGTGTTTGCTACTTGTCCAGCCTTGGTGTCACCCTCAAACTCTTATCTTGGTTGACTTTGATACCAAAGAAAGATCTTGAAGCATGAGGAGCTCTCAGAAGATATTAAGGTGGCTTTGGTTTTGTTTCTTCCTTCTGGGATGTAGAAATACTTGGCTACTTACTACAAATCTTTTGACCCTTTGTCACAAAGTCTTTCCTTGAAGATGACCAGATTTTTATATTAAAACACAAGTAGCTCTAGGAACTACACTTTGAAAATAGTGACCATGTGTGATACATAAACCAATTCGCAGTCCTTGAAAAGGAACTTAAACTTTCCAGTATATGTAGTCATTTTTCTAATTCTTCCAAGAAGTCATCTAGATTATTGAGATGCAGTGGGTCTGACAATTTTTTTTCTCCTTCAAAAACAAGGCTTATATACACAAGAAGAAAAGAGCAAGAAATTCAGGAAATCCTCAGCTTGCTACTAGTGTGCCCTCACATTCCTAAGAACTATTTTCGGGTTTTCCCTTAGGAATAGCTAGAACTTGTTGAGCTGGGAAAGACTTCTTGGAACAGATCTTTGGTTTTGTCTTTTCAGCATGAGCGCCTCTTGTTGATGTTGGAATAGCTACTATTAGCTGGTTGGTGATTCAGAGAACGAGGCAAGTCAGTCCTATAAAATCAGCTTCTCCAATCCACAATATTTGGAAAAAACTGTTGCAGCAGGCTGGTGAGCATATAGGATGAACAATTGCCTCCCTTTGGTTAGGGTTAGGACTACACCAAGAGGTCTGTCTGACTCTTTTCTGGATGTTGCTACCTGCAGATTTGTTGTAACTTGAGAAATATTGAAATATAGGTGAGGAGGATACAAATGCTCTCCCTTCTGTCTCCATATAGCGCCAAGCACCCCATGTAGTTCTGAGATATCTCAATAAATCAGTTCTAAGATTTCTCAGTAAATGTCTCAATAAATTGGAAATCTTAGCTGTCAAAAGGATTTGCTTCAATAAAATATTTTGTATTTAGGGATACCATGTGCAGACCAGCTAACAGCCTGCAGGTATCTTTTGCACAAAGACCCTGCTGATGTATCTGAGGCAGTTTGAGGAGTTTTCAGGCTAGGATCAGATTCAGCGTAGCACATTTTGATAAGAACTTGGAATGGTCACAGCATTTCTCGTATGCATGGATTGTTCTTCCGTGGGGGGAAAAAAATCAGTGTCATTTGAACTCCTGTCTGCATTTGTTCCCAAGACTGTCTTTTGGTTTTTTTCAGTGATATTTTAAACACTCCTATAGGGTGACAGGCTTTTCAAAACATCGGCAAATACTGCTGATGTATTTTAAAAGATGTGTTGAGAGGATGTATTGAAGGAATGAATGGAATGACCGGCATCTGTGTTAGCTTGACACTGCACCACTTGTTACCTCTTAGAAACTACAGGAAAATTCTGAGAAAGAGCCTTCATCCCAAATGAAATGTGAAAGCATGTAAGGCTTAATGAAGCTACTTGTGTCATGGCAAAGAAAATCACATATACTCTTTAAAAGGATTGAGTTTGCTCCCTGTCCTGTTGTTGTGTTTTACCTACTCAGACCAGAGATCTGTCAATCTATGGAGGGGTTTTTTCCCTGCTAATTGCAAAACAGTAAGGAACAGCAAGCTCGTCACTGAGGTACTTTGGAGTAGCTTTGGGCTTTAAAGAAAGTTCAAGGCAATAAGCATTTAATTTGTATTGCATACATGAAAATTAGATTATAGCATTTCTCCCATTCTTTTTTGTGAACAGCATTTCTCCCGTTCTTTTGTGTGTATGCCATGTTTGGTTTAATGGAGAAATGAGAAAAGAAAATAGATTCTTTTTTGGAGACTGGGTACTAATGCAGTAACATTAAAGGCAGGCACATTGTTGTCAGCCAGTTTGCATGTTTATTTACTTTTACAAATGGTTGGCTTGGAGTCAGCAGTTAATGGAATGAGAATGATGTTCCTGTACAGATCATTTCCTGAGAAACATTTTCAATTACAAACATATCTCTGCTTTTCTTTCCTCATTTGTTATGTCTTGGAGAATAAATGGGGAGTAGCATTTACAACTTAAGGTTTATGTTCTGAAGACAATTTTAACAATGATCCCCACATAAAAAGGCCCCTTTGTAGTTGCAGACATATGTTTATGATGTTTTGTGCTGCGAATATCAAATTTCTGGTGGACGCTGTGTCACACTCTGCAAACTTGTAAACATCTATAAATCCATTGCATCATTTTAGTACCATGTGTAATGCAGATTTATAGTCTTTTGTGTGGATTTCTTTTGTTTGGGAGTTAAAGCTGAGCTGCCAAAATCCATATTGGATGAATTATGTATTCAAGAAAATTAGGCAGTACCATTTTAGATTAATATTTTCTTTTCCCTTTGTGGACTTATAAATGCATACACACAAGCATTAGAAAATAACACTTTGGATGGATGGCCCAGAAAGCAATTGCATAAGTTTGCTTGACTAAATAGTACCATTCTGCAAAAGCTTAAACTAGGACTTTTTGAAAATGCTTTTGCTGTTTTTTCTCTCATTCTCTGACCATCTTAGGTAATTTGGATCTCTTCTCACAATTGCCAGTACAAATTCAGAATTACTCCACTGAAATTATATCAGGGTATAAAACTGGAGTATGTAAGGGGGAATAGAGATCACAGTGAGCCAGTGAGCTGGTATAAATCAGCATAAATCCACTGAAATCTGTGTGGATACAGTCATTTACACTCAAGTCTGCATTGCAGACTATCAAGTCAGTAGAAGAAGTAAAGCTGCTCTTGTGCACAAGTGGTTACAAAAGCAAGCCATCAAGGCAATGAGCATTTATCAGAAATTTGCACCCAGTGAAGAGAATATGAAATCAAAACCGATTCATCTAAATTTGGCTCAACTATAATTGAGTGGATATCTCTGTAAAAGAGCTGTAAAGACATTTCTTAATGAAAATCAGCATTTTTCTAAACTGTCTATAACTTCTGGCTACACACGTAAACATATGTAGCATATGCATGCATGTTTGAAAGTGGATGTATATATAAATACCCAGTGTTACTCTGGCAATATGATGTCTGCAGCTAGCCTTCCAAGTTGTGCTTGTTCCAAGAAAAAGTAGCCTAAGATAGAGACACGGCACGTAAAACTACTGTCTACCATAGTAGTTTATAATATCAGGGAGTTTGTCCTTTGACTTTTTATAGAAAGCTTAAACTCCTGGAGTCATGTGAATGTCAGCAAATCTCAGCTTCCACAAAAAAAAACCCTCCCAGCAAACCAAAGTATTTGCAACCTTAAAAATGGCTGAGAAGACCTTGAATGGAAAACGCTTACATTAAAGAAAGAAAGGAACTTAAAGAACTGCAGAAGTGTGTATATATATATTTATGTAGGTGTATATGCACATATTTAAATCTCCTGATTTTGAAAGATTGAGGTTAGAAGCATTGTGTCACTGTGCTCCTCCAACGTTAGGGTTCGGTTCTAGTTAGTCACAAACTTTCAGAATCAATCCGTTAGTGTTGTAGCACTTGAGTAATTTTAGTTTTGTAAGTACGGAATCAATTATATGGAAAGACATGGCTGTAGCACTCAGAGGAGAGACCATTTAACACTACATCTTGCTGTATTTATTTTATGATTCTTTGGATAGATATGTAAAATACGTCTAAACCACAGAGAGTGCATTGGGTGATGTGGCATTTCTGAGCTCTGTTAAATAATAAGGTGTGTTTTATTCAAATCAGAATAACATTAAGCCCCGAATACTGAACAGGGCAGCAAAAAGCCTTCAGCACACAAAATAAACAAGTAAAAAACCCAAATGAAACTGTCTAATAAATACAATGTGGAGCAACAGGCTGCATGTACTAGAGGAATTAAGCCAATTTAAACCGTATGGGCAGTACTCCACTTTCAGATGTGTTCGGCGTCCAACGGTTTCAATGGCAGTTGGATGCACGCATCAAAGGGCAAAGTCTGGCTCAGAGCACCCGCGTGGATTTGATAGCATAGGTTTATGACCTTGTAATCCTAGAGCATCTAAAACAGTAAGAACTCTATCCAGCTTAAAATAGCTGCTGTAGTTGCTGTTGATACAAGCTTGTGGGCTCCCTAGCTCTGGGGCCAAATTTGGTGCTGGCATGATAGGAGGAAATCTGTTGACAGCTGATAGCAGTGGAGTTGCACTTGATTACATCATAACAAATTTGGCATGTGGAGCTGAATCAGAAGTCTGAGCAGAAGTGTCCATTCCTTATCCAGAGTTAAAACTGGGACTTTCACATTGCCAATCCACAGAGATTTGTCTGGGCCGTGTGTAACTCTGTTGCTTTTAAGGGTCTTGCTTTGGAAGTACATTCAACCCCCAGTTCCATTCAGCATGGTCACTGTAAAAAAAAACATGAAGGACTGGATTTTTTCTCATGTCCAAAAGGATAAAGTCCCTAATCATGCCATTATAAGCACAACGAGAACAAGCCCCATGGTAGCCAACGCACTGGGCTGTATCTGGGCCGCAGCAGAGGGTGAGAACAGAAAGGTGCTCTTAACTCTGATTGCTGGGGTCATCCAGTGGCCAAGTGTGCCTGATGTCAAGCAGACAGCTCTGTGGATACTGTCCTTCAGAGGAGCTGCCACAGGTCCCAGTGTGCTGGTCTGGCTCCTGGCAACTGGTGTGGTATAGGTGAACTGCTGCAGCTATGTTCCTTCCTCCCTTCCTGGGTCTTTATGCTGTAAGACTCGGAGTGGGGGTCTTACTGACACTCCAGGTCATTCCTCAAGGTATTTCAAGAAATCAGATGATTTTATTTTAATTTCAGCTGCTGCAAAAGTTGTTCCAAACCCGTGTGCTTTGTTTTTATTAAAATACTAAATTGCTGAAGTGATTTTCATGAAAATTAATTAAAACAAATTAATGAAAAGCAGCTGAAAAATTGATTTCTCTGCTGAAACTGTGGTATGCAAACTTTTAACCTCAATCACATTTTTGTGGTTCCTCTATAAACACCTAAATATACTAGTGGTTTGTCATGGAACTTTTTTGATGGAAATTCTTAGAAAGTGAGGCTATACTCTCTCCCTTTACGTACAACTTCATATAATGCATGTGTTCTTACCTGCTCCTTTTAGTAGTAGTATTAATCTGTAGTTAAATCTTTTCTCTTCAATATTGGGAAAGAAATGAAAAAGATGCTATCAGGCTCAGGGCTTCTCCATCATGTTTTCCCCTTGTAGGGGACAGGAGGGCAGGAGGAGTCTTTATTACGGGTCTAATACCAACCTTGGGCATGGGTTGTGCACTGCAGAATGCAGTGGCTGAGGAGGAGCTGTCCTCTCTGGCAAACTGGATCCATCTGGGATCTTTGGATCATCTGGTGGTGTGTTGTGTAGGTTCTGCAATATAGCTCGGGCAGGTGTGAGAGATGTATGCGATTCGGGTGAGCTGCTTGGGGGAACAAGACCACCATTTGTGTATACCTGTGTACAGCAAAGCAGGACTTAGCCCCTGCTGTACAATAAATACAACACTTGCAATGCATTCTAGAACAGATCAATGTGTTAGTTTACCATGGATATCTATTATTATTTTATTTTTATTTTATGTTCCCTTTCCATGCAAAGATATAGTGGTTTTTTGTTTGCTTTCTCTTATTTTCAGGAACTCCGATGATATGATGAAGGTCATGTTATTAAAAGTAGAATGTAATAGTTGTGCACATTGGAGGACAAAAATGGGGAGGTTCAGTGGGCCTTGTAAAGAATGCCATATAAAACATTCAGCCTTGAAAGGTCTGCCCAGTCTCCCTGGAGAAGCGTCAGCGAGCTCTGCCAGTGGGTCTCTCCCTGGGTAGAAGAGCCGAAAGCTTTCCCCACTGTCCTTCACTAGGAAAATGAGCTTCCTCCAGTGTGTCTTGCCCAAGCAGAGCATCCAGCCCTTTGGGATAGGAGAGCTCAGCAGAGCCAGTTGGCTTGAACAGATTTTATTTTCTGTGCTCCCTCTTGGGATTGATGTGAAAAAAATGTTTTCTGCCTAGGAACCTTTGTGTGGAAGTCCTACACGAACTAAACATTTCAGAACAGAAAGACCTCCACATGGAAGTTTTCTATCCACTGACGTTTTTATGCCCATAACCATTTTGAACCAAAATGGAAAAAAAAAAAAAAAAATCAAAGAGGTTAATAAAACCAACAATGATTTTCTCTAAGGAGTGCTAGCAGTTCAAAAAATTGCCATTAAGTGTAAGCAGTTCCTGAGATTGTACATGCTAGACTAAATTCATCCTTGCTATAACTCCTCAGAACTCAATGGAGTTACATGAGGGATTAATTTGGTCCATTGCTCTCAGCCATCAGTTTTACAGGATATACAACAATCCAGGGAACTATTATTGTCAACGTTATTTTATGACTCTTTAGAGCTGCTCAGTATTTGTATTTTACAGATACACAAGCAGGGTGAGTGTATGGAGTGAAGTTAGTGTTTCAGTATGGAAGGTAGAGGATCTTTCAAAGTTATTTTTGTACAATTAAAAGTAATAAGCATTCTAACAGCCATTATTGCTATGGATCTTACATAGATGCCTGAATACAGCTATGCAGACTCTTGAAATGGGCACAGGCGTTTCATCTGGCAGAGCACAAAACATTTCACAAAGCGTAGAGAATGTTTGGAAAGTTTTAAGTACTGTTATCACACCAACTGACTAATTATCACTGACTAATTATCACAGTGTTCATGTGAAACTTAGCTGTACTTATTGCACACAGGAAATTAAGGCAGAGAAGTAAAACCATTTTCCAAAAGCTAACTTATGAGGCAGTCACGGGACCAGGAACAAAACACAAGATCTCTACTGTCGCCTTCTACTTTTCTGTTTTTTCCGAACCTAAATTGTTTCTGTAATTTTCAAAATAAACTGAGGAAAGCTTCAGGTAGTAAATCTGAAATGTTAGATGGTGAATCTGCATCTGCACGTAAATCATACGTTTTAGTTCATGTCAGAAGGCGTATACAGCTACTTGAATCTTTAGGACACATGTAGGATGGTTGAATTAAGTTATTTAAGTTTAAACTCTGACTGGAACAGTTGTGCTAACAACCAGTTCTATTGAAGGTCTGTACACTGGAAAATGAGCGGTCAAAACAACATATTTACTTGTCATTCATAAGACAGCGAGCCTCTTTCCTGATTTGGTAAATCAGGTTTGCACTGATTTCTTGGTTGCAAAGCAAGATACAAACTTGTCTGATCTTCGGAGTGGGTACCCTCCCTGCACAGTGCTATGTGTTCTTCCATAGCAGTAGGATTAAGGTATTGGCTTGTTTGTATTTATTCTCTTCTGTTATGGAGGCACCTTTGGGCAGTGAAGGAAGGGTTTTGTCTTTGTAACTTACTAAAGTTTGGGTCACCCAGAGGCATGAATGAAGTTGCTCTGAACTCTACCAGGTACAGAACCTGTACAGTACAGAACTAGTGGCAGGACTGCTTTTACACTCTTCTCTGGATCTCTTTGTTCCTATGTTCTCAGAGCATGTATTAGAAGAACATTGATTTTTGCAGCATTAGGGGACTTTGGCTGAGTAAGAACTTGTCCATATTTCCCGACAACTGTGGGCATCTCCAAACTATGAGATTTTGGATTACTTCCCTATTCCTGTGTCCAAGTTCTTTCTCAAACCTGTCTGGACTCCACACTAAGGCAATACTTCTGAGGGTTCATCATCTTACACCTATGACCTGCTGCCGTGGTTTCTGCTAAAGAAAGGCCAAGAACACAGGCCAGAAGCATCCCACAGTCTGCTCCAGCTGGTCTCTGACCTGAACAACAGAAAGCGCCATGTGCTGCAACTGCACCTTAAGTCCTAAATAGTTTATCAGTATGGCAGCTCTTGTGTGGATATATAATCAGACCCAGCTCTTCTCAAGTAGCTAAACTTGAAGCATCTCCAAAGCAAGGGTGACATAGCTGAGAGCAATAATAATTTCCCTCACCTAAAAAGATTCATTAGTGTTAAAATGTCAGGACTATTAAAATGCAAGTGAGCCTTTTAAAATTTGAGGACAATGGGCCTTATCCTGGAAAAGATTTGAGGAAATTGCATTGATTCCAGTACCATTATCCATGAAAAATCTACTCGTACAAGTAAAGGTTTGTTGGCTGGGCCTACCACTTTTGTTAGCTATATTTTATTGCTGTAATTACACCTAGTGGCTTATCTAATAGAGTCATGTTCTTGTACAGAAATTAAGACAATTAATGCTACTTTTAGCAAGAGTGAAATAGTAAGTAAAATTGAATTGAAATTTGACCAAGCTCTTCTTTTTTATTTCCTAGTATCTGAATTACAGGAAGAAGGAATAAATGCCATTAACTTGCCTCTCAGTCCAATTCCATTTGAACTAGACCCTGAGGACACTATGCTAGGTAATTCACAACAATTTTACATCTCAACATAAAAGCTTGATGTAAAATAAAGTGTCATGCCTGTAATAGTTTCTAACATCTTTCTTTTAAACCTTCCAGAGGAAAATGAAGTCCGAACAATGGTTGATCCAAATTCAAGAAATGACCCAAAATTACAAGAACTAATGAAGGTAATGAAAAGCATGTAAACACTTTCAGGAAAGTGAAACTATTTTTTAATGCTATCCCTGCCTCTTTCATTTGAACACTTCAAAGCACTGTTTAGATATTAATTAAATGAAACCACATGGTGTGTACATCCCAGTGAAATGGGCAGGTCATTTGTTGCAGTATCTTTCTCTAAATATGGCACAGTGAGACTTAAGAATTTGGGTTAAAATCCTGAGTCCAGATTCTTAGTCCCATTCCACCCCCAATCTAAGATCACACTGACTTCTCTTGTAGTCTTTGTGATTCTTGGGGTTAGAACTTTAGCAGAAAGCTTTATTAGAATCAATTTCAACACCTTTTGCTTCACAATAAAATGTTAAAATACTACTAAAAGCAAAGGACGGATTTCACTCCAGAAGGCACTGCATCAATCGGGTATTTGTCTAGACGTTGTGGTGCATTGCCACGGCCACCTTTGAAGAGTTCTTCCTAAGTCCTTCCTGTTTTATTCTGATGGCACTTCAGACTGATTTGTATTTGGAGCCATTGTAGTTTTGGTATTCTTTCCGCTAAATATTTTCATCATTGTACAAAATGACATGTGTTTTAAATTGCAAATGAATAGTGTATAATACTGCCAAATTTGTGTTTCCCATATAGGTATTAATTGACTGGATTAATGATGTGTTGGTAGGAGAGAGGATTATTGTGAAAGACTTGGCTGAAGACCTGTATGATGGACAAGTATTGCAGAAATTATTTGGTAAGAAAAAATATATGTGCCTGCTGTTGGGGCACTTTGTCAGTAAGTGGATCACTTGTTCCTACTTAGGAGCCTTGGTATCATCTTACATTTATGCCACTAAGTGATATAAAAATAGCATTGTATTATGAGACCCTTGAGCAGCAGGCTGTACGCACAATCCTTATAGCTGCGGTGCAACGTGTGGTGCTCTGTAGTTGATGAGAACAGCATAAAGCCTACCTGGGGTGCTAGAGAGGGAGGGTTCTTGTTTTGGCAACAGCATTCGCTCCGGTTAAATTTATTATCTGCATATGTGCTGCACAAACTTAACGGTGTTACAAGTGGAAAGTAAGTTTGAAGGCAAGGGTATTTTCAGTACAACGGTGGATGTTTTTAATCTCTGCTGGTTCCATACTATAGTTTATTCACATCACGAAGTTCCTCTGGAAAGGTGGAATTTCTTTCTGATTTGATGTCTGGCTTTTAACGTTACTGAGGTAATGGTACCCAGTGGACTGCAAACTGAGCTTCAGCTGAGAAACAGATAGAGAAAAGAAACTGCTAATGCAGAGCTGGCATGTGCTTTTTTAGCTGTTGGCTTGGAAGCCATTTTCTTAGTTATTACAGCTCATAAAGTCTCTAGTAAATTTCTTTTCAGTATTTTAAATGAATCTCGAAACATCATGTGAGCACTTCTAATAAAGACTACACAGACTATTCCCTTCTATGAATGGTTAAGCTATTGAATATATTGTGATGGACTGGATATGCCCCAGACTGAGCAATTTGATTCTTATGGGCAGACCTCCAGTGACTTCACCCAAAACCCAAAAAATGCGTATCAGATACAGCCTGACTCTAAATATGCGTATACTGATCCAGCACTTATGGATTTCAGTGGAATCTTTTCCATTAGCCTTAATTCCTTGTGGATCAGGTCTATGCTAGCTGAAGACTTTGGTCTTGTTGTCAGACTATGCACAGACTGATTTCTGTGGAGGCACAAGAAACTCATGGACATAGCAGTCTCTTAGGCAGGATTCATAGGCTGGTAGCTCAGACTCACTCTCTTTGGCAAGATATTCAGTTGGCTTTGAGAACAAGATCAGATCTTACCAAGCTTAATATGATGTTCTGTCATAGAAGTAAATTGATAGGCGACTAAGCATTTTGTTTCTGGTGGTGTTATCAGGGAGCTTTTATTGCTAATTTTTTTTTGCTTACTATTTAATGGTAAACGCTAAGCCATGTATGTATATACCTAGCAATCTGTACTAATTATTAACAAACCAATTCATAAAGTATTTTAAAATCTACTGCAAATTTTGAGTGCAAAAAAGGGCTGTGGTGTCATAGAAAGAAATTGCCTAAAGTTTTAGTTGTTTTCATACCTCCAGAAATACTTGTTCGCATTTCTTGGGCGCATCTTCCACCTCTGTGAATATAGTGTCACTTCACTTTTTATCACAAATGGGCCAAGTAAAATTTTTAAATCTCCTGAGTATGAGGGAGAGGCTGGGAGGCTGAGACTGATGAAACAAATCTTCTTAAAGTTGGTCTCTGTTTTCTAGGTTTGATGGTCTGCTGTACAAGCCACTTGCATACAGGATACCCTTTATCCAGTAGCAAAGTAGTGGGCCTTACCTCAGAGTCTGGTGTTCCCTAAAGGGAGTTGCAGCAAGTATTTGTTAGCCAGTAGTGTGGCTTTCATTAATGCTTGGCCTTCCCCTTGGCAATAGGCAAATAAAGGGAAAATGTGAACTGTATCTTTAGGAGTTCAGAAGTGTGGGGGGAAGTGGCTCTGGAAGGAAAAGCAGATAATTTTAAAACGAGGAAGTCTAATAACTCTTGAATGTACATCTAGGTGCATGGTATGTCTTTATGTTCTTCATGGAGTTGGCAGTGGTTTTTCTTCTTTTTTTTCTTCTATTATCACTTCAGAGAAACTTGAAAGTGAGAAGCTGAATGTAGCTGAAGTTACTCAGTCTGAAATTGCTCAGAAACAGAAGCTGCAGACAGTACTTGAAAAGATCAATGAAACCCTTAAACTCCCTCCAAGAAGCATTAAGTGGAACGTTGACTGTAAGTTGTGTGTTTTCTATGCTGTTCTCATTTGTTGACAGCCAAGAGTTTATAGCTGCTATCTGGAATTCTGAAATATCCAATGATAAGGGAAGGCTGAAGCCTGGTGTTTATGGTATGAGCTGCTCTGTAGGGCACTTCCAGATGTGGTACACTCTATTCTCTTTACTGGTGCTCAACCTCCAATTTAAATAGACTGTCTTTTCAGAGTCTGTCAAAGTATGGTATTTCTGCTCTTAAGCCCATATGCATACCATCTTAGGTTTTCTGTCACTGAATTGGTTTGCTGAAACAAGCAAGTACCTGCATAAATGTAGTAGATAGGCGGAAGGAGAGTTAAGTCCTAGGACTCTGTGTAAAATTTGCAACATAGATATGAATAACATTTGTGATTGTTTAAGGCTAAATCTGAACCACTGATTTTGATTACAAAACTCTCATTAAGATTAGGACTGCACCCTTCCTGTTTTATTGTATTAAAAATGAACATAGTAATATCTAATAGAAATGCCCTCAGTGGCCCAACACAAGACATTTTAGTGCATATGCATTGCAGAACGCAGGTTATCAGCAGTTTTAGAAAATTAGGCCTCTTAATCTGTTTTAAGTTTGGTATCCAGAATCATTTCACGCTGGTGACCAGTATATAGCAGTTTCCCTGTCTCCTATACCTGTCTTGACCCAAGCTGTGTTGTATCCTGTTCCATTCACAACAAATTAGTGAGAGGGAGAGAAATAGCTCGAGGAAAGAAGAGTGAACATTAGGCATCTCTGACTTTCCCCTTTGTGTGGTCCCACTGAGTTTTCTGTCCCCATCTCTCTTCAGCCTCCCCCCAGGTTTTTTCCATTCTCTGTTATGCAGCTGGAGGCAGGGTGTTTGGAGTGGCCTGAAAATCTAAATTCAAGTTTTAATTTAATGTTTTACATGTGTTGTAGAGCTAAAGTAGAGATAGACAGCAGCAGCTGGAGCCAGCTGTAGCACACACCGGTGCTAGGCAGACAGACAACTTTTAAGTGTTCTGCTAAAGCACCTCATCCGTGACCACTGGCACCCCAGACAAATTTGACAGCGATGCTGCATTTCATATGAATGAGTATCTCCACAGCAGAGTTGACACTTGCATTGGAAGATAATGAAGAAGGATATTTTAGTGAATCTGATCCTGCTTTACCAGTGACGTAAGGTAGTAGTTATTGGTTAGTTCAAGTACAAAGAACATAAGTGCACTGTACTGTAGCTATCAAAGATCATTTAGGAATACTACTCTGGGGAAAACTATAAATGCAAAAACAAAACAGAAGAAGAAGAAAGGCAATAATAAGCATTAGAAATTACTCACTTTCGTGCCAATGGTTTGATACTTGATTAAGGATTTCCTACAGTACGGCTTTTGATATCTTGTAAGTCGTGTTAGTGTTAACTACCCGTATGAAACCTGCTGTGAAAAAACTTCAATAACAAGGACTATAACAACTTCATGAGGAATGTTTGAGTCATTGAGTTTAGTAAGTTATTGCTTAAGGCTTCTGCCAAAATAGGCTCGTTTATCATCCTGCAGACATTGTGACACTTAAAAATGAGTAAGTGCATGTTATGAGTACAAAAATATCTTTCTGATAGTCCATAAATCCTTATTGAAATAAAGGGAATAAAGGAAAGGCAAGGAGAATGCAGAGACAGCACTTAAACTGCCGTACATGAAATCTGGCTTTTGGATTAGCTTCAGATTTCCATCTACGCAAGCCTGTGGCATCCAGACATGTTGCAAAAAGTAACACTTTGGTGCTGACGCATATCACTGACTGGGCTGCATTGGTGTGACCTGTTGAGCAGGAGGAGACCAGTAAAGGAGAGGTGCCTTAAAGTGCCCCCTGGCTCTATGTGGCAAGAGGAAAAGAGTCCCATAATCCCTACATCCTAAAAAATCAAAATATGTGCCCTAGTTACTTTGCAGTTTGTAACTTGTGCTTTTAATATCTATTTCAGCTGTTCATGCTAAAAGTCTCGTAGCAATACTTCATCTTCTGGTTGCATTATCACAGTATTTTCGAGCACCAATCAGACTCCCAGATCATGTGTCCATTCAGGTTGTTGTTGTGCAGGTAAGAGAGGCGTTAAACAGCTCTTGGTAGTGTTGTGAAATTGACTGAGGGGTTTCTTGAAAAATACATCTAGAGTTTCTGTTTGGGTGGGCATGTGTGTGTCTGGCTGACAAGAAACACACGGGCATCTTCCCTTCCCTGCTGACAGTGCTTCAACCAGAAAAAGGCAGAAGTGCTTTCCCAGATTGAGCTGTGGCTCAGAATATCTTATTTTGATTGTGAAGTGGCCAGACTCTGACATTAAAAATATATGAAGCATTATTATTGTTGGAATGTGTTTGTTTATCACCCAATATGATCTCTAGAATTATTATTTTTCCCATTTTTGACGGTCTTTCACTTGTGCAGAGATTCAAATCATTCTTGGCACTGAATGATGAATTGTCACTGTTTATTACATTCGGATTCATGTTAGGTGACTAAATATTCTTTTTCAGCCTTGTGCATGCTAATTTAGTCTGATTACAGTGTTGGCTTTCTCATAAGCATGCAAAAAACCTCCATCAACTAAATCTTTTGTGTCAGTCAGTCTCCTTATTAGAGCCTCATCCATCCAAACTCTTCATGTTATTCTGTTCATGGTTTTTCTTTCAGTTGGACTTGTGCTTGCTCTATCTTATTTGGCCTCTTCCCATTTAATCTGCTTTTCTTTCTCTCCAATTAACTTTGTCTTTATTTTTCACACTGTAACTGTCTTTCTTTATGTGTTTTAACTGATGTTACCCTGAAGTATCTGGTGCAAAGAGCTATTGCTCAAGTTTTGTGTGGCTAAAAATCTGTGGGACAGATCTGAGAAAGTAACCACTCCTTTTTCCAGCATTCAAATCAGACAAGTTTTGTAATTTGGGGAGAAATCTGAAGGAGAGTATCTGGTAGATGTATCACTGATGCCTGACAATGACTCATTGACTCTCAGATTCTGCTTCGTGGGTTTCTCTACAGATGATGAAAGAGAACCCCAGCAAATCTCTACAGATGATGAAAGAGAACCCCAGCAAATCTGCACTTATGTGTCTAAGGCTTCAGAAGAACATAATTTTCAAGCACTTTCCTTTGACTATTATAAATACATTAATTACACTGGTTTATCTCAAAGTTCTACCAAAAACAGCTTAAGAAATCAGGAGTGCAGTGGTCAGGGCATCTTTGGGATGAGAAACTAAACCAGAAAAAGAACACAGTCCTAAATAAAGAACGAGATCTTGCATTCTGCTGTCACTCCATACGTCCAGACAAAATTCCTGTTGAAATCAATGAACGTAATTGTCCTCTTGTTTAATAGGCTAATGTAGTTCAAACAGCAAATCCACTGAAGTCAGTAGAGATAAACCAATTTAAAAACAATAAGTAGTGGGAGAATCTGGCTCACTGTTTTGCCTCTTAGCTACACAGCTGTAGTTCAGGCGCCAGTGAATTGCAGAGAAAGCAGTTGTACCAGCATAAAACCCAAGTAATGTTGCAGAAGATTTTGCCCTGCAGACCCAGTTCTTGGTGAAAGCCAATCAGTGGAACTCCAAGGCTATGCTGATTCCTATTAACGTAGGGTGGGGGCCAGTATTCTTACTGTAATTGTGTTTGAGACATTTTTAATTTTTATTTTATGGTGGGTGGGGTTTTTTATTTTTTAATCTGTCTTTCATGTCCTGTGGGATTGGTTCTGTATAATTCATCACGTACCCTTTGAACTCAATGAAAGTTTTAATCAACAATCAGCAGCTCCTAAAGCCTAATTTAGTGTTCAAACTTGCATGCCTCATGTTCTAAACCCTCATACATTCTGTAAAGTGAGGTCATGCCTAGGGAAACTCAACAGACTACGTGGTAGCTAGTTTTAAATTCTACTCTATGCAGTTTGATAAAGGAAATAGTAGAGAGAGAGAAAAAAAAGAACAAAACACTTTCATGAAGTCTTTAAGGAAGACTACCCTAATCCATTTCATGATTTTGTTAGGTTTAGAAACACATAAAATGTGAGGGTTGCCATGTTGGCTGGGTGTAGTTTATTGAAATAGAAACAAAGATATTTCTGAAACAAAAAATGTGCTCATGCCCAACAGGTAATTGACACAGTTCTTACGAAAGCTTGTTTCCTTTGGCTGTTTTGTACAAAAGCTGTTAGCAATGAGAGTAATATGAAATCTGGGTTATAAGCTGATCTGGGAAAAAATGTGGTAGTTGGACCTTTTGTAGTTGTTTTGTTATATTATTTTCTTTTTCTTCCATACTAATAGAATGAATAACTTTGAACAAAGCCCAGCCTTTGTTTGATCATTTCTACTGAAACAAGTGAGAGCTGGATCTTACCATCGTTTTGCCTCTATAAAACAAACTTCACAACAGGTGACATCAGTGTTAGGGTCAATTTTGAGGTGGAGAGTTTTTAAAGTGCAAAAGATGTATGGGAAGCAGCCTTCACAGAGCAGGTGCTTAGACTAGTGTTTCTAAGGTCCATTCTGATTGTTGCCATTGGGACTTTTTCACCAGTCTTTTTATAAATTAAAAGCGTAGGAAAGTATCTTGACATGTGCTGGTCAAATAAATGTCCAGCGGATGCATGTCGTATTTGGGCAGTGTGGAAATTCCATTAATGTTAGTGATCAGATGCCAGGCACAAAACTAGGGCTTGATGTCTTGTCTTTTTTTTTGTTTGGTTGGGTTTTTTTTGTCAACAATAGGATTAAGGTGCAGAATTCCTATTGATATTAATTGCAGTTTATCAAAAAGGGAAATACGTTTTATATTGGTACTGGAGTGTGTTTTAGGCTATTTTTGCATGTTTGCAGAGGAAAGGTAGAGTATTAGAAGCCTTTTTCTTCTCCCATATCACCGCACTGGGCACTAAGAAGTACAGTTGCTGTTGCTATGATGCTCAACTCTTCTAGGAGACAAGACTGATAGGGCTTTTGCTCCAGAAGGCATCATTGGCGTATCAGAGTCATCATCAGGAGGAAATAAAAGTTTCCTTTCACCCTGCAGCAAAGGGAAAAATAAACAAATATCCCAAACAGAGTGGAATTCTAACTTGAGCTAGCATGAACTAGATTCTAACTTCAAGTAAAAGTACTTATTGCTGTCTGCACAAGCTGGAAATGAAGATAGCGCTAAATGATGTAGTTTTTCTTCAGACTTTCAAGATATGTGACAGAAGATGTCTCAGCAGCTGTTCTGTGCCCCCTCTTTCAGTATGTAACACACTGGGCTCCAGTCTGTCTTTTTAATGTTCAGAGGTCCTCCCTGAATGTATTTTTAACCATGTGCAAGATATTTAGTAACAGGGCTTTAAAAAACATAATGGAAAACCCCTGAAACCATCATCTAGCTAAAAGGACAGTTCAGATTACTCCAAGTGCCAGTCTGGAGTGACCCAGAGGGTGCAATGTATGGCTTTCTTGCAGAAAGTAAGTTTGATCCATATATTTTTAGTAATGCAGTATAGAAGTAATAGGCCCAAGCCTGGCCAAATCCTCAGCACATCATACACCGAGGACTGCCTCAGGTGGGGATGTGCTATCTTCTCCAAGGCAGGGAAGAGCAGCAGCCCCAGTTCACATGCCATGAAGGACTTTTCCTAAAGGTTATTCTCTTCTTCTCTTTTCCATGTAGAAGGCAAGTCTAGGACAAGCATAAATTAATTCTTCTCATTTCCTTGTATGACAGGGAGTTGAGGAATCATGAATAATTGCCTAATGTCTTGACTTTACATGCAGTCGTCAGCATTTACCTGACTTTTCTTTCTGTATTGCAAAATTTTACTAATTCCAGTGCATAGAACTAACAGAGAGAACACAAAGAGAGGCAAAACATATGTGCGGTATTTACACCACCGCCAGATGACTGTGATCAGCATGCTGGAAACAATACCAAATTTTTAAACTACTTCATTTTCCAGCTGACTCAAATAGCAACCATTTGAGTTGGCTTCTGCCATTTTGTGTACAGCTTCTAGACGCTGGCCGCTCACCACCATGTATGAAGGGCTTCTCACATCTGAAGAACATTGGGGACAATGCATATATTAACACCAAGTTGACTAGGGTCTGGAGCAGGCTGTGAATGGATTATCCTCCATTTTGGTTTTCCATCACAAGCAAATAGAGTTCTTTGTGTGGAGAGAAGTCAGAAAACACTGAGGCAAATAAGAAAGTGTATGAACAGGAAAGAAAGAACAGATAGCCTGGGAGCAAGATTTTTGCAAAAGAGAAGCATGGGCACCGTCTGCCAAGCTGTTCATTGAAATAAAAGGTTTAATTCAACTCACCTAGACATACCTCTACTAAAATACTTGCGTATGTGTTTAGGTGTTTCAAATGTCTTGCTGAATTGGGGCCTTTAAAAGAAAAGTGAATTAAGAACAATGGAGAAAGGAAAAGAAATACTTCCTTCTACAGGTGGAGTTTCAAGTTTCTTGTTAATGTAAGAAAGAGTTTTCTGAAATACTTGCAAGGTGAAATAATATATTACTGTAAGTTTGTTTAAAAAAAGTTCTTATTTTGCAGGTTTCTTATCTAATTATGTTTGTGGATCACAAATAAATTTTTACCGTACCCTAAGCATTAAACTTTACTGAGAAAAATGTCACTTTTTTATTTTTTCCAGAAACGAGAAGGAATCCTCCAGTCTCGACAAATCCAAGAGGAAATAACTGGTAACACTGAGTATGTCAACACCACTTTTGCCAGCAGTTCAGTAATTGAACACAGATGCGTCTCAGAAATTCAAACATTTGCTGATATTTAGATTTCGGTATTGGGGTTCCAAGGAAGACGATGCATCAGCCAGTGACTGTATTTTAGCCTTTTCAAGAGCTGCAAACATGCATCTAAAAATACAAAAGGGTGAGGAAATACAGAGCTGGGGAACTAAAAGCAGCAGGCGACCAGGATAAAAGAGAAGACAGAGTGAAGATACACAAAAATCTCTTATTTTATATTTATCTACTATTAATTTATTTCTGTATTTATTATATTTCTTGTTATTTATTCAAAAGTCCTTCAAACAAACAAGAAGGATATGCCTCATTCTTTTATGTTGGTATTTATTTGATAGAGAACTAGATTCTTTCAAAAAGGAATGTGATATGACTATTTTTAGGTGTTTGGATTTTGGTGATGTACAATGATGGTAGTAAGCCCTGTACACATCATCTCACCGAACAAATTATAACAGAAAAGTTATTCCAAACCAACAGAAAGCAATAGTAGAATATCCTAGTTTCTAATAGAATGGAGAGAAGGCAGACTATTGACTTATTATTAATCTTTATGGATTTGTTTATATGTAATAGTTATATGAGGGATCAACTGGAGCAAAATGCTGCAGTCCTTAAGAACCCAGTCCAAGCATTGTTTTGGCTGGAATTGTACCACAGTTGATGTGGTAAATGCATCTTTAAAGCAAAGGGAAAAGTTTTCACAAAATTAACATGAAAAAGCCTTCTTCACTCAGGCAAGGTGTGTTGATTTGGTTCGATAGTAGGAAATCTGGGATCTGGCCTCCCATGAGATTTTAGTGAAGCCAGGAGATATTATACCAATGGACTCCAGGCTAATCCAGATTCTCAGTTGGAGTAACTTGATGAAGGTTTTCTTAATTCCATGAATCTACTCCAGTTTCACCAGGCTGAAGATCTGGCCATGTATGCTATTTTCTTTTGCAGCACAGTGTCTGCAAGTGAATTATATATAACTGTGTTTTGTTCTTTTTGTTTTGTTTTGTTTTGTTTTTTTTCATAGGGCATTATCAGGAAGGCATGGTAAGTTTGTTTGATTATCATCTTTTTCTTGATGTATACATTAGTTCTGCAGTGGGTGGTCACTTTGATCAAAAGACGAGGAAGTAGAGGATTTCAAGTTGCCCTGGCAAATACATAAACATATGCACTACAGGCTATTGTGGCAGTTAAAAGGAAAAAAGCATTAAAATCAGTCTGACCATCTTTAAGACACATTTAATTTCTTTTCAGCACGTGTTAATTTGCAGGTGCTTTGTGGTTTAACCTCTAGAACACTACTGTAATAGTATTAAAGGTCATAAGTTCCCAGCATAATATGAAATGATGTCTTATCATAAACCAGCTGGTGAACTTGTTGGCATTCTTGCATACATTACCTACTTACACTTTAATGTCTTTGAGCCTTATTCAGCAGGCCTAAACACTGTGCAAGTTCCTGTGCCTACTATGTCTTACTGCTAGTATTGAGACTGGCCAAATGCCTGGCCAACAGAAAACACTCATCTGAGGAGCTTAGGTGGAGTCCCACCAAGAATTTAGCATTTGCTTCTTGTATTATTTCAATGGCTGCCTTACAGCTGATTTAAAAGGCTACATGCATGACCTCTTTTCCCAATGATATCCCTGAGCAGTCTTACTTTGTATATAGTCTGCCTTCTACAAATGCCTTTGGATCTACTCAAGCATTTTTTTTATTGAGGAATATGAATGTAGCATTTTGTGGAGTCATTTGCTATCATTCAGGTCATTGTCGAAATGGAAATTGCTCAGAAAAGGCTCTGGTGCCTTTTTTTTTTTTTTTTCTTCTTCAGAAGGTGACTACAGTAGCACTCCAGTCACGCTACCTTAGGTTGCCTGTCCTGCTGATAACGTCCTAAATTGCATATCAGAATGGCCCAAAAACATCTATACAGAGAATTATATTGCAGCTCTTTAATCATAAGCTTGCTTGAGGTGGTTAGTAATATAGCACACCACAATGCAGTCAGTGGCCCATGGGGAAAATCTTCCTCTGTAGATGTAGCGACTCGAGATGTAAACTCATGTTCTTCTGCACACAATGATTTGGTTACTTAGCTCCCTGTATCTGGCTGTTTAAGGTTTTATGCATAAAGATACCGTTCTTTTTTGAGAAACAGGGTTATTAGGTAATCCAAATCCTACTGGAAAATTATGCTTTTTGTAAATAATAGAGAATAAGTTACTAGCAGCTTATAGCAAGAGAGCAGTGTGCAAAATACACGGTACTTGGAATATAAAGAGACTATATTGAAACCTTTTGCTGACTCTGTTGTCTTAAATGAGTGTGTGCCTTAATAAATGTTTATTCTGCATTTGAACAATTACTGCTCAGTTTATGAACGTCTCTGAATGTTTTTCAGAAAGAGATGCATTTGATACTTTATTTGACCATGCTCCAGACAAGCTCAATGTCGTGAAAAAGGTTGGAAGGTTTTTATTTTTAAAATACATAATGTGTGCATGTGTATGCTTATGTGTATCTGTTTGTACGTATTTAGTGAGTGTGTATGAATATAATATATAATTGGCATAGTTTGCATACGTTAAATACAATTAAGCTTTATGCTTAAACAAATATACAAATTCATTATTGTAATGTTACTTTTTATTAATATTTAGCAGCATGAACTTAACTTTGGAACACAGAACAACATGTAGTTATCAAAGTTTCCATCAAAAAGAAGTTCTCACAAAGTGTATGTTGAGTAGAACCCAACTGGTAGGTTGAGTGTACTCATGCCAAAGAGGTATCCAGTTTACAACTGCCAGGGGTCTGACCTAGAGTATTTTGGCTGCTGTCAGATTTGAGTGGATTCCAATTACCCACTTTCCTATAGTCTGCTACAAGGTTTTTTTTAAGAATTATTATGTTTTAACAGTGTATTTTTATTTATGTATATGATGTTCATTTTATTTCTGTTCTTCATTCTTGGAAATTTTTTTTTATGTCACATTTCAGTTTTAAAACTTAAAAATTGTGTTGCAGTCTCTATACTCATGCCAATTCTCTTCTGAGTGGAGCTCATACTGCATGTGTTGAACTGCTGCCCTACTGAATAGGCCTTCACTACATTGTTTTCATATTTCAGACTCTCATCACTTTTGTGAACAAGCATCTCAATAAATTGAATTTGGAGGTCACTGAACTGGAGACCCAGGTAGGATTTTACAGCCTTTCTTAAAGGGGAGGGATAGTTGCTCTATGTTATGCACTATGCCCGCAACTTTATCCGGAAATTGCATTTAATTATTATCGATTGAGCTCTATGATAAAAAAAAAGCAGGAACCCCTTCAATTTTAAACATGTTCGTATGAAGAAGACCCTCACCAATTAAGCAGAGAAATCATGAGGGCAGCTAAATTTCTCTCACGCAGTTTTGTACTTCCATTAGCATAAAAATTAATTAACAGATGCTACCTCTTGGGCGCTGCCGAGTGCTGTAAGCAGAACCTGTCCTTGTTTTGGTCAGGAAAGAACTCTATCTGCTTGGTTTGATCCAACGTCAAGCTGAACAGTTGTTTCCTGCCTACCTTTACACAAGCATGCAATCGCATGGGATTACAATGACTCTATTCAGTGAGATACGTTCTTGAGAGTAAAGCTGCTCAAGTGTATAGGCAGCTGTACAGTTGGGCTGCAGGCTTGATTGCACCACAGAAATAATGTGGTACATGGTCGTCTTTCTTGTTCTCAGCTGCTAAATTGGCTGGAAAGAAGCTAAAAGAAAAGCTTAATCCTGCTGTATTAATACTTCCCCATGTGAACAATTGCAGCGGTTATCATACGAAAATTACAAGGTCAGGCAGGAAGGATGGTATCCGCACTATCAAAAAAACCCCAGGTGTCTTCAGGACAGGCTTCATTTTATGTCTTGATTTACATTATTAAGAGTCTCTGGTTTATTTAAATAGCTATCAACCTGGTAGATAGAGATGTTTTTAAAGGTAAAATTAAGATTTAGATGGAAATAATGTGTAAGGGCTTTCAGAAAGATGTTCAAATGTACCTAGAAACTCCTTAAGCATTTATCCGCAACAGTATTCCCTAAGATGAGAGATTGTATTTCTATCAGTTGAAAGAAAATTATCTACCTCAGGAAGGTGATGGGTTGCTTCAGATAACTCAGTTTGGTTGTGAGCATGTCTCAGTGCACGGATAGACCTGACGCCACAGGGGTAAGAGTGAGAGGCCTTTAACAAAATCTTATGGATGTTGCAATTTTTTTTAGATAGAAATGAACATATATCATAGCAACTCGATATCTTCCATCTGTAATTACATACACTTAAAATTAGATTGACTCAGACTTGCAGAACATGGACAAAGATGATTCTTTGTTCCTTTATTTCCTCCAGTATACTGAATTTCAGTGCAGTCATGAGATTGCACCTTCATTCTGCTTTTCTCTGCTCAGGGAATGCATGCCATTTGAGAGCTTGAAAGGTGGCTGTTCTGATTCCCCACAATTAGTAGAATAGTAAGCAAAGGTGTAGATCAAAGCCACTGGCAACCTCTCTTTCCAGGAACTTTATTCTGCATGTATATTTTAGCATTAGGTCAGTTTCGGAGAAGACATAACAGAATTTACTAACTAAATAAAAGGAATCAAAGAAGTGAGATGAGTTCTTTTAGTTGCAATTTAAAATATTTCTATTAGTAGTTTGCTGACAGTTCTCCATTAGACAATATATATCTTGTTCATTAAGCAAAGCAATGAGTTATTCTTCAGAAAATGTACTGAGAAATGTCTTTTTTACAGTTTGCAGATGGTGTGTACTTAGTCCTGCTAATGGGTCTCCTCGAAGGCTATTTTGTTCCTCTGCACAGCTTTTTCTTGACTCCTGATAGTTTTGAACAAAAGGTAATTAGATTTAATTTTTCTGTTAAAAACAAATAAACATACAAACATGTCTAGTAGTACAAGGATGACACAAACTTTTCCGCATAAGCTTGATGTAAATAGCTGAAATCAAGAGAGGACTGTACTGGTAACCATTTCCAAGCATTTTTAAGATCTCAGTATTAATGCTTATCTGGAATAAAAAGGAAAATTATATTAATGACGGGGTGGTTAGAAAGTATTAACTGATTTTGGCAGCCATTGTGTGATGCTATCATTGAACCAGACTTACTGTTCATTAAGTGTATAAAGAATTATACAGATGAATTGATGACAGAACTGATTTTTTGTGTCCAAAATCCAAGAATTTAACATTTGAAAGGTTTCGTGTTTTTTGGAAGCATAAAGGCATATATGTACTGTGTATCGTTTTAAGACCAGCCATTACCCCAGTGTCTGTTGCTGTCCTGGCAATTCAGCTGTCTATTCAAGACAACAGCACTTCATGGGCCATCATATTCCAATTTTTAAACTTGCGGGAGGTGGGCTATTCTTACTTGTAAGTAATTTTTCTATGTGTAATATTACTTCACATGTTATTTTTCAATTACTTTTATATTTCTGAAACCACCATCACCACCCAGAAAAAAACAAAACAATGGATTATCTGGATTCCATGGGCCAGATCTTCCATTGATATACAGAGCCCTGACTATTATATCCTTCTGAGCATCTGGGTCTGCAGCTTTAAATACATCTTGTTTTGACCATTTATACTATACTGTATATAGTTCACGATAATGACAACCTTTATTATATTACTAGGTCCTCAATGTATCCTTTGCATTTGAGCTAATGCAAGATGGTGGATTGGAAAAACCAAAGCCAAGACCAGAAGGTATCTGTTCTACTTTTTTTGTATCTTCTTAAAAATTTGCGTTGGATCCAGATCTTACCTCATAGGATTATGGTATAGCTAAGTGAAGGTTAAAATGTTAATCCAAGAGTGAAAGGCAAGATACATTTTGAAGTGCTCAGGTAACTCTGGATTTTAAATGGCTGATAGATACACTTTCTCAAATGTTGCAAGGCTTCATTTCTTGAGTGGCCAGGGTAAGATTTGCATGACCAAACATATGCAGTAATACCCAGATACTCGCTGAAAGAAAAAGAAGGCAATTGTGAATGGTGTCACTAGCAGATATGAATTGCTTCAATTGCTCCATTTTCCCCCATCCCACATCTTCATACTAAACCTCAAGTATTCCAGTGTAATTGACAAGATTTTCACAAAAGAGGTAGATATTGTGGAAGAAGAATTTCAAATGTTCACATAACTACCTTTGAGTGCAGGGCCTAATCATGCATATTTAAATTAGATTTAGAGCTGGAGACTGAAAATAAAATGTGTCTTCAGGGAAGATGAAGGTTTTGCTGCTGACTTTAGCAGGACCAGGATTCCACTCCTCTTCACTCATATAAATACAGGGTTTAAATCCAGCTTTTTGGGCTGGATGTAGGGCCCTTGATTCACCGTGTTATAGGGTACTCTTGTGGTTCCTCCCATAAGAAGTTACCACTTCTTACCATGCAGGAGCTGGACGTGCAGCTTCTGCTCCAGTCTTCCCAACAGGGGTGGTAGCTGGGCTTCTGCTGATTACCTACCCGCATAATCAATATGTATGTGTTTTCAACACCCATTGCAGATTCACATTCTATGGTGCACACAGTCTTTTCCTGCCGTAATATTGGATTGTCATTCCCTGGGGAGTTGATATAAGCTAATGCTTAAGAGTTTTATTTCTAATAGTAAGGTCTCTCTGGAGATTCAGGCACACATCACTGAATCAAGTTCTGCTCCATTCTGCTTATTTTCCATCTCTCCTGACTTCCAGATCATAACAGCATAACAGACATACGCGCACACACAAAAAAATATGTCTCAGGATTGAGCCTACGCTGCCTTTGCATTTAATCTGGACCTACCCAGCCTATTTTTTCACTTCTTTTGATTGCTTGAACTCTTATCCACAATCATGCTTAACTAAACCAGTGGTGACTGTATCACAAACTTTTATGTCTGACATAGTCAGAGAGAAGGGGGAAATAGTGAAATCTAGGGATCCAAGTAAAACAGAGAGTATCTGTGATCCCTTACTCCCCGTGGAGGTTTAAAATTCTTATGGCATTTAATTTTTCAGGTATTTATTGCTCTAGGGGACAGCTAATTTTTCCAGTATAAATCAAGCCATAAGGATATTTCAGCATATATAAGACATTTCTTGTGCAATTATTGAAATGCTTAATATGAAACTTCCTGCCCAATGTGAATGGAAAAACACATCTGTTTTATGTGTTGTTACATTGGGCACAATGCCCGTACTTAAAATTTCCAGTGAGCGAAAGAGTATTGAAAAGGATCTTACCCTAAATGTGTACACTAAATACTCTTTAAATTCCTACACTGTTTCTTTGAGGTTCTTGAGGAAAAAATATGCTGAAAAGTGCTTTAGAATATGAAAAACATATTTAGTGGAAAAAAGAATGCGGTTAAATAAATGAGTATGAAAACCAATGATTTTTATGGGGTCAACAGTTTATTTGGATTATTTGCAATATAATTGAAAAGGTATTAAAAAGCTTCTGTGACCTTTTACTTTTAAAATGGCCAGAACATTAATCTGCTGAGTCTGTAATGAATTCATTCGCAGTTTGAGCTTTTTCAGATTACTTCTTGAAATGTGTACATCAAAGCCAAGCTCTTTTCTTTTTCTTTTTTTCTTTTTCGAAATTGCAACCAGTAAAACATTATAGATGTTGGTCAAACACATGTAGCAATGGAAATAACTCATCTTTCTCTGGGAGCATGCTTCTTTTTAGTTTGGACCTGTCTGTGGAATTCTGTTGTGGTGGTGGAGTCTTCTGGTAACTTAACTTTGACAGGTCTTTGCAATCTCTTTATTCATTTGAAGTTCTGTATCAGGAAATGAAGGTGTTACAGCTTGCTGCTGGCCTAAAAGAGGAAACTTCCCAAGTTATGCTCTGCAATACTGTTTGCATATAACGTGATGTTGTGGGAGCAATGTGCCCTTCATGTAGCTTTTGGCATTTTCTCTTCATTTCATACCGAGCATTTTTGATCTGATTTATTAAAAGCCACAAAACCATGTGGCCACATGACCATACATAATCTCAGCATAAAATCTAGGTTTGATTGTTTTTACCCTTTGTCCATGGATGTCAGTTTGCCATGTAGCTAATATCTTTAGCCCTTCAAAGTTTGCATACTTTGGGACACTGTGCATAGGTTTGATTGGATTCATTCTTCAAAGTATAAACCCTTCACAATCTGTGAGAAACATCACCGTAGATAAATATAATGGCAAAAATATCTGATGATTACGTACACAATTTACTAGGCTTACCTGGAGGTTTTGAAGATAATGGGAGTATGCATACCACCTGCTTTACATCTTCATGGCCAATTCCAAGAATCAAAGTTAGGGGATTGAGTTCCTATACAGTCAACAGAAAGACATAGGACTATTCTAATTCTGTTCTAATTCTGTTCTATTCTATTTCTTTTCTATTCTTTCTGAGGGCAATTCTGAGTCTCTGTTTGAGATTGAATATTCCTTGAAGCAGTAGCGTAGACTGCTGCAGTAGTACTTGTCAGTTTGTTTTATAGATTTCTTGTGAAATAATATTGACTTTCTCAACAACTTCTCTTGGAAACAGCAGGTATTCGTTAGTTTTTTGTTTCCTATAAATCCTTTACTTTAGATGTTGAGTTTCTAAGTACTGATTCAGCCATGTACATCAGCTAACCCAAAGCATTTTCAGAAGTGTCTTCTAGGGGCACTTGTATACCTAGCTTCTTTAGATCCTTTAGAAAATTTAAACTTGCCTCTAGCTATCTCGCAGAAATTAAGCCTAATAAAGGATGTTGCAGCCCAGAATGGGCCAAGTCCTGCAATTCTTACATAAGAGAAGAGTTCCATTGGTTCCTGTCTGATGATTTTTTCAAAATCATTACTTTTCAACCACAACTGACTGAAGATCCACTCATATAAATATACATAATCCTAGGCACAGTTTGTCTCATGGGCATCTAAACCTTGGTTGCATTTCTTCATCAGCACCGTTAGCCATTTGTATCCCTAACTAAAAGTGGTTGAAATAACGATTTTTGAGTTGCCACTTTTAAAACTGTGCTTTATTTATATTTCTACTCTTTCTTACTATCTTTGTGATTTGAATGTTGATGGATATGGATCTGAACAAGGAACGGGAGTAGGGAATAGGCACTTCTTCTGAAAATGTTTTGAGCTAATGAAGTTACTAATGGTTTTTTCCCTTGTCTTTTTTTCTAGATATTGTAAATTGTGACTTGAAGTCTACACTGAGAGTACTGTACAATTTGTTTACTAAATACAGGAACGTGGAGTGAAGAATTGATTTGGGATGCAAAGGAGTGTTAACAAAGAAAGCATCATAACTAGGATATTTTTCGTCGGTATTCCTCTGCATCTTTATCCTAAAAGGAACTAAACCATTTCTCTGAAGAATTTTTAATTGATTATTCTTGCACTACTATTTTCATAGTAGATTTAAGACTAATATAAATTATGAAGAAAAAGGTTTGGAGGAAGGTATTTGGGTATATTCTGGGAGAATTAATGTCTCAATAATACATCTTCACACTGTTTTGTAGTAGGTGAAGCAAGAATGAAAAAAAGATGTACTAACTTTAATTCAAATCAGCCTTTGAAGCCAATCATAGGAAGACTCAGCACTGAGTATTTTAATATTTTTTACATATATCTTTTCTAATCTGGGGATTTTCTATCCATGATAAAATGATTGCATTCTAATTATGAGAAATGTGCATGGGAAGAAACAGTTAAATACTCTTGTTCACGTCACAGCTAAAAAGAAGAGACTTTCTCAAGCACTTAACCCGATTAATTTATATTTCCAGTGCTGTTAGGCTTGAATCTTATGGGTACAAACTGAAGCGGCTACTCATTCCTTCAGACTTATTATAATGTGATACTCTGCTTTAAATATGTGTTACTGAGCATTCCGCATACGCACACTTTGCAGCTTGTCACTTGGTTTTGTTCAAGGTAGAGATCTTTTTTTCAAAGTACACATTTCAGGAAAACACACCTGTAAAATACAGTTTCCCTATAATATTTGTATTACATAGTATTAGAAAGTAAAAGAACAGCTTGTTTTTCTTTTAGTAGTTTAAACACAGGTTTACTAGGTTGCAAGTATAGATTTATTGCTAAATAGGATTTAGAATCTGTCCCTTTGGTTGATTTTATGATGAATGTATTTTGCTGCATAATGTCCAACACAAAAAATAAGATTTATTTTCCAGAAACATTCCTGTAGCCTTTCAGATACAAAAGCACTGCTTTTAGGTCAAAACTACTCCCATCTGTAAAGACTCCGTTACAGCGTAAGGTTTGTTGGTCATTTTACATAGCTATAAAGAGTACTTTTTTCTAATCATAACCAAGTATAAGCTGTTATCTGTTTGGTTTTAGCTTTAACAAAGACAGAAAAGAGAAATGGGAGTTGATTCTTCCCTTAAACTTGATATCAAGCACCAGTTATGTTTCCATAAAGAAGCTGATAGAGACTGCCTGACACGAGTGTTAATCATCAAAAACTGCACTGGCATAAGCTGAAGAGTAAATTAATCATTTGCTGGAAGTATTGATGTTAGTATTAGATACCTTTCCAAAAGAAGTGTTCCAATGCAACCACAGATTCTTGGGATCCTGGGTTACACAGTAAGGAAAAAAATCCTTAGGCAGAAATTACTGGACGACTGTTTAGAAATCTTTGGACTGCTTGGTGCAGGAAGGAGACTTGTTAATAGTCATCCAATTATGGCAGAAGTGGTATAGGTGAAAGGGAAAGCAATCTGTCAGCTCTTGAGTCTGTTCATCTGAAGAAATGCAGTGCTGGCAAGAACGGTCAATAACAGCTATATGTTACTTAGAATATAAAGCATTACATATTTTTCATTTTCCAGGGCTTTTTTTTTAATGTAGAGTTTTCCAGTGCAACATTAGCATAAAGGGAAGACAAGCAATTACATCTGTCTTTGACGAACACTAACTGATGTTTAATAACAAAATGATACTGACTTCTGCTGGGGGGCCACAGAAATTATTATTCTGAGAAGTAAATACCAACTTTTGCAAAGGAAAGTCAATATTTAATTCAAAGGATGATACCTGGATGTTCTCTGAACTCAGAAATTGTTACCTGATTGTTATAAGCATTCTAAATATCTTTATTAAAACATTTTTTTACCTCTGTATTTTTAACTAAGTTTCTGAAATTAGAGGTGCAGAAAATAACAATTATTTGCCTTTTACACAGGTAAATAACTGGACATTTTGACTTCAGTGAAAATGAACATGTTTTCATTATATCTTTAATATCTGAGGAGCTAAATGATAGGAATTAACAAAGCATTTTTTGGGCAAACTGAGACAGAAGTTCTCATGTATATACCAGCAGCAATTTCAGCTTATTTTAATGTTTCACATGTAAGTTTTTCCTTTGCACACCTAGACTGTAGTAATTGTAATTGTTAATTAGTAAATGTATGATGGTTTTTCTGCAGATCATGCTCAGCTGAAATGCTCTTTTACATCTCAGCAATGCCAAAACATTTTGATTGCCCTTGTTTTCAGGAGTGCACTTTCTTTAACGAGGAGATTTATATATGTAAAGGAAAAAGGTTAGGAACGGTGAAACCGGGTTTTGCCTAGACTTGAAAATAAGTATTCCTGTGCTATATTGGTATGACATTATTGGAGATTTTTAATTCTGTCAGACTCCATTTTCCATCCGTAAAAAACATAAAACTGAGACAGAATGTTGAAATCCTCATGCTGAAATGCAATTATGCAGAACCATAGAAACATTTAAACAGTATCCAACCTTTACACGATTATCTATCCTATGGTAAGAATTTATGTAAATTAAAATCTGCTATATAAACAAGAGTGTCCTATGTAAATATAGACCCATGTGATAGTTTTAACACATTCACACAAATAGTATATGCTGCCATGTAGGAGTGGGTCACTGCTTATATTTTTGACAGTGTAGATTTAAATAGCTATCAAATAAATATGAAATCTAATATACAGATTATATCTAATATTTATTGCTTTGATACAGAATATTATAGAAATATAGAATACTACTGTAGACAGTTTGTTCTTCAGCAATCAGCGTAGGCCAGCACCTTCCTTCAGGGAAGTGAAATGTTAAGTTAGCTGGGCCAAATTCTGCTGACACCTATGATGCTTTTATTCTTGATACACAGCGGCGTATATTGATGTACAGCTGAATGCAGAATTTTCCTCACTGTTTATATTAAGATAGAAGTTGTTTAAGTTTTAGGTCAATCCTGGTTTTATTTATAATTACTTTAAGTGATTAAATAGATCCAAGTCAATGGATTTAGCCCATGTAAGATATGAACAGTCACCTGGAGAGGCCAGTTTCTCTACTGGTCCCAGAGGGAGCTTCTGATCTCGAGGCTGCTATCTCAGTGCTTTGGCTATGTTTCTAAAGCCAGGTTGTATGAATCTAGTGGTGGTAGTATGAATCATGGTGGTATTTGGATCTCATCCACCAGACCAATGTGCTTGTCTGTTGTGCTCTGTCACATGAAGGCCCACAGGTAGCCGAGTCCACCGAAAACTGGCAGATTACTAGCCTGCCTTGAGTAACAAACAAACAGTAAACATTTCTGCTGCTGGAGCATTATGAAACTGCCAAAAGATCAGTTTTATGTGTTTCTCTGACTTCTAATCCATCCATTGCATCCAGCAATATGGTATTCAGATTTGTTCTGTGGTTGGAGGTAGGCATCCTTTCCCTATTGATGGATCCTGGCATGCTCTGTCAACCACACAAAACTTGTTATTTTTTTCAAAAAGGAGCTACAGATTCTTAATAGTATGTCAAAAAGATGTTGTCAAAATAATTATCTAAAATCCTAATACCTTGAGGTCAGCTCCTTTCAGCTTTCTTTCCCAGCTGACTGGCATTTAGTTGCCATAAAGAACAGGCCCTAGAAAAAAGGTATTGAAGGAATCCTTGCGTAATTTTACATGAGACACACGCATGAAGTCCAGAATCGGATTGCTCTATATTTCCGATGGAGTACAGATACACCAAGTTTCTTATTAAATGAGCTGACTGTGGCATATCTAGTTCTTTGCATTTCTTAGTCAGTAGGTATCTTCCTGTTATAGGGGGGCAGCAACGCTTGCAGCTACATAGTTCAGGAATTCAAGTGGACCAGCGAGTGCTGGATAAGGTCCTAATCTACTTTGATTGACTGTGGACCAAGTTGCTGATTGGCATATCTCCATCTAAACCAGTGGCATTAAATCAACAGAGCATTTGGTCCTTTCTGTTTTACAGAGGGTTACAGTACTCGGGAATGGTTTACATTCAGGCAGACTATATTGATCGAGGTAAATGCTACTTGGTTGACCTTTGTTCTTACCTATTTTCGTAAAGTATGTTTTTAAATTCATGTTTCAATTTAGCAGACACCTTCCTGCAAGCCACAGTGTTGTAAAGCAGAATGGCTTTTAAAAGTAATGGGTTTTATTTCATTAGAGAAAGATATATATGATATTTAATATACTAGATATTACCTTTAGGTCTAGTTCTTGTTATTCTTGTCTTCCTGTCAAAACAGCCTTCATGAATGGCCTGTGTATGTGCCAAGCACCCAGAGAGAGAACAGTGTCTTGAAGACCTCTTGCAAGATTTTCTACACTGTTCCCTGATAGACTTTTGTTGTTTCACTATAAGAATTTGTGAGGGTTTTCTCTTTACAGCTGAAGTAAAATTAAGGGCTGAAGAAATCCTTTGTAGAAAGTTATAACTAGTTTAAAGTAAGATATTTTGTTTTGATGTATCGCATGAAAAATGGAGGTAGCAGCACCAAAATTCCAAAATTATGCATACCTCAGCAACCACAGATTTTCCAAAGAGGTTTTGAGACATTTAACATTTACTAGGGCTAATTGTATGTGTTTTGACAATATTTTCTGTGTGACTGTTTCTTTTTGCAATAATGAGATTTTCTTTTCTGGCTAACAGTTTAATACTACACACTCTGCAACAATGTTAGTGTCATTGAAATATTTGGTTCTCAATTTCAACATCAAACTAATTGAGAAAAAAGAATATTTGCAAAATTTGCTTCTTAACGTGTATCTGAAAATAATGATTAGTTTAAATTAAGCTGCATTGCCTTCAATTGCAGAGTTAGTAGCTTTCACAGAATATATTTTATGTACTCTGTAAGTAAGAGACACTCTATTGCTGATTTTTTCCTGTGCTTTTTCTGAAACCTTTGTTATGATCCACAATAAAATTTGCACCTGAAAATAAACACTCTATGTTGTTATTGGGTCAAAGTATGAATGTATGACAAAAAATTAGGATGGCTGTACGGTTTATGTTCTTGGAGCTTCCAGACCTTTCTATGCAGCTAACCCATTCTCAGTTACCTTTGTGGGTGTACTCGGTGTTTATTATTATTTTTTGTGGGGGCTGGTGACAGCTGAAAGTGGGTTGGCAAAAACAGCCATGTAAACACATGCTTGAAATGATTAACAGCAGCAGGTCAGGAAAATGCCATATTTGATTCAAAATAGCAAAGTATGCCTTTGCTCTAATATTGCTGTGCTGAACACTTTAGTGGTGATATTGCAGCTGGGTATAAAGCAATTTTCTGCAGAGTAATGTTTTTAATTTGAAATTTAACCAAATGTTAGTGAAATGTTAAAATGATCGACATCAAACTGTCCGTTTCAGAAAATAACTGCATTTAGGAAGATTCTGAGATCTGTTTTTTTATAAACTTGGTTTTGTTGTGACCCTTTAATGCAGGAGCTTCAATGCAAAACTTGGAACCAGTCAAAAATATAGGCATCTAAAGTGCTACAGATCAACACTTTTAGCCACTGAATTACTGGAATGAATCCAGAAGCAGGTGTTTGATCTTTAGGTCTGCTTGTAAAACTGAAACCACCAAGCAGAGCTGCCTAATCAACAGGGAATGCTAAGGACAGGGTGAGTTTTAATGCCATTCTTCAATCCCAGACCTATTACTGAGGGCTGGAAAGTAGTATCTCTGTCTGCTTAGGATCCATGGTCTTAAGCCCCACCATATGCACTTATGGCTTTTATCCTGAATTTTATGGATTTTGTCCTGAAAAAAAAAGTGGACTTGCTCTTCTTCAAACATTGCAGTACAACGAAAAGGTCACGGTCTGGCTACCTCAATTTCTTCATCGCTACTCACCCAGAAAGTAAAAGATCTGGTTTTAATGCCCTTCTGCACCCGCAGGAGTTACTTCTCCTCCTTAGAAGAGTGTTGTAACCTGCAATATGAATTTAAGGTGATACGCTTTTTTTAGCATGTTGTTGGAGGGGCACTGTCAATTCATAAGCTGAAGTTGCAACTCTGTGTATGAAGTAATTCCATGTTAACTGACGGAGAGAGAAAGAGAGCAGAAGAGGGAGCATAACTGGTGGTTAGGTTGTCGAAAAGGTGGAAAAGGATTTGGGGGACAAACCTGTCTTCTGGGCCTCCTGTAAGGCCTACTTCTGTATTTTAGTTAATCAAAGGGTGCTAAAATACCAAAACACATTTTGAAGAGGAACCAGGACTAACATCACCTCTGTTTTCAATGCAAAGTTCC
>NW_008824186.1:413479-444501 GCF_000699105.1 Pygoscelis adeliae
CCTCTCTTCCAGGACTCTGCTGTCAAAACAGCCCCAAGAGAATGTATTCCTACCCCACCACAGCCTGCAGCCTGAGTTAGGTTTGTATTCCCTCAGGCAAAGCAAATAATAGTTATATCCCCTGCTTCCTACCTGTTCTGTAGGCATTACGTGAGCTCGCATGGGGAGGTGAGCACCACATCAGCTACAAGCTGTGTTTTAGGAAAATGGCAGACACAACTGCATTTTGTCTGTAAAGCCAGTTGAGGTTTCTTGGGCCTTCTCTGAGCACAAGTACTGCTACATCTCATTTTTGGATCCCAGCCAGATTAAAACTAGAACTAATCAGTCCCATTGAGACTGGGTCAGCTTTGAACATGTGCAGGCATAAAATGCTAGGGATTTTTCAAATGAAAATCAAGGGTGAAATTTAGATGGTTTCAGGGGGAGGTGGTGCTCGAACAGATTTTCCAGGATTGCAACCTTGGTGCCTATATTCTGTGTGAAGAGCAGAAGATCTGCCTGGGGCCGTGCCCCTCACATGGGCTGGGGAGGGAAAACAGGAAGAGCATCTTCTGCTTCCCTTCTGCGCTCTCCACGTTGTGGCAGACTGCACGGACTGTTTCCTACTTGACTCAGTTTAATTTTGTTTGGAATAAGCCTGAAAACATGCTTTAACTATTTCTCCCTCTCCTGGATGTTTGTGCTGTTCCAGTTAGGTGAAAATTAATACTAAACTAGCATGTTGAGACTCTAAACTCTTCAGCTGTGACTAATCAGCACCATCCACTGCTTAGGGCTTTTGATGCTGGGAGGACTGAACGGTGCTGACTGTAGTCATGTCTCTGAATGATTAGTCCATTGGATCACATGCCAAATTTATAACTGCTATATTAGATGAACAGATGAGGGCTATTAAATTACGTGCAGGGGGGTGGGGGGACATCACTGTGATCAGAACTTGCTTTTTTCTTTTTTTTTAATGCAATTTTCCCCCCCTTTTTTTTTTGGGTGGCAATACTTAGGTAAGGGGGGGGAGTACATATATGCCTGTGTGCAGTCTGAAACTTGCAAGGTCCTGAGGACTGTAGCCTCAACTCAGCAAAATACTGAATTTAAATATGTGAGAAAAGCCCTTGTGGTTTCTTTGAGTCTGTTTTACCTAGAAATGTATAAATACTCATATCACCGTGGGAAGCCTCAGTCACATTTACACTGAGGCCTGCATTGTATTGTCTTCGCATTCTAGCACAATCCTATGTAATTACACCCACAAAACCATTACTTTTAAGGCCTGCTTTTCTTGAAAGGATCCCTTATAGCCGCTTTGTAAATTAGCTCATAAAAGATATATGCTTCTTGTCCACTCTTGTATTCATTAAGAGTTTCACCTGCGTGAGGGTTGAAAAACCAGGATAATTTATGTCAAGGCCCTTGGAGATCAGATATCTAAATCAACTGCAGAGTAGCAGAATGCTGCTGTCTGCTTTCAACCTTGCCACTAAGTTTTAGGCAGATACAACTCAGGTGTGCTTATTATTGCTGTTTGGTTTATATCCATGCCTAGAGGGTTTGTTGCGCTAGCAGTTCCATGAATGCGTACTGTGAACAGTCCTTGTCTTGAAAGTCTCCCAGTCTTGCAGGAATGTGGGAGGTGGAAAGCTGTAAGTGAACTTCTCTAACTTTACACAGAAGATCACGATAGGTATGGATTAGGAACCAGGTTCCCCTTTCTGTACCCTATCTGTGCCTTTAACTTGCGGTCTAAAACAAGGAGACGGAAAGTTACCAATGAGGCTTGTGTGGAATGCCAGTCCCCAGGGGAAAAGGGACCAGAGGAGTTACAAAGGCTGTCAGCTTAAAAGGTTACCACACTTCCTGCGGTAAAGATGTAGGTGCTCAGCATCGGGCCACTGAGGCAAGTAAGCGGGTGGGTTTGTTAGGTTGCTTGGGGAGGAATTTTTCCCACTGAAGTGCTGCAGGGCCATTGGCTAGGAGGAAATTGCCAGCATTACAAGTTACTTGCATGTGATTTAGATTTTCCTCTATGTGACAGTAGCTTAAACACTTTCATGTGCATATTGTTACAATAATAGAGTATTGAAGGTGTCAGTTCTGGGTTTCTAAACCTTCTGTACCTCCAGATCTTTCTGAACTGTTTGTAGTGGCACTTGAATAGACAGAAAGGACATCATTAGAGCAGATCTGTATTATTAATTGCATAAAACCCTTGCACATCTACTGTCTGAAACCAGCACTCAGTTCAAACAGTGTCATAACCTCTAGCTTCATTTTTTCTGTGTTACCAGGACAAATTAACCCATTAGCTGCACACACTCTGTTGTGAGTCAGAGGTATATGACTCATAGGAATAGAACACGTTTCTATTCTGGTTTTAATTAACTTGGCCTCCGCCCAAATCCTCCTTACAAATGAAAGATACTAGATTAGCTAAAGTCTACAATACATTTTTATGGTTTGTGCTGAACTTACGTGTGTATTTTTATGAGAAAATGCTACAAAAGACTCCCATGAATGCACTAGCTTAAAAAGTACGCAACAGAACTGCCTTATTTGACAGACTGTTAAAGTATTGTAATTAATCTTGTTTGTTTGTTTGCCTTGCAAACTATAAGAGAACAAAAAAAGAAATGCACAATTCTAACACATTGGGAAATTAGTCCCAGTCTTGTTTCAGATGGGTGGAAAGCAAGTTTGTGGTCATTACATTTTCAATAGAAGTACAGTCTTAGGTGGCACTTCCCTTTGTGGTTTTCATAATTTTGCTATCTGGGAACTTTTATTTTTTCTTTCTTTTTTAAGAGAAAATGTAAAGATTGAATTGGTCAAGATCCCTATCAAGATTTCTAATTGGGTCACTGTGCCTTCTCTTAATAAAGCAATACCAAAATCAAATAAAGTCCTCAAATATAAATAGCAGAGAGGGTAATCTGAGCCACTACTGAGTGTAGCCTGTCAAAAACGGAAGCAATACTAATTGTATTTACACAACTTTAAAAGAATTAAAACAAAAAAAAAAAAAAAGAAAAAAACCCCACCCCTCTCTGACCCTCACAGAAATCAAGGCCTGAATCTTACTTAACACTGAACTTTCTTCATGACACCTTGGGGACTCTTAATGCAAATGAGAAGCAGGCATAGAGATACTTGGTGGAGCCTTCCCACAACGCCACAATCTCTAAAGAAACAAGCACAGAATAAAAGCAGAGGGTGAGGGGAAGAGAGAGAAATGTATCTTTGTGTGAACACTTTATAGTTTGCAACATGCTCATATAACACAATGAGGGTGGGCCAGCTGGCTGTAAAATAACCTAGACTGATAGATTAATCAGGAGTATGCTCTGTGTGCCACCAACTGTCCTGTGACTAATAAGTTAGTTTTCTACTTTGGCAGGTTCCATGAGTTTACTTGTAGCATGAAGAGGAGAGCTGGAGGAAAAAGGTCAGGATTTAAAAGGGGCTCAGTTTGAGGGTCTCTGAAATGAAAACTTGCATGTGGACCACTACTTCCCAGACTCTGCAGTCCCACAATTTAATTCCAGTTGCTTAGAGCACTTAATCAAGATCTGCTTTCAACTCTGCCTGCCGCCAGTTAGTCCTGATAAAGCCCTAACTCGCCTTCTCATTGCCTAAGTGGTGACATTAGGACTTCCATCAAAGCAAAGAAATTAGAGGCACGTAGCAGACTCAGCTTCATTTAGCCAGAGCTCCATGTCCAGATTCAGAGATTTTTCTGTCTTGGAGGGACATCGTCCTCCCATGCAAGAAAGATAGTCTGGCAATGAATTTGCAACGATATGCACTTCCCAATCACTGTGGAAAGTTACCAAGTTGGTGGGAAGCAGATTTAGGGCACCGATTTATCTACTGATATTTTGAACAGTTACACTGCTTTTCAGGAACATACGTATTCCTCAGTTGAAAGTTTTGAGTATTAATTTCTGAAATGCCATTGCAGATAACTAGACCTTGCTTTTCATTTTTCATTAGCCATGGTAGATTTTCTACGCCCACATTGTTTGAGGTTGGATTACCAAAACTGTCTGGATTCCTGTTTTATGCTTACAATAATGTCCCTCCATTGAACAGAGCTCCTTCATATAATCTACAAAGTTTTGTATGATCCACCAGGGTGCAGAGCATGATGTGAAGATAGGATACTAACGGGCGAGTTTCTCTGAGTCAGCTCTGCCTCCTTTTGGGATGTATGTACAAGGAAACCTGCATCAAAGCTCAGGAGGTCCCTCTTACCCTGTGTGCTCTGTAACAGAAAAGATCTGGGGCTGTCCTTCACTTTGTGGTTAAGGAAGTTACAAGTAGTTGTACTACTGGAAGGGGGAAGAAGCGTTTGTATCCTGATGTGAGAAAGAGGATGGATCTTGCTGCGGTAGCACAGTCCCAGCGCCTTCACCTAGCAGACCTGTAACGCCTCCTGAGCACTTTCAGGAAATAAGCGGAACTATCTTGTGTTGCTGGGTCTTCTGCACATACCTTAACACTTTAACCCCAGAAGTCTTGTGGTCCTCTATTCTCTCCTCTAGTATGACACAACCTCACCCAGTAATTTTGTTATCAAGACTGTAACCTCTGCTGCTTCTAAGACCTCTTTCCCAATGGTTCAGTTACCCAGGCAGCCCTCTGGGATAGGGAGTTAAACCGCAGTGAGTAACACCAACAGAAAACTCCTGCCGTCTTAAGTCAGGCAAAATTTTCCATTAGGTGAATTCCCCCGATTAAAAATCAGAAGATTTGTTCCAGGGAATCAAGACACGCCTGTTCTTTAAATGCAATTTTTCTTTTATTACTGGCTTATTAAAACTTACTGTTGTCTATTAATCAGCATTTCTTAATTAACATAAAATTCCCAGAGTCTGGTACAATTCCACCACCCACAATCCGGTGCTGTCCTATTAGTTTCTATTTAGACTACATATTGCTAGAGTATGTAGGATTATATTGCATGCCGCAATTATTTTCAGGGAGGACTGTGACACTTGGCCTTGATCTTGGCTTTCTCTAGTACAGAGCACTGTAAGTATCCTATATTTATTTATAACTTGTTGGGGGGAACAACAGAGGCTGTCTGACGCTGTGCACTCTCTTTCTCTTTACACTGTAATTCTCGGATGGGACTCTCAGGAATTACATGGAGGAGAGCTTTGCCATTTGGAAAAAAGGTCTTACAATTTAATCAGAATACAATTTTAGCCAACCAGCTAGTTCAATCAGCCAGTCCAATTATGGTGTGGGTTGAGCAAGTCTCTGTGCTCAGGGTTCCCTTGAGTTGCTTTTAGTTATGAAATAAAATAAGAAATTAGGTCAGTTATACTCTATTGACTTCTTCTAATCATACAGCTTCCAAGAGTATATAGCAGCATAGCTTTGCCTAAATTAATATCTGGCATCTCACCGCTATGACTAGGCTTTGCCACTGGTTGAAAGCTAAATTGGGAATGCTCATTCCAAATGGCAAATTACATATGTGCTTGTCTCTGGATTGGTTTTAACCCTTGCAACACTGCAGATGAGTACTCTCGGTCCAGTGCTAAAAGAGCTGCATCAGCTCTTGCATCACCATCTAAGAACAACAGCTACTTACCTGGGTGCCTTGCCCCCTCCGTTGGTTATTTCCTCCTTGACTGACTCTCCTGAAACCTTGTACGAGCCTTTCTACCAAATTTTTCCTACCTACTTTAACCCTTCAAAAATGCCCAGCTCCTAAAAACCCCTTCATCTGATCGTACTTTATGACCTACCTCATCTTCTAAGTGTCCCTTCTCCCTGGTTAAGGTAGTTGATCAACCCAACATCCACACAATCAAAATCATGCAGCTGATCATGCTGTTGTCTCACCAAAAACCTATTCTTTTTTTAACTGGTCTTAAGCACTGTGTCGTTCGTGTTCCTTTTCTCCAAGCAACATTAAAAGCTTTGGATGGTTTCTTTATCTTGCTGCATGCAACAACTGGTAGAGCTTCTTATTTCTATCATCAACCTCTCATGTTCTATGGACACACTCATAACACTTCCCCACTCATCCCCCTGCTATAATTTTAAAAGGTAGGATTGAAAGAGCATGTATCAATCAGTTTTTGCCACAATCCAGCACATTCTGCAACATAATTTGCAAGACCTTTTTCTTCTCCCTTAAGGATTATTCTAAGAAAAAAAATCCAAATTCTGACCCAGCAAACAGCCTGTGGCTATTGCTTCATTCACGGCTGGTCAAATATGTGTCTGTTCACACAGACTGCAATTTAGTGTCTGCACAATATGGAGAGCATGGCTGCGTGTCTCTGCCCATTACGCTGCAGAGCAATATTAAGCCAGAAAAGTGCTGGGAAAACCTCAAAAGTTCCTGAGTTTGGATACATCCCAAATGTTTTGGTTTCTTGTGTGCACTTACAGAAGTCAGAAGAGAAAACAGAAAGACCTCTAAATGTGCTGTTGTTCATTCCCCTCCCTTTAATTCTCTGATCCTGTCCTTTTAAATGGCTACAGTCTTTATTCACTCTTTACTCTTAATTTCACCCCTCAGTTGCAGATGCATACCGCATTGCATACAGTGCCGTGGAAGCAAATTGTTGAAAACAGTCGCATCATTGCAAAGTGAAAATGGGATTTGAGGAATTAACTGAACTTCTTATAGATCAGTTACAAAAAAACCCCATGGAGTTGACACATATGAAGGTTATTATTTGCAATACTGCGGAGTTAAAAAATGAAGAGGTTACACTTCTCACATGAAGTTGAGTTGCATCTGCATGTCTGTCTATGTGGTACTGTTGGGTTTTTAAGCCCAGATGAAATTGAGTGACAGAATCTACTTCTATACTATTAGTGTTATATGCACCCGAGGACAGCTTTATCCACTGATATCGCTCCCGTTTTATGAAATAAAAGTTCTGTATCTGTATATCTAGAATTAAGTTGTGTAGTTGTGTATCTGTATATCTAGAATTAAGTCTGCCCTGCTCCGCAGAGGGTGAAGTTTCTTTTCTCTAAATTGTTTTCTTCCTCTCTAGCAAGTTGTGTGCTTTCAAAGCTTTGCATCCTAACAGACTCTTCACATTTATTGCAAAGCCAGTGTTAGTCTTTTCCCGTCATCATTGGACGTGGGTCAGGCCAGACTTCCAGAAAACAGAAATAGTCAGTATTTTCTGTTAGGTTATCCTCTGAAGTAGGTAGATTGTATGGTATGGTCTGAATTATTAAAGAAGTCAGAGATCATTGTGTAAGGTACTGAAATAAAACTGTACGTAAAGATGTATTTTGTTAAGTATAAGTTAGATCTTAACATTTGAGAATTATTTGGGTGTTTAGGATAGCATAAGAATTAATTCCAGAAACAAGATACAATCAGTTTACCTTTCATGGCACTGTATCTTGCTAAATGGAAAAAAACTCATTTCGTTTACTGTATAATTATCCTCATGTTTTCTTGAATGAAAGCATAGCAAAGATCACATTTCTGGCACATTTGGGAGCAAAACAGTTAAATTGCTAACAAATAATGTTTTGTAGTTTGTATGAGAGCCAAGAAGATTAATGAAATGTTCATGAGAGAGTCTGGCAAGTGGCCACATTCCTATGGGAACATTGCTGCAGTGAGATTTAACGGAGCATGAGGGACATTAAGAAACAAATGTGTGGGAGTTTTAGGGTGAACTGTAAATGATCAAGAATCTAGTAAAACTAGATATCATGTATTTTGCCTTTGAGGCTTTCCAGTGGATCTCTGTAACATTTCTCATCCTTATCTAAAGTCTGTAAGGAAGATGAGCAAAGTGCATCCTCCTTGGTTTTTTTAAGAGCAGCTGTCAAACACTTGAGCTCTACTGACTTCTTTGAATGTTACAGCAGATGTAAACTCATTAAACAAATGGCTACAAGAAATAAGTCTTTTAGCCTGACCAGAGTTTTTGTGTAGAAGCTCCTCAATTGAATGCTTAATCTGCCCGCCTGGCCGAATCTTGCGTATGCTTTTAATTGCAAAAAGCTGTGTTAATTTTGTTCTTTTAGACAAGCCAAGGAGAAGCTGCATTACTATAGCATTATTTCTATTTCTGCTGCACCACCACCTCCCCTTTCACAGCAGTTGTCTCTGAAATACATCCTTATTGACCATGTGAATCCACTAGCGTGATGTATTTCAATTAAGTTAGTGAATGTTATATTTAATCAAAGATAAGGAAAGAAGCTGTTTCCTCTGTTTCAGAAGAAAACCTCTTTATCAGTAAGATTGCCAACAGCAATCAAACACTTCTTTTTACCATACCAAAAGATAAATTAAATAGAAGCTATTGATTTCCCTGAGAGCAGGGCAGGCATTGAGAGATGTATGGACCTTACAGTATGCCTTCTAGAGGTTTTCCAAATTAGCTAAAATAATCATCAATGATCATCACAGATATAGCTATTAAAGTGAAGGAAACCTGTGTTCTTACTTACCTTTCCACTAGATGGCAATGGTACATGGTAGTTACGTGTACTTTAGTGGAGGAAATCTTTAAAAATGAAAATTTTATTAAAGGTTTGAATATCTCTTTAAATGAGGACAGTTGTACTATTAACATATGCTGAAACTCAGCTGTCTCAGCAGTCCCTATCTCAAGTAGTAAAACTAATTTTCTTTCTTTGTGTAACAAATGCAATATCCAGATTTAGAAGTAACACAGATACAGATAATAAGCCTATTCAAAAGCAAATACAGTGCTGTGATGACAAGGCTGTCTAACACACCTAAGCGTATACTAAGTTTCTACTTTTATGCTGGATGAGGCACTTTTCTGGTATTAAAACCAAGAGACAAACCGATTCTTGGAGTCATTTCATTGACTTCAGTAGGGTTATGTTAGGGATGGATTTGGTTCAGGGCTTTTGCATTACAAAATTAAGAGTGCACACTACTGCGTGAGGAGGGGAGAGGACTATTCTTTCTGTTGTGAGTCAGAAGAGCATCCAAAATGGGACTCCTTTGTAAAAGCTGCCCCAAAGCCGTTTGGGGGCATTACATCCTAAAGGAAGTGATGTTGGAGGAGGAGGGTGAGAGGGGGAAGAGAGGCAGCAAAAAATACTTTTTTTAATGTATCCAAAGATCTGAAGAAATGCCATAGACATTCGGACAGATGGGATATATGAATCAGGCTACTGGTGAGTTGGCATCTGTGGAGACCATTTGAGGCCTGTCTGTAATTCAGAATACACCATGGTAGAACTGCTTTTTCCTAAAGCGTGACAGTTTGTTGTAATGTGGATTAACTGTTTGGCTATGAAATAGCCCAGAGTGGTCTACCTGACCCCACAGGACCTGCTTCCCAGTGGCTGGATAGAGAATGTGTGGGTATTAAAGTGTCTGGATTTAAGAAAAATCTATAATGTGATCACAAATGCATATCAATGTAGAACATTTCTCCTATGCTAATCATGTGCTTCAGACTGGAATTTTTTTTGATAGATACCACCTACAGAACTTTCAAATTCACTCCATGACAAAACAAGATCAAATTCAAAAGACAAAAGTTTAACTGCCTTCTAGCCAAAACGTTAACCCAGCAAGATTAATAACCAAACCTGCATTGCTAAATAGAGTTCTGTGTTTACTTACTGTTGTAACTTCATTTTGTACCATCAGTTCATCATATTATTATTCTTATTTAGATCTGCTTCTGGTTGCAGCAACAAACCAGCCAGTTACATTATTATCAGTGAAACATTTTGAGAAGAGTTTGATTGGTTCAGTTCTTTAGTTAGGACTGCTTGTGACTTCTGAAATGAAGTACAGTACCATAGTTTAGGCATTGAACCACGTCTCTGGCGATAAGATGATTTCCTTTCCTTACTTTGCCACCCTGTTTCCACCATGACCATGGCTAATTTACTTGGACTTGTCAGATATGTCCACCTCACTGCCAATGTCAAGCATTCCTTACTGTCTGGCTCCAAGGCTTAGTCAACCAGGAGCTTGAAGCACTAGGACTGTGGTGGGCACTGATCTAAATAAATCTGAAATGCTGTCCTACATCCTCAAAGGCCTAGTGCCTGCTAACACCGATAGGATTTAGGTCCCCAAATATTGTGAAGAACTAGGCTTTCGTTCCTTCATAGCCCTCTAGATTGTCACTTTAGCATCTTTGGAAGTCAAATCCCATGAATACCCAAACTCGCTAACATTTAACTCCTCACAAGTTTCATAGGATGTTCAGCAAAAACCTTGCCCTTTCATCACCCTCCCAAATGCACCCATGTTAGTCTGGCTAACACACACACGGAGACCCAGGGGCTGCCAACAGCCCACAAGACAGCGCAGCTAGCCTGCACCACAGCAGCCTCGTGTCAACAGGTTATCTGTCAAGAAAAGGGGCTACGCTTTTCCTCCATACAGAGGAGTTCAGCAGCAAACTTCAGAGGTGCCAGTTGTGCTCCCACAGCAGCAAACTCAGAGCCATTCACATGATCCATGGTGAATGTGCAACCAAACGGAGCAAAACATGCCACATTTCCGCTGGTGCTGGCTCTTCCAGGGATAGCCCTGTGGTATTGTGTTTCTAATATTGGCCCTGATGGATGTTCTCTTGCTCTGTGCAGCTGTATTAGCAAAGGGTTCACGTAGCAGCCTCTTCAGACTAGCTCTGATATTTTGGGGGAAAGTAAAGTGCTGCATCGGAATCTTTCAGACTTGGAGCTAGCACAGATGGTGGACTGCACACATGCCTGTATCTCTCAGACTTGTGCGGTCTGTAAGATCCTGGTTCCACCATCCCCAACATGCTCAGGATTAGTTTGCTGGGCCAGGCAAGCTACACATGGGTAGCTACTGTACCCACCAGAAGCAGAAGAGTCACTCCATGATTGACTGTTAGGTTTGTGGGCTGTCCTTACTCCCTTTCCTTATGCCCTACACAGAGAAGGAGATAGGTCATCTCCTAGAATCACTGTTACTGACTCTCACCCAGACTGACTGACTCTTGATCTCTTTAGGCTTGTCATGAGATGGAGAGGGAGAGAGGCACTCAGGGTCATATGTTTCCCTAATACGTGCTGCCAGGGTGTGAGGAATGAAACAACTCTGAGATACCATTAGCTCTAAAAAGAATCTGGAATGGAGTCCTTTCTCCCTGGGATCTGTTGTGTTGACTTGGGGAAGGATCAAGGTGACTGACTATTCATTGTAGTCTTCATGGTCATCCATGGAAATATGGCTAAGAAATGAGCTTTGAAGACCTGCCCAGAAATATCCCTAAAGCCACCTCTCCCATAGGCTCAGTCTTTCTCTCCCCACAGCTGTTCCAAAGCACTGGTGAAGCAAGATGAAGGTGAAGTGACTCTTCTGTTGGGCGTGTGGGATATGTATAGCATCTGTGCCCGGCAGTCCACCCTGTGCTCATTCTGCAGATGTCACTGCTGTGCACTGTTGAAGAAAGGGAGTGAGTCCTGGCCCCTTCTTCTCTGTAGTTCCCGCTCTCACCTTCCCAGAGCCAGCACTTCTGTTCAGGAACAGAATTGCTCTGAAGCTGTCACAGATTCCTTTTTGCCTGGTGTGGTGGTTTTAGTCCTAAGAAAGAAATCTGGACATAGACTGCTTCTCTTGAAGCGTCAGGGAGGCTTTCAGAGTCCCAGAGGTCCCATTGTGCTTTTCAGAAGCCTCATGGTTACAGCTGTGCTAAATCAACCCCTATAGCTGATGAAAAGTCATGTTCACTCTTGGTGGACATGGCAACACATCATATTCTGCTACGTTTTTGAAAAAATATGATTTTTTTACAGCTCAGCTCTAGTTGAGGGGTCTTTGCAAAAGTCCTGAAATACCGTCAAGCAGAATTAGTATTATTAATACTGTCAAGCTCAGAGACCATTTTTTGAGGACAGAACTTCTTCAGGAAAGAGAAACAAGCAATGAAATCGTATGATCAGATCCCATTTTGTCACAGAGAAGTGGATTTCATTACCTGCTGGAATAGGCCCAGCTGATCTTGTCTAAGTGGAAGCTCTGGCAGTGCTTTAAGAATGATGTTGTTGGGTTCTTTTTGTTCTTGTTTTCTTTTATTTTATTTTTTGCATCTATTGACTTGTGACGGCAAGTGAAAGATGCTGGTTGGGAATGAGGAAATGACAATTCCCACCGTGTTACCCTGACATTACCTAGATTGGTGCATACGGTTCTACACAAAAAAGACCACTTTTCAGTGTGTTTCTAATGACTGGGCACTTAGGCAAAGGGAGAAATCCTTCTTTCTTCAGTAACTGCAGAGTGGAAGATGTGCCCCACAGCATGGGGGTTTTGTTCTAGAATACTTTTCTCTCTCAGCAAAAAGATTAACACCTCTTGCAGGATCCGTGTTCTCTCCTTAACTCTGAGCATTGCTCTGACATCCACAGTAGCCCAGAAAGCCGAAGAGAAATGCTTAGAGCTACAGCTTTCCAAGGAAGTCAGGACGCCTTTTGTGGCCTCATGGCTCAACCAAACGGCTGAGGTGGCTGTAGTGCGGCCATTCCAGCTGAGCTCAGCCGGTGGGCAGTGGTGCTGAGGAACAAGAAAAACCCCTTTCTCCCTTTGCTGGGAAGTTCATTTCAATTTGGTGTCGTGCTCTTTCATAAAGCCTGTTTTTCTGCATCACACCCTGACAGTTTTATGTACCGGACTACGAAAACACTGCAGCAAATTTGCTGTAGAATATGCAATGGACAGGCCATATTCTTGGAGCCATGTAAAGAACTCTAAATACAGTCTTGTGTATATAAAAAAAAAAAAAATGTAAGTGAACATCATGGATTTTTAAGTTCTGAGTCATTACTTTGTATACATGTCAGCAGCAATCCTGCTTTTGATTTAGCGAGGACTGTAGATTCAGATCCCTGGGTTTGATTTTGTCTTGTCTCAGCCTTACTGGAAATGGTTTCAAGTGTCAATACCTTAGTGTATTGATGGTGTAATGCACAGTGAAAACATGGTACCACACATAGTGATAGTCCTTGTTTTCTTCTTAAACTTCATAGCTGAACAAACTATGGAAGTAAGCTTTCAATGTTTGCATGATTCAGGCACGTTCTGTTTATTTACTCTGTGTGTGCCTCTACAAATCCATTGAGTTTAAGGAAACTTACAGACTTTGGGAGGAGTATTTAGCCAGATAATTCTCAGCAAAGACTGGCTATGTCTGGCCGTAGCATGGAGAAGGAAGGACATGAAACTGATTCCGCCATTGTGTCTGGTCTTTTCCAGCTCATCTTCCCGTCACTTTACTTCCAGAAGTTGGGGCACAGGTATATTCCCTACCCTCCACTGGTGCATAAGCAGAGCATTCACTCAATTCTCCCTAAAGACTAGTTGGAGGAAGGACTCCAGAACAGGGTTACACTTGGTTAGTCCCCCTTTATAGCAGCCCTTAGGTACTGTAGCGATGAAGTTGGTAAGAGTGTGCCTGTGAGAGGGAATAACAGGTTTGCTCCTGGCGTGCACGAGACCTGAGTCGTCGCATGAAGACTGCAGCCGCAGCACCTTACTCCACGAGGCTCCGGGGCTGGTGTCGCAGAACTGCCTGCCAACTGCACTTGGGTGTTGAGCAATAGCACACACTGGTTATTAATACCCACTGTGAAGAATAGGTGAGTGATACTTCTACAACTAAGGTTTCCCAAAGTCATTTTTACTAATTAGTCAAGAAAAAGAGTAAGAAATATGTTCTTTCCCTCCGAAGGCTCTAATCCCACTTGACTGAGCAGTATTAAGCAATCCTATCAAAGAGAATGTATTTTTGAAGCAGTCCTTGGGGCAAAATTAGAGCTTCAAGAATAAGAAATAATGAGACATGTAGGGGGGAGAGGCTTTTTTATTTTTGGAACAAGTATTAAAGAAGAGCCTTTGCTCCTGAGTCAAGTTCCCATGTTTTTTCATTATGTTCTTTGGCTGAAGTGGTCTTTAGATAACAAATGTGTCAAGCTGTTCTGTCTCACTAAGTTAGAATTAGGTTATGTCTGTGCAGAAGAAAGTTTTGGAATAGCTGCAAAAACAATTACAACGCCGCTTGATTGACTGATGATGTTAATTGTAAATCCATATTAAACTGGGGCTGGGCAGGAGTTGCCAGAAGGATTCATTTTCTATGTACCATGACAGATGCTTGTCTCCCTTTCCTTTTTTCTGGTGCCTTAGACCTTAGATATCTTCAGTATTTTCTGAAAGCATAGACAGTAGCCTTAAGCAAAGTTACCGTTGATAGGAAGGTTGCAATGGCCTGTATAAATCTCCTTACATGACTTCAGCTCTCATAAAAGCAGCTCATAATATTTTAATCATATTCTGGAAGTCCTTGAATACTAGCACATAGGAAGTGCTGTACCAACAGGTAGTTTCTTACTTAGGAAACTTTAAGGTGAGTGTTTCTTTTTTGATGTGATTGTAAAAAAAGATGGATACAAAATGCTATCTGGGAGAGAATGGAAGATAAAAATGGTTTTTTACTCCATTTTACATTTAAGACGGAAAGTTGTTCTTTCCAGTCAGATGTCATGTCTCTTTCTGTTTGCAAAAGTTTTCAAACTCTGTGTCTGCTGCTGAGCTATGGAAGGCTATTTGTGCGGGAAGTATTTCTGCGTTTGGGGCTGTGCATTTCTGAAAGCTTGTCAGATTCATATTCTTTAGTGTGCAACCATTTAAAGCTGCTCAGATGTTTACAAGTTGTCCTAGTGATAAGGAGCACATGAAAAATACAACATATTGGTTGATTTTGCCTCTTACAGATAGATGGCTTGTCAATTTGTCATGTGATAATACCAATCTATAAGCAAGCTTAAAGATATATTGGCATGGGGTGGGTGCCGGGGGATGTAACTTTGGTGTGGGTTCCAGGTTACTGGTGTAACTTCAGTGTGGCCGCACTACCAGGGGCTGAGCCAGAGCTGAGTTATACAGGTGCCTAACTGAATGGAGAGAGCGGGAGTGATGTACCATAATCCCACAGATTTTCTGCTTATGGGAAGAGTGCTGAGATAGAAACAGCTGCTGAGAGATTCCAGCAGAATATAGAAACAAAGTGAAATGTCCTGTGTCTGTGGCAAAACCCACGTGAAAAATTAAATTAATTTTAGTATACTGTTGAAAAATTACCAGTTCCCTGGCTGTGAAACCAATGAAGCTACTGATTAATATGAATAGGGCAGTTCATATTCACAAGCATCTTATTAGGCTCTCCATAGACTCAGGAAGATCCTGCTGTTTCAAAATATGTTTGAATCACATTTTCTCTGCAGCCATAAGAGCTAAAAAATTGGGGGAGGGGAGCGGTTAAAGAATAGCAAAGATGGGTGCAAATTCATGTCACAGAAATTTAATAGAGATCACAGATCTTCTAGGCCCTTCTGTAGCTGGCACAAACAAAGGAATCACTAAATTGTTCCTGCGACAGAGACTGCACAGCCCGTGAAAGGGTCCTATTAAGTGTGCTTTTACCCAGAACGTTTATGACTGTAATTGCTGATGCAAGTCACTTGGCACAGCAACTGGCAGTTCATTCATAACTTGATGGTTTCTCTGTTAATAAGTTACCGCCCAATTAGTTCCTGTGAAGGTACTTCATGAAATCATAAAGTCATATTCTCGTAACTTCTCCAGTATGACATCTGTCCCATGCTAGCCACAAAGGACTGGAATTCACCAGTCTGCTGAGCTACAGTTGGAAGATGACTGGAGATGGGAGAGGAAGATATCAACTGCTCTCTGTGCTTCTCAGTCCTAAAATTAAGGGCTGAACCAGGAACAGTATCAACTAGGGCGCTTAGGCCCTTCCCGCATCCAGTAGGTTGGTGGGGGAGTGGAATGCATCCCTGCAGTGGAAAATGGCATAAGGGCCATTAATTATGGCGACACTGTGTCCTCTGTGGTTCCCCATACTCAGATGAGATCCCCATCTGTAGAGGTCCAAGGATCTGAGCATGATTTCTTTTGGTGGCTTATGTTTCCCTCTAGTTCTTGTTAAGGAAATCAAATGCATTTTCTATACCTAATCCAAGAATAAACTGGCATTCCTTTTTTTGCTGTGCTTCCTCAACCTTCTTTTCAATATTCAAAGATAATAATGGACTATCCCTACCATTCCCTTGCTTTTGTTTTGGGTTGTTTAAATGAATTTCCAAGACCATGACCTTCTGCATCAGCAGTACCATCTGCTTGAGAGTGACATTTTCTTCATCTTGGCAACCAAAGACCTAGAGTTACAGCCCTTTACACTGCCTGTTACTGTGCAGCAAGAAGAGCCTTCGGGAGCAGAAAAAAAAAAAAAAATCATACTTTTACTTTATTTTGTAATTTGTCTTGCTTCATGCATATCCATGCAAGTATAGGGTACTATCATCCAGTACTAACTCACCTTTCAGATTAAATTCAGAGCTGACCATTATCTGTACTGAGACCACTTAAGCAGGATATTGTCCTACAGGGGCTGCACAATTTGAGATTAATTTAATGGTGGTCTTAGGCATTTTGCATGGGATTTTTTCTTTCTCTAGAGTTAGTGGTCTGAACTTCAAATCCGGGTAAGTCTGAAGTTATCTATCTGAAGGGTCATCTCTGGCACACCAAGTCCATAGGAGAAATTTATGAAGCTTGGGTCTGTATATTGTTAGTAAAGATCACTCATATCTGTAAAATGTATCCAAGTGTCAACATAAAGCTGGAAATCTTTCAGCTAGGTCTTTTTCTTAGTGTCAGTCCCAAACTACCAGGAAATGCAGTTTTCTAATGCTTTTTAGCTAAAGTTCCCATTTGAGCCAAGTACTTTGTGCCTGAATAGTTCTGTAATGACTAACTTAAACAGATGTAGTACTACTACAGCTAGGTCTCCATTAGTTAACCCAAGTTTCCCGCTGTTATGTTATTTATTAAGACAGTTATTTCTTGAATTGAAATTTGAGATACCTATTAACACATGTTACAAGCTGAACAGATGGCTGTATATTTCTAACTCTAAAAAATATATGTTATGCAGCTGTCCTGCCATCCAGAGGAGTCATAAAAATTAAAATAAACTAAACTTTACCTAACACATTTATATTTTTTCTTATATATTTATTCAAAAGTTTCTGAAATGCAAATTTTATTGCCCTGGAAAAATACTAACTTTCAGAATACTTCACATGCTATAAAACATCATCCCAAGGTAGGAAATAACTGCAGATCAAATCTAATGACTGGCCTGCTGAGCAGAGGTTTAAAAATTAGGATCTCGGCTTACAAAATGGCTTACACCAAATGATCAGATATGGCCATTACATGGACAGAGGGTGGGGACAGCCATGTCACTGCTAGGTTTTCTTGTGGTCCAGAGCATGAAGTTGTGGCAAGGAGTGAAGCGTCTTTTGCCTTATCAAGTGCAGTTTCTGAACTAGAGTTGAGCAGCACAGCCCAGAGCCACTTTTAAAGCTACTGAAGTAGCTTCAGTTGAGAGCAGAAGAAGGGCCTGCTGAGGATTTCTCCTGGAAGGTGTGTGGTGAGGGGGTGTAGGGACCCAAGGGGCCTGGCCAGAGTGGCCTAAGCCTCTCGATGAGTGGAAGGAGCATTGGTAGTTTTGCTGTGTGTGACGCTACGCTCACTCTTAGTCAAGCCAACTTGGCACTTAGTATCAAAGTAACTTTTTTGTAACATTAAAAGTTTTTATTATTTTTTACAACATCAAGTTTTATGGGATTTCTGTCAACCAACTGCAATCATAACAACAATAAAAATACATGTTTGTTTAGTGAATGAATTTAGTTTAATGCTGCTAAAGGTCTTGTATTGGCTGCCATTGGAGCTGAAGCTCTCCAGTTATCCAGAGAACGGGTGGTGGAGGTCAGCAGTAGGACAGGCTTGCCCAGCCTTGCTCCCAGAATGTGCTTGGCCCATGCCGGCACATGGCAGTAGCATAGAGGGGTTGAGCATCCCTCTTCTACGACTGAGGGGAACTGAAACACAAAGGGGTTAAAAGATTTGTTTGAAGTCAGCCCTCCAACTGGTCACAACGCCAGGAATAAAGCCCACATTTCTGCAGGTTCCACCAGCATATTTCACAATTAGGCTATCTGAGTTTTTTCTAATATCAACCGCTAAGAAATGCACTAAGACCTATTTGTGTGTGATTTCAATAAACCAGCCATGTGACTCCTTAGGGAGGAAATGCACAGTGCAACATTATGGACTGCAGAACCTCATTACTCCAGTCACCCAGACCGCAGCTCTAACCAAGGGCTGCTTCATTGACTTCAGGGAAGGGAAATGCTAGCTCTAGTCCAATTCCTTTGGGACAGTTGTCTCTAGCATGAATGTGACGCTACAAAAGGCTGACACTAACGCATGTGCAAACTGAAATTTCTTTTTCATCATTGAAACTTGGGAGCAGGGCTACACTGGCACTGTAGAGGTACCTGATACTACAGGGGGTGACAGAGCTTGTTTGAGTACCACAGGTAGCCCAGCCACAGCAACCCAAAACACCACGTGAGCTAGTTACCCTGTGAAGCAGCTTTGTGGGATGACAGTGAAGCAACTCTTGTTACCCAAGCCAGATTGCTTACCTGGCTCTCTCTGCTGCACTGTAGGTGTATTCATTTTTTTCCTGTGCCTCTTCTGTGGGGCAGCATGAGGAAATTTGAACAGCTTTGGTTTGAAACTGGCCACTTACGTGAAGAAGCGACAGGAGAGCTGTGGATTAACACTTGACATGAACATTGATTGTGGTTCTAGATGTTGTAGCTGTTAAATCTGGAGTTTCACTGAGAGGCATCATGAAAGTCCCTCCCCAACAGTTGTTGCTGTGAAACAAATAGGGGTGTGAAACAAATAGGGGCTACTGTGCTCAGAAACAAAGGTAACAGCATCATTTTAAAATTGACCTCTTTTGAGAAAAAACAGTCTTCCATCTAGACAGAGCAGTACTTGAAGCATTTTTTAATTAAAAAATTAAAATTACATTTTTAAAAAGCACAGAAGTTGGATGTCCTTAGAATCACAGTTCACAATTCAGCTGGGCTGGTCAGGTTGGGGAAACAAGGAGGGAATATATGTTTACACTGTAGCAAATACAAAAGAAGCAATCTTAACTAAATTATGTGTGATACCTTTTCTGTTTGCTTTTCTTCAGTATGTTATTAGGAAACGGGCCAATTTCAGGAATGTAGTTTTTAATTTTCACTACTACAATGAGTAAACTGGTAGCCTTTGCAAAAATATGGAGTAACGTTGTAGGGTAAGACCAGACCACACTGACTGACACACAGAGAAATTGCCTCTTTAGAAAACATAAACCTTTAGAACTGCAGAACTGTGAGGGATTTCAAAACCAATCACTCAGTCTAGACCTGCACTGAGGCAGGATCAAATATTCCCAGACCACCCTGGCGCGTTCACATCCTAACTTCTCAAAAACTTCCCGTGAAGGAAGCTCCTCTGGCTCCCCATTTAGCCTGTTCTGGTGTCTCACCATCATAATGCAACATAACATAAGAGAGATTCAGAACATGGCTATGCTATGTTTATAGTAAGGACAAATTTGCACTGCCATGACAATGTAAAGGATTGCTAAAGTGAGTTTCACATTAGATTTAACTTCAACTTTAGGACCTTTTTCTATTGCTGGAGCAATAGGAAGGGCCTACTAATGTAAGTGAAAGCGAGGCTCTCGGTTTCTGATGATCTTTCTATGGCTGTAGACTAGGAAAACTCCCTAGGACAATGATGGTCTTGGCTGCATAAAGAAAAGTCGATCGTATACTTCATCTCTTCTCTGATAGTGTTGTACAGTGCCAAAATTTGAATTGTCTGGAAGCAATAAAAAGACCTGCATTGATAACAAGAGAGGGTGCAAGATTCTGAAACCATCTGTCACGTATTTTAACACGTATGCAACAGACTTTTGATGTAATTTAATAGTTTTTTCCCATGCTTTGTGTATTCCATCTTCCTCAGTTTAACATCAAAGGAGAGCTTTCAGATACACCTATGTCCACCTCCTTGTGTGGTACATCCCACGTTCAGATGAAGCTGTACAAGATACTCCACAAGGTAAGCCTGCAACTCTCATCATCTGCATTTCTGCTTACCCTCTCAAAAAGAGCAAAACTCTGCAGGAGACAACAGACTGCATTCCCTCCCTCTTCTGCAGAAAACAGTACAGCTCTTTTCCATTTCTTAAAATCACCTGTTGATCTCCAGACAGCTCCAGGCCTGCATCTCACACATTTGCAGAGCAGCCCTGCAGCTTCCCCTCCTCCATGACCCCATATGCTGGAAGCAGCTGGTTGGTCTGATCTGTGATCTATTAACCAGCTGCACTTGGCACACAGAGTTATGGAGGAGCGGAGAGAGGCTGCAGGTGAGGGTGTGCCTCTGAGCATAGCCCCAAGCTGAAAGAAAGGCACGCTCCTCAGCTGCAGCACAATACGGGGTGGCCTCCGCTTGCACGTGACTTGCACGCAGTGTCTCACTCAATGCAGCAGCAAAAGCCGAGGGGCCTGAAAATCTGTTTTGTTGCATGATGTGCCATGATTGACAGGAAGATATCTGGTCTTCTTCTAGAATGCCTATTTTTAAGGATGTTTCTGTGAATTGAATAAACCAGTTTTGCAATCTGCTACAGGCCCCACCCTGCCTAACCCTGGCTAGTTAACCTGTAACAGATTGCAAAACTGGTTTGAGTCACACTGTGAAGAAAGAGACGTAAATTAGGTTTTTAATAGTTTAACTCTCCTCACTAATAACATAAGCCATCAGTTGTTAATAGTGGTGCCACAGAAGAAGCACGACACGTGTCACCCAGTCATTCCTTTGCCACACTGTAATAGCTCCTTTCATGGTTTTGGAGATTAAAAACTATGTAGACGGGAGTAAAAGTCCCTTCCCAGTGCTTCAGCCTGGATGCCTAATTCATATTCTGTGTGTAGAATTCACATATATGCCACGAAGAGCTCTGACATAACTGAGCAACCATAGTTCAGCTGATATGCATTGCCTTGCTAAGCCACCGTAACTGGCTTGTGTGTCTGAGCCGATGTTGGAATGAAGTGCAGGTAAATATCTCACCCCCTTCAAACCTGGGCAGCAGAACAAACCCATGTCTCAAACAAAGAGTTTTTACTTACTCTTTTCCACTGGCCTGAATTCATGAGGCACCTACAGGTTAGACAACAGTCACCTAGAGAAAAGAAAACAGAACAAAAAGGTATGGACAATGTTTTATACGTGTAGGATGTTAATATTGATACGTTAATAAAACAACTTGATACCATGCAAGTTTATTCTCCCCATTGTTTTGCTATAATGCATGGTCAGAAAGAGCATGCATGCTTAGCCTACTGATATAAAATGTAAAGTCAATGAACGCTCCTTCTGAGCAGGTGGCCCTTCCAACCGGCTTTAGATTTCCCATTCCTTCTGGCCCATTTTCAACCTTTAATTCTTTTATTGCAAAAGGGAACAGAGTGAGCAGGAGTTCTAATGCAGAGATACCTTAATGGCTAATTCCATTCCAGATGCAGCCAACAAGTAAGTTTTGCCCAGGCTACACCGAGACCACAAAATTGATGAAGCCCACTTACCTGTTTTAAAAGGTGTACTGGTGGCCACGCTCCTGATCTTGTGGAAAGGAGACATTATGTGTCATTTCAGTTCCCAGTTTGGAGGGCTACATCCACTAATGGCTTGCTCCGAAAAGCTGGAACAAACCCACTGCTTTCTTCTGCAAGGAGCACAGTAAAATGCAATGAATAGCTCTGAAGGAGAACCTACTGCTCTGCAACAGAGCTGCCTCCTGCTAGACAGTGCTTTCTCCACGGGGCTTGGAGGAGTGTATTTATCTCAGGCAGAGAAGGACATTAAACTCAAGTTCCTTCAGTCCTGAACGTACCGAAGCTTATGTAGTTTGCTACCAGGGAAGGACAGTGAATAGCAATGTCACCTTCTTCCTCTCATTGCTGTAAAGCATGGAGGCCAGCTGCCAATCTGAAAAGCAAGAGCAGAGACACCCACCCTCAGCAGAGGCAGCTAGGGTCTGAATTGCAAGAGGAGAACACCTCCTGTTATGCCAAACAAGGTGTCTTCATGGTGACAGAGGGAAGACCTCTAACTGCTTTCCTAAGGATTTCCCTTTTAGCTAGTTTTAGGTACCTCTAACTTACGTGTGGTGAATCTTATTCTTAGGCACCTGGCTTTTCCCATGCATTGTCCATTGCATCTACCACGAAAGCAAACCCATAAGGCACGAATTGCAACACTGAATGTTGGGGAGGTTTATCCTTAAGAGCATCAGGGCTGGGGTCACCTATGCCAGTATGGGGAAAACTTTTTAAAAAGGAAGGAAGGAAAAGACAATATCATAAACAAAAATTCTTGCACTGTGTTTTTGTTCAGGTAATTTTTTGTGCGAATGGTATGACCCAAGTGAGCAGAGGGCTCATAGAGCTTTTTTGTGCTGAGAGGCTGGCAGGTGGTGGCGTACTAGCAGGGTTCAGCCATGTACCACTACTCTTTGCTAGTATGGACAAGATTAGATGAAGAAGCACTGCCCAAGGAAGGGGTTACAGCCTTCTAATTTTGTCTAACTACTACCCAGTGGTTCTTCTTTACTTCCCTTTGGCAGTTAGAAGTGACTCAAAAGCCTTCACCTGCCTATAACTATGTATGCAAGGCCATTATTATTACTAAATCAAACTGCTTCCCTTTGTATGTGCTTGGAAGGAGTTTAACATTGCTGAATGCTCTGCTGCAGCTAAGAACGCAGCCATTCTGAGTTTCAATTCTTTCCAACAGTTACTGATGTAAGTTCTGAAATACCTCTATTTTACAAGCCATTTAATTGCTTACTTTAAAAAGTCACCAAAGCTCAGCTGGGGCCTGATTTTCAGTGAACCTCAGTTCTGTACCCACAAGGAATTTAGATGACTCTCTGACCTCATATTAAGTGAATAAACTAAAAAGATTACCTTTTAAAACCATTGATTGTACCTGACAGACATTTGGGATACAATATCTTAAGGCACAAAAGTTGTACTCATTTGTTTTTAGACTATTTTGGAAGTTGACTTGTGGACAAGTTGGGAGCTTGGCTCTTCAGCTATACCAGAGAGCAAAAAGTTGCAAGAACTAACAGAGCTGGGGAGAGGATTTTTATATGTAAATAAGAAAGAAAAAAGAACAACCGGAGAGCGGTGTGGTAGATGCATTTGCATTAGAAAAGTGTGATGTGCTAGAGGCGTAAAGAGCAGGTAAAAAATTGGATGGTACTGAGTTCTGCTGTTACCTTAGCTACTGTGAGGATTGCTTTGACTTCCCATAACAATTTCCAGTTGGTAAAAAGGAAGTACTAATGTTTAGGGCACAGGGGTGGTGTGAGGATCAACTGCTTAGTGTTTATAAAGAGCTTTGCAAATGATAAATGTTATATAAATCAGGAAATGCTGACAGACATCATCCATCTGGGACTGATTGTGAAAAATAACAAATTAACTAATTTCTTCAGGATCTAGAGGGTAAAAGAAGCACATAAAACATACAAGGCTGTGCAGGTGGTAGAGTAACTGCACTTGTGAGGTCACCTAAGATGAAATCATACGTGAAATGAGGTCAGGATTCTCTATGTTTATGATAAGCATTTGTCCATTACATCATCTCATTGTTTGACACACTTCTACCCAACTATTTAATGACCGTTTACAGGACCTGTGATTCACAGTTCCTTATGTGTCCCACTTACCTGTGACACCCACTGTGGGCAGAGTGCTTTGCCCTGTGTGCTGTGTGGCACACAGCCCTGAGCCGTGAACACTTACTGACTAGTGTGACTCGCGGTCCTCCCTGTCTTCCTTCTGCCAAAGCCCATTCATTAAGACTGTACAGCTATTCCCCCACCTTTGGGAGGCATTGCTCTTCCTGCAGGATACCTGTTTGAGGTGGTCCTCCATTTCCATGGACCACTTCAAACACTGGCAATGCGTCCTGACTGGCGCTCTATGGGATGTAATGCATCATGAGCATACGAGCAGAAAAGCCAGAACAAAGAGAGCATTTGCAATCAAGATTAAGCTTCACAGCAGCCAGTCCATCCACTGGAGCTTGTGAAGCTGCAGAACTCTGAATTTTAAGAACATTAAACAGTTGTTTTATTTTCAAGTAAGTAACACTGCCAGTTCGGTTACTGTTTTTCATTACTGGAACATGACAGAGAAAAAGCAGTGAGAGAAGAGACAGTCCAATATTAAAATTAAATGTGGGGATCCTATTCTAATAGACTAGAGCACCAGCTAGCCTCAGTGGCTTCTGGATCTTCAGATGACTTCTCTTTTTCCTGTTTCCAAAACTGTCTTCCTAAACACAGGCTAGATGAAAAGTATTTTGGTTCCCCTGGGAAGGATGAGGAAAGGTCAGGATTTACATGGTGATATTTACTACTACAAATTCTGTAATGGCCGTTACAGAAACTTGATTCAGTAGTTCTCATCCCTGTGAAGTGAGTCCATCTAACTACATACCCATACACCATTATGATTTCCCAGCAGCTTTAGGTAATTTTTTCTTCTTTCATTACCCAACTAACTGCAAGTTACTCTTTGTAATTTTCCTACCAAAAAGCTGTGTAAGCCTGGCCTGCAAGGATTAGTTGCAGTAAGGAATGCATAACCTCTCTTTAGATTTCCTTTTATACTCATTTGAACATCCAAATAATCAAGTTTAACAGGAAATAGCAATATATTCTTCTAAGAGTCCCTTTCCTTTGCCTCTCCTCTCCCGCTTCCCCCTTCAAAAGTAGAAAGACTGAATCCTGCTAGGTTTGAATCGCCTCAGAAATAGTGCTGTGCTCTCTCAGCTCCCCTGTTCTGTCCTCAACAAACCCTGAGCTTTGCAGGTGGCTATATTATACCAGAAGAATATGCACTGAGAAAATAACTAGGCAAGAGGAACTCAGTTACTTTTTGCAGGTCTCATTATGCAGATGACATAGAAGAGAGCATGACAAGAGGACGTATCTCTCCTGACTTTTTCCTTTCTTAGCAACATCACCCTTAACACCTCTGCAGAGCTCAGACTTTCTCACTTTGGTTTTCTCCCAATTTTATTTACCATGTGTGATTCGACCTGCATTATGAACGGAGACATGGAAAAATCAGTGTAAAATAAGAGTAACTATATTCTAGTTGGGCCTTCAATGTGCAATCTGTCCTACCTGCCTTAGTCATATTATCGGGTATCCCTTCCACTTCAGATGAAGTTTCGTTTTGTATTTATCAGAACTTCCAATGATACTTTGGACTCTGTATGGATAAGGAGTGTTAAATAATTCTTCCTTGTCTGGGACAGTTTGTTTTCACTTTAGACACTGTCATTCGTGGTTCACTGGTTTTGGTAGCCTTTCCCAATATCTGGCAAATTCTCCCTTAGCATGTGGCTTTCCAGGGATTAGGTGAAACAGCAGCCAGGGGAGCCGATGTATGCTGCCCTTGGTGTGACAGGGGAAGCGGCCTTTGCACTCCTGACGTGGGGCCGAGGAGCCTCAGCAGGGAAGGTAGCTCAGCTTTTTGTCAGCGGCTCCATGTCACCTGAGTGCCTGCTTACGCCCGAAGTTGTTTATAAACAGATAGGTCCAAATGCTGCACTGATTTACACCTTTTGCAGTCTCAGGACAGTCGATTGTGAAAGTAGAATTTGTCTTACTGCAGAAGGAGTCCCTATCTCTGGTGAAGCTGCCTGACTCTAGTGAAATATCTTCCATTGCTTGTGTTAAGATGGTACAACGACTCCCGTGTTTGCTGCTGCTCTTTGAAATTTGGTTGGTTAATGACTTTACCATCCCACAACATGCTTCTTTCCATACAAATGGTGTGGACAGATGCCCAGGCCAGGCCTAGCAGGGAGCCAAGTCTGTGGGACTCATTGCCTTTGTGGTGGTGGCAAGGTGGCCACGGGCTGATTTGGCAGCAGCAGCGTCACAGGGGACAAAGGCAAGGCCTGCCCACGAAAGGACACGCCACAGCCTTTGAGGCAGAGGCAGGCGGTGGAGAGCTGGCCGGGCCACCACAGGGGTGTGCTGGGGCAAACTGACACCAGGAATGGTGTCTGTGTGTCCTTCTTGGTGGCTGGAAAAGGCCTACTTTTAGAAATAATTCATTTTGGAAAGGAGAAAGTCTGGCCCCTGCCTCTCCCCGTAAATGTCACCTGTGGAGTCATTTTGGAGATAAATAAATGCTTGCGAATGACCTTGTGCAACAGATCTCACAGCAGATGGTGCTTTTAAGTGCTTTGAAATATTCCTTGGATGTAGATTTTGAGCATCACCCAGAGGAAGCCTGTCATGGTACTTAGGTGGTTAAGATAGATATCAAGGTGTCTTTTATTGTTATTGTTATTTTTTTGCTATTACTATGACTATTATTATTTAGGTGTCTAGATAAGTATTGAGGTTTCCCAGAATAGGTACCCACCTAAAACTCATATAAATCAAACGAAATTAGGCACTTCTTGGATATTGAAGAGGATTAAAAATACCTACACCTAACTTCAAGCATCCAAATACCATTAGAAATCTGGGCCAAAGTGAAGAGAGGGAACAAAATATGCCATTTGCATATTAAGTAGGCTGAGAAGTGCTCAGAAACCTGAAATTTTGCTGAATCAAAGAAAAGAGATTCTTTGGGAATTTGAATAGGAATTTTTTTCTTCTTTTTTCCCACAGCAGAAAATGATGGTAATACAACAAAATTTCTAGTGCAAAATATTTTTTAAAAGCCCAACCACCCAAGTGGTTTTCACAGTAATTTGTTTCAATCAGCGGTGCTAAGAATTATTGCTATCAGTAGAAGGAATAGGCTGCTGCGCTTATATTGTTTGCTCTAAAGCAGGACAAGAGCCACACCAGTTTGATGTTAGTGATTTCATCAATGGGAGAAATACACAGCCCTGGACTCTAGTCATGTAATTTTAAAAAGCTCTCAGTTCACCTTTAGAAATAAGCAACAAGAATTGTCTGAAATTATATATTTCCACTCTCTGTCCTATTTTAACCCAGTTGGGCTCTGAGGCCGTGGTTCGTGCCTGCTTCCTCTCGACTCAATTATTATAATTCATTATTAAACTGTTAATTGTTTTCATTCTTTACACTGTCTGCTGCTTTACAAAGCTCAGCAGCTAGATTTATAATATAGAGAGCTCTGTTCCATTACATTACAGCTTCCCGTAGTATTTTTGTTGGCATGTTCAACAACACATTGATTTGGGTATTTAATTCTTTGCACACTACAGATAAACCCTGATCTACATACTGCTTTTAAGCATTTCCTGAGATTAGCGGTTTTCCTAATCTGAACTGCAATCCAAATACAAAGTTTTAAAATTCTTTCAGTGCTTGTAACCAAAACGCTGTACCCAAGCATTGTTGAGCTTTGAGGTTCATTCCAAGTCCAAAATGGGCTCTGGATCTAGACTTTGCAAAGTCCATCTTGTTTTCGTCTGCCAATACTCTCTAGGCAGATGAGAGTTTACTTATTCTTAGAGTAAACTAGGAATTCTGTTAACCCTGTATCTTTGGGTACCATTTCATCTCTGGGAGACTTAAAAGCATCATCTGTCTTTGGGTGGCTGGGATGAGGCTTGTAAGTTATGTGCCCTGTACCTGGCATAGCTAACGGCAAAGAGGAAGACCTCTACAACTCTTCTGTTAGGCTCCCTAACGCCCCCTACTATCAGTGGTCTCATTAAATGAAGACAAAAGCGGTTCCTATATGTAAACCGCAATCCAGCCTCCATTTTATCTTTAAGTATGGTCATGCTTGCCTCTGCCCCAGTCTTAACAGGACTTGCACTCAAAATAATATTTTACTGACAAATGCAAGACTTGACAGTACTACAGACCTTTATTCTCTAATCGTATATTCTTTTCCTTGTTCTTTCTGTCCTTCCTTACCTTACTCCTTTCATTGTTAAGCTAATTCCTTTTCCTCACTGCCATCTCCTGTTTCTACTACTTCCTGTTTTTCTTCTCATAAACTGCAGTCTCCCTTGCTCTCCCAGCTGGTTTCCTTTCTGCTGTTCTTTCTGCCCCATCGATCCCTTTTCTTCTGCAGGTTTCCCTTTTGCCATTTTTATCCCCCTTTTTTAACTTTATTCTTCCTGCCTTCCTTCTATAGTCACAAATATTTCTCTCACTTTCCCTTCTCTCCTCTCCTCTTCTCTTTCCCCAGTCTCTCTCACTGGAGTCTTTTTATTGGTGTCCATCTCTTGAATCTCATTCTTTCTCTTAATGTATTTTCCCATATTCCCCACTTGCATGTCTCCTTTCTGGCTGAGATAAGCATTTGTCCCCAGGAAATGCCCCTGTCTGGGCTTGTCCCAATGTCCCTTTGTTTTCTTCAGCTTTTGTAACTCTCAGCACACCTGTGTGCTTGAAGAAGCCATTCGTCAATAAACACAGAGCAGGCAGTTCATCAGGGCAAGTTCTCTGTGTATGAATGTGCCTCCAACGTACCTTCCTTCTTCATCCACAGGGCCTCCAAAGAAGCTTACCTTCGCATGAAGGCAGCGGCTGGACTAACAGGCTGGATAATACTGATGTTGTCTTCCCTCATCCTCACCTTCTGTCAAAACGCACAGACCTCTCTATCCCCAGTACACATTTTTTTTCTGTCAGAAATTAATTGGGATTCCAGGTATGTATTTTTTGAAGTGACTGCCAATATGGTATGGTATGACATGGCATGACATGGCATCGCATGACATAAGGACATGGCAACCTGCAGGATGTATAAGACAAAAGGCAAGAAAGACCAATACTTGACGGAGTTTCCCTACCTCAGTTTTCAGAGGCTATTGGTTTTATCTGGAGCTTCACAGGCAGTGAAGAACACTAATGTACAAAGTTTCAGAGCCTGAAAAATAATCAGAATTTTGTGAGCTTTCCCCACTGCTCACAGTTAACAGCAAAATGCGCAGGCATCAGGTAAATTTAATTATTCTTCTTGAAAGAGTTCTGAATGGCAAAAGAGCTACTGAACTCTGTCTGCAGATAGGGGCAAACAACTACAACCTGGTTTAAGTTTGATTCGTATTCATCCACAACCATGGCTGTAGAAACAAGCCCCTTTTTTTCTTTTCCACTAGGAGAGCATAATCCTGCAAGTTTTTCATCATTTTCATTTGTGAGAGCTGCAGAGGTAAGAAGTTTTCAAACTCTATTTATCCATTGTCCAAATATTTGCTGTTGTCCCTCCATGTGTACAGAGCTATGATACCTTTTGGGCCCTGCACAGGCATAAAAGTTAGAGCCAGTATTCTCGGTACTTTCTCTGCAAGCTGTATGGAAAAAAAAATCACATTCATTTAAAGACGTTTCACATTTCTGTGCATGCAGTGAGCATAGTGGAGTGAGTTTAAGTCTAGTGACCAAAAAATCTATGGTATAGGTGTTAGGGGGCAATGTTTTTTCCCATTTTTCTGTTCCAGCTTTGGAAAAGAGTCGGTAAACTTTGTGTACGCTCAAGAGGCTATGGCTTTCGTATAGACATCTGCAAAGTGATTGAATTTTACAAATTGTGCAGGCACTTAGACACTTACTAGACAATATTACTAGAGCTATGTGGAAGGGAGGAGGGGAAGAGGAAAGAAATTCTGTGTGTGTGTGAGGGGGTTCCTTGTAGCCTACTTTGGGGAAGAAATTTTTCAGCCAGTGTGGAATGGTATGGGGAAAAAATATCCTAAAATATGTTCATTTTTGCATTCTCCCAATCCTTCGACCAACACCTGCTCAAACTTTGGCTCCATTTGGCAGTGTTACTTGTTGCACGCCATTTCTGTAGGGTTGAGTTTTAGTGGATTTCAGTCAGTATAATTTGTGTGAGCAGTGGGAACATTGCATCTTCCGCTTGCACTGCCTATCATACACACTCCAGTGCCTGGTCCACAAAGGTAAAAAACAGTGGCAGCCTCTGTGTGAACTGCAACGTGAGCTTTAAGCGACTCATTTTCAAGAGGCTCCTGGGTCAGTCACAGGCTCAAATGGTGGCTGTTATCAGCATGGCTGTCTTACAGGATTGCTACTGGGAAAGCGCCAGGACGACAATGTTTCTGGTATTCACAGAGAGACATGCTGGGCATCTTTTCTTAATGTCACGCACAAGTAATATACAGGGCATTTATTGTGAATTCCACCAGCATGTCATGAAGGTACATGTGATGTGAGCATGTTAATGCTGTCTGATGACACCAACATGTGGTTCTTCTGAGGTTGTAATGTGATTTTCCTGACGTCTCCAAAAGTGGTAGCCCTGCTGTGCAAAGTTTCAAAGGTGGATAGAAATGTATGTTTGCACATCAGAATAGGCAATTTATTTCACAAACAGGCACCGAGATGTCCAGTTATCCATTTTGCTTATGCAAATAAGAGTTTTCACAAGCACAACAGCTGTGCCTGCCCCGTGATTATTTCCATAAGGTAGCAGATTGTTAACCGAAGGAGACATGCCTTATCATAATGCCTGGGGAGCGTTTCTGGGGGATGGGTTGCACCAGTACAAGAAGGGTGAAGATAGTCTAACGGCACTTAGGCTCAGAACTAGAGTGGTGCAAAACTTGCATTGTGAAATCTGAAGCTGGGGCCAGTTTTGTGAGAAAGGTCGTGACCTGGATTTGGGCTGAAGACTGTGGACCCCTGGGCCATACTGTGTCCACATTGATTTGGGGTGTGATGTGTACAGAGCCTTCCCGCTCACCCCCTGTTCCGGGGCTTTGTTGGGGGTGCTACAGGTGGCCTTCCAGGCACAGGCCTGCATTTCCTGGGGACGGGCAGAAGTTTGTTTGCACAGGGCTCTGTGGTGCACTCAGGGGTTGGACGTGCGTGTGGGTAAGCTGGGCTTCCCAGGGGAGCCTCCCCATCCACCAGGGTCCAGGGCCCAGCCAGCTCCTGTGGCCCGCTGCAGACCCCGATTGCAACCCCGTGCTTTGCAACTCTTGCAAAGCGCTGCACACCCTGTTGCAGACCCCTGTTGCAAAACACACACACACACACACACACACA
>NW_008824186.1:445406-466015 GCF_000699105.1 Pygoscelis adeliae
CGCTCCCCCTCGCCGCCGCCGCCGCTGCTCGCACTTAGTTGCCTGGGTCACTGCTCTGCAGCCGGGCGCGCACACACACACGCGCGCACACACACACTCTCTCTCTCTCTCTCTCACACACACACACACACACACTCGCGCACCGATCCTTGGCATTTTTCACATTTTTTTCCACGGGGAAGCAAGAAGTTAGGAGCAGCCCCGGGCTCGCCGCAGACGCTCGCAGCCCTCAGGAGCAATCCCTCGGCGGTGCGGGCTGCCGAGCGGCCCGGCCTGGCTCGGAGCTCTGCTCGGTGCGCTGCCCCGAGTTTTGCTTTCCTTCCCCCTTTTATTTTCCTCTAAAAGATGAAAGAAGGAATGTCCTTTTTCGCTGCTTCTTCTCCTTCTCCAGAGCTGCTGCTGCCGCTGCTGCTGGTTAATTGCACATTCAAGTGGAAAATTTTCGGGAGTCAGCAGAAACATTGTATCCAAAAAAGACAAAGTCGCAGTTACAACAACACCGAGGAGATTGTCCCTGGAAAACTTCCTTTCGGTAGGAACCACAGGGTTTTTTATTTATCCGTAAGGTTTTAAGGAGATCTATTCCACAGATGTCCACAGTGCTGATGCGGAGGGCCGGTGGCAGCCTTTGTTCGCAGAAGGAGCGTTTTCAAAGGAAGTACACTTCTGAGGGGGAGGGAAAAAGTTACACAGTGCGGCTTTTGTAACAAAATTAAAACAAAGCGCCCCCCTCCAAACAACTCAACAAAAACAACGAGGAGAAATAAAGCGGGAGGGGGGAAAAATATCTCTATTTTCACCACGTAAAAAAGTTTGCGCTCCTGCCTCGGTTGAACATAATCCTAGTCGTGATTTTTCCCCTCTTGAAATCTGTTTTGCGCTCCTGCCTCGGTTGAACATAATCCTAGCCATGACTTTTCTCCTCTTGAAATCTGTTTTAAGTTGAATGGTGTTACAGTATAAAAATATTTATGAAACAATGAAATACCAGCCACCCATGTTTCTCAGGAGAGTTGTTAACTTATTAGAAACAAGTGCCTGCCTTTGATATGAAGAAATGAAAAGTGACCTCCAGAAGTGCTGGAAAGTTAGGGAGCAGTTCTGTTCTACGCTTTCGGAATGTAAATGGCTCCCAGTATTTTTTTTAACTGTTGGCTCCCAGTATTTTTTTAACTGTTGGCTCCCAGTATTTTTTTAACTGTTCGTTGTTGAACACCATCTGGGAAAGAAAGGCCAAGAAACATCAGGTTGTAGTGGCATTTTCTGACGTAAAATAGTACATATAAGAAATGTAAGCTGAAATGGCAGAGCCTCAGGGAAAAAAAGTACCTGTACAGCTGTATTCCTGTCTAACAGAAGCATATTTGCTTTCCCTTAGTGCTGATAAAGTTTAGAAATGCAATATTGCCAGTTAGCGGTTTTACAGAGCTATCTAACCTAGATAATGGCAAAGTTTGGAGCTGTATATCCATAAATATATCCATAAATATATCCAAAAATACTTTTCTCTAGCTGGATGTTCAGTTATTATGCAGTACATCTAATATGGAAATCTCTGTGGGAATGCCTCTTACAGGAAAATTCATGTAAATAACTAAGTGCTACCTGCAATTGAATATGAAAACAAAAATGATTATAATTACATTAGGACTTAATTTAAAATTATGTAGGATTCTTCTCATAACCCTAGATTGGGAATGTGTGTCTGTAATGTATGATGTATTCTCTCTCTATAAATAGTTGGGGAATACCATTGCAGGGATATTAGATTGTACTGATGGTAAGATGGTGCTATCAAAAATGACACAGACCTGTATATTAAATTACTTCTGGGGGTGGGAGGGAAGCTTGCATGTTTGTATATGTGTGTCTTAGGCACATGTAAGACATATGCATACTTTATTTGGGAATAGAAATACAGGAATTAATATAGTGAATGTTCTTAAAACACAGAATTGAAGATTTTATATTTGGGTCGCATTTTGAAGTTGCAAGTTTTTAAAATCAACTTTTTGAAATTATTTTCATTAAGGGTAAACTCTTTTGAGGGGCATTTATTTTTCACCTTCATGGTAAAACGTGTCTTTTCACACTGCACTGGTTTTTAATTAGGTCATAAGGCATTTTCTATACCAGCAGGGATAATTCTGCATTTTGTCTGCTGCAGGTTTTTATCAGCTGACCAAGCAGAAATTTTGGATGCAAAGGATTTATTTCAATTTTTCTTCTTAGTAATCTAGAAATATCTTTGGAAAGTACTTTATCACTAAACACGTTCACTGTATTTTGAGCATCAATTTTACATACGCTGCTTTGGTGAAGTAAATATTATTAGCCTTTGCACCCAGGAGAGTATAACAACAGCTCTTGAGATTCAAATTACGGTGTTATATTCAGTACAGTTTCTTAGTCAGTGCTGAGTGGGATGTACGCGAGCAGCGAAGCAGAGGAAAAATTTTGATTTGACAGGAGTCTTAGTAAAGATAGCCTCTGCTTAAAGGAGTTTTAATTAAACAGCTAAAAAAGAACAACAGAAACTTAATTATGAACTAGACCCGCCATGAGTTTCCAGCTGAGAAATGATAGCATATTGTGATCTGTGGAGATGTGTGAGCATGTGTGTAACATGTTTGGTATAATTTGTAACTAGTGTGGTGGTGGTGGTGTTGCTGGACGGTGTAGTGGTTTTGGATATCGTTAAAGTGGGTTTTAGGCTTTGTTTGCCAATGCCTGAAAAACTTAAGCTCAGTTAAGTCACATGCAGGGGAAAAAAGGTTTCTTCCTTCTTTCTTTTTAAGCTACCTTTGTAGATCATATTGTAACCAAACTTTCAAGATATAGTACAGGCGAAAGTATAATAAAGACTTCTGGAGCTACAGAGAAATTCTGGTGTCTTTCACTTAAGAAAAAGTGAAAGGTATAAATATATAACTGTGTATTATGATATAGCTGTCAGTTTTCAATCTATAAAGTAGGCTGGTTACACTGTTGGAACAATTTCACTAGAAGTAATCTGATTTTATTGGAAGGTGCCTAAGACTGTTTGCAAAACACAAAGATTTTGTGTACAGTTCTGAATGTGTGTGTTGGGGAGAAGGTTACCTTCAAACCTTACATTTTGAATGCATGGTTTCTGAGTGTATAGACACAAGTATACATTACTCTTCTTAATCTGATATTTCTTTGTGACGTTAATATTAATGCTATATCTTTCCAGACATGGTTTAAAAACTGTCCTTCTGAAGTGATTCCATTTATTTAAGAAGAAAAGTTTTGCTAGATCCAATCCTTACTCAGGTTAAAGTGACTGGGATGACTCATAGGAATAAACATTCGCTGGATCAAATACTAAGATATTTACAGCATATGCTTTATGTACATGGTTAGTATGATATTTGATGTCTAAAGAAGGACATGGGTGCTATTCTGCATCTTTGATTAAAAAGAATGTCAGATTTGACACACAAGCTTTTTAAAATTTTTGCAAGGGGCCTATGTTCTGCTTTGCTTGTAATCTGTCTAAAACTTGCAGGCAAATTTCCACTAAAAGTTGGTCGCTCATTCCATTTGTCCTCTTATTCATAGCATGTGCAAATATGAGGTAAGGGCTGACTCTTTAAAAATCTGGTCTAAATTCAGGTTAATTCCATTGACTTCTTATGGCCTGTTGCTGTATTATGTTGGCTGTAATGAGGCTGCAAACTGGCCCTTTGAAATGATTTTGAAATCCCCAGTTCATCAGAGGGACCTACTTTTGCATGAAAGAAATAGTAGTTACTTATTTCTGGGATTTGAGATTTAATTACTGTTTTGTCACCGTGCTGCACTTTGCCATTAGTGCTTGCCTCAAGTAGGAATGTTTTATATTCCTAAACTACAGTCATTTACTATTAAAAAAAAAAAAAATCTAAGTGAGTCTCAACAAAATTTTATAACCTGCAAGAGGTAAATCATCTCCCTGAAAGAAACGGTTGTTAGAGGTTTTGTGGCAGTTTATGCAAGTACTGTATAATTTAAATTGTATCCTGTGATATATGAACGGATTAATGGTATTATTTATTGTAAAGCCAACCGGCTCTAAGCCACACTGAAGACACATTTTTAGAAGAAAAATCTCTGCAATAAATTCCCACTTTATGACCATATCTTGCTCTCTGTTCTTGCACAAGACTCCTTTTGACTTTTGCAAGTGGAACAAGGATGGAATAATATTTCCTGGAATAATTTTGTGTTTGGTTTTAGTGATTGCTCATTTCCAAAACATAAGAGAGTGAAAAGTTGCAGACTTCACTCCTTTGAGGCACCAACTTCAAATCTGCTCCTCAGATTTGTCACATAAAATTCAGCTAGGAGTTTTCTAATTTAATACCCTGAACCTCTCTTGTTTTTGTATGAAATCCTGATCCCACTGCAAGCACTGAGTTTTATCTTGTTATTGGTAAAGCCAAATTTTCTCTCTGTGTTGATGCAGACTCAGCAACTTTTATACTATATCAGGTTATTAAAGTTCCACCAGAATTATATTAATTTTAAAATACAGGGATTGAAGAAGTGGAGGGAAGAGAAAGAAGGCAACAAGCCTGTGTCAAAATCTGGCTCCTAACAACTACTTTGAGATATTCTAGACAGGAAGTCTATGAATGTCTCAAAGAGTAACCCGTCATGTGCTACATGCCCTTATTTGTTAGATGAATTTTTGTACACACGTCAAGAACGCGATGAAAATCCGCAGAGAGTGTAAAGGGTTTATAGATGCTTGCCCGGGTTGTTGCAGGCCTGCAGCCCCATTTCCTAGTCCCTCCAGCTTGTGTCTGGGTTCGTCAGAGGCAGCCCGTTTTAGTTTGGCTCCCCTCCAGTTGAAGGTATCACCTACAACTTTTTGTTCTTTGTCTTCTAGTCATTGTTTACTGGAACAACGTGATTATTCCCTCTGCATCCTGTTGTACCTTTCCAAATGGCCTTCTTGGATTTCTAGCTCTTGTTAGCTCTTCGCTAAACTTTCGAATCGGAGATAGTCTGTGCGGCAGCAGCAGCATATGAGCACAAAACACAAGTTTATTTGCTAGCAGGTCAGAAGGTAGAATGTGGAATCTCAGTGTGCGGGGAGGGGGAAGGGAAGGAAAGTTTAGGATTATGTGTAAAACTATTAAAATGCTATTGACTGGGAATCTAAAACAATGACGAGTGCTGTTGTTTTTACAGATACATGAACTGAAAACTGCTGCTAATGATGGGAAATGTTAATTATGTGAGAACATATTGAACTTATATTCTCTGGCATGAACTTTTTTAAATGCATCAACTGTGCTGCCTTTTATGCGCACAGCTTTCTAATTATCATAATTCAGTACAGCTCTGGCTTTTGGAAGGAGTTCAAGTGCAATCTCAACTTAACATGAAAGGAGTGTTTTTTTTTTTAAACTGAGAATGTTCAAGAACAATTTGAAAAGATAATCTAAAAATGCTACATACTTAGCTGGGTATAAGTCAGAAAATAAATATGTTCCCATAACTGCCTATCAAAGCAGAACAGATTATTAGAATGGAAAGTTATCTTTTTCTCATTATGTCTTTCGCACTCCTACAGAACACAACTAAAAGCACATTTTCATAATTGAATACCATAGACAGATCTACTATATATTGATGGACAGTAGGTTTTATTTTGTCAGCTTTTGAAATTATTAATTGAGTGGATTACTGTGTTGTTATTAAAAGATTTTTCCTCAAATAGTGTGTAAGTAACAAAGATTTCATTTTCTTAAATAAAGCAAGAAGACAACTGTCATTCTCTTTTTGGTATTAACGGATTGTTTCTGTAACATATTAAAGTCCCATTGTAAATTTTCCTTATCAGTCAGTATTCGCACCTTGTCTTGGTGGAGCTTGAGGGGGTTGTAAATACCAGATATTTCTAAAGCTTTCAAAAGTGTTGTGGGTTTTTTTTTTAATGAGGGGAAAATAAATTTCATTTAACTTGCACTCGAATTATCCTTTCACAGATTTTTTTTTTTTTATGTGATCAAATTGTTAGTTTCCACCCCCCAATTTTACCCAGCTTCTAGTTGAAAAAGAATCAGAATTTTTTTTTCATACTTGTCTTTTCCTTTACTGTAGTACATGCTACATTTCTAAAATGCAAAGAAAAGCCCCAGTGAAACAAAATGACTTCATTTGAGCTGGCACTTAAGAGCAGAATTCACTTCCATAGTGCTGAAATAAAAGAAGCCAAGTGTTTTAAATAGCCACTCCCCTAGGCCAGAGTGTTTTTAGAAAAGCTCATTGTCTAGATTTGAGCTGTAGCAGTATGCCTGCCTCTGTTAAATCTCCCGATCCAGACAGCTCGATTTCTAAAGTTGACATCTGGTTTACTCTTTGTTCACCTGTTTAAAAAAAATGCAAATAGGCGAATGCGCCATTGCCCTAGAGCTCTGCAAAAAAATAAAAATGCTGTTGACAGTTTGTCAAATAGTGCTTCCAGCCTAAGACTGCAGTAGCCTATTGTTATGCCAGCAACAGGCAACAGAAGTTGTGGCACCATATGGCTAGTATATGCTTCAGATAAGCTATCTGTTAATTTAGCTTATCAGTAGCGTTTTGATATGCTTCGTGTTTGAATCACCAACCAGTATGGCCTTGAGTATTTTTGGTGCCAAATTATTCCTTAACATTATAGACATCACAGTTATTCCCTTGGTGGAATCTCTTGCCATTCATTCACCTCATGGTGCCGTGAACAACGGTGCTTATTTTTGGAATTAGCTGGCACGTTTTTTTTTTACATGGTTGTCTTTCTGTTGGGAGATTATAATTCAGGAATGACATTTCGGTTTTGAGGGGAGAAAATGTCAGAACAGACTTTGGAAGAAAAGGTAAATTCACAGAGATTTAGTGGATTAAAGCCTCTGTTATGTGTATCTCAATTAAAAAATATATAGTGTTTGGAGACATTAATTAATGGGAGAAAGGAAATTTTATTCATATTTAATCTACCACCACCCTGTGTACACACTTTTTGTCCTAAAGCTGGTTTACAGTTTAAAATAAAAGGCAAAACTCTGTAAACAGTTTCATTTTCCACATCCCTGATTTTTACCTTTATTCTTTCAAAAAAATTAATCTTTAAAAACAATTGTGTCCCTATATCTGCTGTAAGCTGATCTTTGAAGATTTTTATTTTTTTATTTCTGCTTTTTCCACAATCAACTAAAAGCCTTGTAGAAGACTTGAAGATTCAATGGAAGTTCCTTCATCTTCCCCCTACCCCCGCCTTTCTTTGGCTGTAATTATTTTGTTGCAGGAAAAGTCTCAAACCATAAATACAGTCTTCCATTCAGTGCCACAATGACGTCCTTAGGGTTGGATCTTTCTGCATTGCTCTCTGACCTTGCAGCACATTCCTCTGTGTCTTCTGCCCTACAGGCTCCCTCTCGCTGTTCCTTACAGGGCACCGCATCTGTCTGGTTGCCTGGACCCTCCTCTTTCCTCGGGTTCGCACTTACTTGCTCTTGGGCAGCGCTTGATTAGGCTTTCCTTCCTTTGGATCATGGTGGCTTTTTGTTTCCCTCCTTTTGCTATCCATCTTGCCAGGTCCTCCTTATCCTATCTCTTCTGCTGCTGCTCACAGACACGGTCTTGCTGTTGGGTGTCTTTGCCCATCCCAGTCCTGCTTCCACTCCTTCCTTGCCCTGGCTATTGGAAAGAAAGGACCGCTTGTGCTTGTACAATGCCTTTCATGTCCAGGATCCTTAGTGACCAATGAAAGGACCAAAGAAATTTACAATCATCTTCTAAATCTGTTAGCTGACACCACTTTTTTTAGTAATGAAAGGAGGTCAAAGAGAAGAAAATTTTTCTCCTGTCCCTTTGGAACAGAGTAATATGACAGTCTGGAATGGCGGCCGTTCTTTAATGCCTCACTGAAGTCCACCCAGATGAACTGCATGGAAAAATGCAGGAGCTGGCAGAGCACCTAGAGGCCCAACAGGTGATGTGATGCTCCCACCTCACCACTGTGCCTGAGTCGACATGGACACCTGCAGAAAATAAGAAAGGTTTCCTGCCCTTGGCTTGGCATCTAAGGCTGCTAATAGAGGCTTCTAGTTTCTCTGCAGGGGCATGAAATGCTAGCGTCTGTCCACTTAGAGCTGGTTTGGGGGTCACCTCAAATTTTAAATCTGTTTTAAATTCAGATTTAGAGTTCAGGTCCATGGTGTGACTCATGCAGTTGGATGATAATAGCATTTTTTGTGTTCTGGCTCATTGCAGATTAGACCTGTGATCTCTCATTCTGGTGTGATTGGGGGGAAGGTAAGCAAAAAGGCTGGGAAAGGAGAGGTATTGAGACTTCCAGTTCTCTGTGAGGCCTGTGTGCATCTTCCCTATAAGTAATTTCTGAGTGCTTAACTGTGAGAGGCAATTTTCAGTCTACTAATGTATCTAGTTATCACCCATAATGAGTATGGTTGACTTTGGACTGATGGGGCCATTAAAACATAATAAATCTATGTTTATTTAGTACAATAAGATGCATCTTTCATATGGTTGTGGGGTTTGTTTGTGGGGGTTTTTTTTTGTTGTTTTTGTTTTTTGTTAAACTTCAGAGCCTGTGAAGTTTTAGTTGATTTGGTATCTGCTTGACTTGGCTTTACTAGTGTTTCATTGGTTCCAGTCATTGTTTTGTGATAGGAAATCCATAGCTCCAAATAATGTGCATTTTGCTCTTTAAATTGACTATTATTTATGCATAGTAATTTCTTGCTCTGCTTCTTAGCATATTTACTATATGCTTGCTGACCAGTTACAGATAAGCAGTTGAAGGGGCACATTTGAAAGACAATTTTAAAATATGCAGCTTCCTATACCAATTCACTTTAGTCTCTAGCTTTAGTAATATTTTTTGTTGGTGAAACAGTGACCCATAAATAACTTCATCTTCCAAAATCTCTAAAAACAATACAAAGAAGTCCAAAGGGTAGTAGATTTATCATAGTTCCTGGTTGCTTGCAAAATTAACTAATATTCTGGCCTCTGAGATTTTGGAAACAAATTAAAGAACCCTTTTTTAGGTAGCAGGCTGCTTTTAATGGTTCTTCTGTATTAAGGAAAGTACAGTATTGTAGGTTATTTATTTCTGGGCATGCAGTACAGGGTGAAGAGCCTGCAATTCAGCTAGCAATGCCTCTGTGCCCTGAGGTAAACTCTATTTCACAAAGGGAATTTTGATTATGGTCTACTGCTCTGTAGCATAGTGGAGGCTTCAAGAGGCAAGTGGTAAATGCTACCAAAGAAAAGCTGGATTGGAGCCACTGACGTCATCTAAGTAAATCTGCTGTAGGACTATAGCCATAAAATGACTGCCAGCCACTGAGCGCACTTTGGCCTTTTCTTGTCAACTGTTTTAACTGCTTTTTTTTTTTTCTTTTCCTCCAAGCAACATGCATTTTGTTTTCTTTTTTTGTGCTAGTTGTGCACATGGTGAGGTATAGAAATGCTAACATCCCCCTCCCTCCCTGCAACACTGTACATAGTGTGCGAGTAGCTGCAGCTTGCAGTTCAAAAATTAAAAAGTAAACCAGTACTTTTCCATACATGAGCCTAGCAGAATTAAGCTTCCATCACAAGCTATTTTTTAGGTGCAAGAGCCTGGCAGTTCAAGTTACAGCATACTGATGAGATTTGTGTTGTGGGCAAAAAGCATTTTGATGCACTGGAAGGCACGCTTCCCTCTGGAAGAACCAAATGCGTAAAAATGGCTGGTTTTGAGTTCTGAATTAGCACAAAATGCATGTGTTTGTGAGCGCTTAAGATCCAGTGTTGTCATTGCTTTAAGACTGACCTCTGCAGATCCAGTCACTCCTGAAACAAAACTTTCCTGTTGTTTCAAACACCCAAATGTATAGTTACCAGCCCATCTTTTGATGATACTTTTTATGCACAGCTAAGGAAACCACGTGCATTAACAATAGTAGCTCTAGAATTCATTGATTAATATGTAGCAATAGATATATGTGTACCTAAGGGTATACCTAAAAAATGCAATTGACATCCCACCTGTCCTCCACTCGAATTTCAGCTGTATCAGGATTGCAACAAAAGTTCTTGGGGTTTTGACAGTGGATTTTGAATTCATTGTCAACATTCTCTTGAAATGAATTTCCAGGAATTTTAACATGCTATTTTTTTAAAACAGAGTGCACTGTAAAACACATTTAGAATTATTAGCCAGTGTGTTCCATGACAATATTTGTTTCCTTGATTTATGTACTTTTTTTACTTTAAACTAAAAATTAAGCATCACTGTTTTTGAAGTTTGAGTCTTATGATCAGAAATATATTAAAACCAGTATCTTATCCATGAATCATTAGATGAGTCAGTTCCTGAAACCACTACAAGCCTCACAGTTCTTGGCTACAAATGAAAGCAGGAAATCCAGGCTTCAATAACTTCCTTTCCCAGTACTGGCTATAGCAGTGTTAGTGGTTAGTATATGCTGCTTTTGTAAGCAATAGGAAGATGTATGTCTGAGGAACAAAGGCACTCAAGTCAATTTGCTGAAACTGTTTATAATTTGTGGTCTTGATTTGAATGTCAGGATATATTGGCATATACTACATTCTGTGCTGTAGTACATTTTCCAGCAGTGATATTCAGAATATGAAATAGAGGGAACACATTATGGCACAATTCTTGGACAAAACCCATCTAATCAGTTTACCAGAAAATGGGAAGATATTTTAGTGATATCATCCAACTCCTGAAGAGTAATGGGAATGATAATTGAACACATAGGAGTAAATTTAAAATGTTTATTTAGCAGTTACTTTGTTTTATGCTTGTGCAACAAACTATTTTTATTCTGTTTCAGTGCTCCAAAAGGGCTTGAAAAAAACCCAACCCAAACTTGGAACTTGTAAAATAAAAACACATGATTTGTTTTTCAGTCTCCTTTTTTGTAGTGAAAACTGTTTGCCTCCTCATAATCACGGACGCATGGATTGTCTCTAAGTCAGTGGAGCTTTGTTGGCTGCAGAATCTGTCTCTTTAAATGTGGAGTGCCTGTACACTACAGCATCCGTGCAAGAGGATGCACTATTTACCTTTTTGAGCTAACTGGGCCAGATTCAGGTTTGGTACAATGTTGATCTTAATGTGTTTACACCTGGAAAGTATCCAACTCTTTACGTTTTTCTTAAATATTATGAAAGATAGTTTGGTATCTTGTACTTAGTATTTGGTTAATCTAACTCTCTAATTAATTAGCAGCACATAAAAGCCAAACCTACCTTCTTTAATTATTCTTTTTGTTCTTCTCTCCAAAAAATCATTTGTTCATAACAAGCTGGGAAGAACACAAGTATTGCGAGCAATAGATTAGTGAGACGCTGCATTAAAAAGCTACTTTTGACAGCATTGGTTAAACTATATATGCAGTATTGATTAAAAACTAATACAGAGCTCTTTATTTAAACAGGCAGAATGGTTATTGCACATTAGGCGATGACATCTTTTGTATTAGATAATATGTGAAATTGCATTAATAAAGCAAGCTACAAGTTGGATTCTTTCTTAGCTGGTGTGCAGTTCAGTGTTGGTAAATTGACTTCAGCGTAACTACTGGCCATTTACAGAGTTTTGGAGCCAAATGGCTGACATAGGTCATCCCGTACCAGTGTCCAGTGTGGTGCTTTTTGAGTCTCATGTTTGTCAGGCAGTATGGAAGAAGATTGGGCTGGGGAAAAAGGAGGGAACGCAGACCACCTTGAAGGCAGCTGAGTGCCGAGATCCTCTTCATGTGGAGACCCATACATGTAATAGAGACCTTTGCCACCTCCTCTCTGTCCGTGCAACCCCATGCTCATGGGAAAGACCTGGAGAGGGTCAATCCCTTGCTTAGACAATGACAACGGAGCCTTTGAGGGAGTGTTTTGAGTTATGGGTAAGGTTGCCCTTGAGGGACAGGGAGAGGCTCTTCTCTCCTGGTTGACAGGTTTGTGTCAGCACAGTTTTCATGGGCGCTTTTCCGATGGCCCATGCCAACTGCTCTTTTTTCCCACAGTAGGGCTGGTAGCATCCATCCAGGGACAGGCCACTGGATCTATTTTGTCATAATGGAGTTGTGCCTGAGCTGGGTTGCTGGGACTTTTGGTGTGGCAGCGAGCACCCAAGCAAGCTGCTTTGTCAACGGGGCAGGGGGGGGAGTTGGGGTTTCTCTTAGAATATTTAATGGGATGCTATTGAGCCATGAATGTGCAGATAGCATTTAAAAAAATGTAAACAGTGTAACTGGTGCATAACTGCAGTTCTCACAGCACCAACTCCTCTGGTACAGGAAGTTTGTAGAGATCTCAGTTTTTGATACTAAACTTCTCCAAGTACCTGCTGCTCTGCTCCTAGAGGCAAGTATACATCAGGTGAGGGAGCTCAGCAGAGAGTCATGTCCAGAGACCTGTGCCATCAAGCTCGGGCAGTGCAGAGCATCGTGTGAGCAGAGTGGCTTGGGCTTAGCACAGTGTAGCTATATAAACAGTTACACTGTTTTGGAGGCAAGCTGGCTTGTCTCACCCTTCCTTCTGTCACGTTTTAAGAAAAAGGAGTGGCCTTTGAAAGAAGGGCTAGATGCTTACATCCAGGAAGGAGGCTCCCGGGGAAGCATGCATCATTTCTTCCTTTCTCTTGGCTAGTTTAAGTGGTGCTTTATTCACAGATGCTGTGCTAGAGCACCAGCTGTTTGTGTATGCAGGAGAAGCTGCCTCACTCAGGTGTGTCCCCTCTGCTATGGGGAGCCAGATGCTGATGCTTTAGGGATTGCAGTGTTCAGCATCACACCACCTATTGTGGATTTAACTTACTGCATTGTAATTAACATTTTGTAATAACAATAATTATAATAATTAACTTACTAAAATAATAAGGATGTTCTTCATGCTGCTTCTGTGTGCTGCTTTTGGGACAAAAATCTTTCTTCTTTCTTGTTTTCTGTTTAAGGGAAAATTTAAGCACTTTAGCAGTGAATAGCAGTGAATTTTCACAGGATCAAAGCATATGTAGAAGGCATTGTTCATGTTTGTGACCATATGAAGTGCAATTTTCTATTAATTAATGTTAAACAACTGATTGTTTAAGAGCGAAGAAAAAAACTTTGAGGTGGAATAAGCATCTAAAAGTTTAGAAGCAGGTTATAGTTGTGCTTGATTTCATTTATTTCACTTGCAAAGAAATGTAAATGATTTAATATTGTTTTCCTAGTTGAACAGTCCTGAATATGGGAATTGTAATGCTTAAGATCTGAAGATACATTTTGATCAAGTTCATACACTTTAAATGTGTATGAACTGAACATCTTTGTGTTACTATCGATCAGAGAGATGTCCTGTTGCTCTAATGTGGATTTTGGTTTGGGATTAGAAGCCTGGGGCTTTGAATTGCTTGCTGTCTGTAGACCAAGTCATCAGTGGCTAGTGATTGATTCATTAATTAAAATCAATTTAAATGGATTTGTAAGCCTCATGTAACAGATTATCTTATTAACAGCATGAGAAAGGCACTGTGATCTGCAAGGAATGTGTCGCTTTAGACAAAATATAGCATGATTTTTATGGGACAATTTCATGAATTGCTGTTGCTCTAAGTGATCTATGCAAATGAGCGAGCCTTGCTTAAATTCTACATTAAACAGACTCTTCCTGTTGAACGTGTTTGGTTTTTTTTTTTGTGAGCCTCCTCCAAAAGACTTGACTTTAATCTTAATGTGTATGTGCATGCATGTGCGTGTGTTTGTGTACATATTCATGGTCACAAAGACATGTTAAGTATTGTCGAGCTTCTGATATATTCTGATCTTGGAGATTCTTATTTTTTCTGTAACATCTCCCTCACCCCGTTTAAAAACATCCACAACAAGAAAAATAATTTTCTAAATTACTGAAAACAAAATGATAGAAAGAACATCTAATACTGTTTAATCCACGCTCCACCTGCTCAGCAGTACTGTCTGGAGGAGACACTTTGGACAGCTGGAGGGGCCACGCAGGCAGAGGGTGGTTCTGGCAGAAGTGAAAGTGTTGAAGAGATGGCAATAAAAGCTTTCCTGGCTGGGAGAGGGGAGGCTCATCTGTCATCTTTGCATTTGTTTTGTAACTTCTTTTTACATCAAGATGTATAGCAAGTCATTCCAGGCATCCATATATATATTACTATGCTCTGTGGTCAGGCCTCAAGAATACCTAAGCCAAGGTGTCAGCAAAATCAATGGGAATTTTGAATTTAGTTTCAAACAGAGCAGGGTTGTTGCCTCCAAATCAAAGCCTTGCCCACAACTTTTCAGTAATATCAGTAATGTGTGTACCCCATAGCTTTTACAGGAAATGAGATTTTAAATTGTGCATGCTACGTTGTAGCATCACTTTACATGTTTCTTCCCTAGTTCGTGCTCTCTGTGCATTTGTGATTAGGGAGCAAAGTGAGTTAAAATGCAAGATCCCTTTTTCATTACAATGAAGCTAGTTTCATTTCACATTTCCTCTGCTGTGTTGTAGAAATGGAAGAATCTATGAAAACAGGCTGAAATAATTTGTTGATATCAACTAAAAAATCTTAATGAACTTCTTAAAAAACCCACAAAACAAAACCACTACCGTCATATAGCTCTGAATTGCCTTGAAGACATCATCCATTCAATGTGTAGGCAATTCTTCAAAGCAAAGCGCTGTTGATGAGTTTTGTTTGTTAGATAATCATACTGTCATTGGCAGTATAGGTGACAAATCTTTAACCAAAAAAGGTTTGAAACTGGATTGACATGGTAAACCCAATTTTAACTGGGTTTTGGTGAAATTAAATGCATTGCCTGAGGCGTGTGGAATTTGCCATGGTAGAAAGGTTTTTCATTGCTTGTGGAAAATTGAACAAGGTGTTTGGGAGATGCAATATTTTAAAGTGAGTGTAACACCTTACTCATGTTTTGCAAGAAAGCTTGGTGGTGACCTCCAGTTTATTCCATAGTTATCTCTTGATATTCTTTGGGTTTTGACTTTGGAGGATGGGTGATTCACCTCGCCATGCATGTGGGCATGTTGCCAGCCTGCTGCCTATTAATGGCTCCAGTAAGAAATTCAGAAGACGACTCAGAAGTGTACAAGGACAGTGCAAACTGCCAAAACAGCAGCTCTTGGGGCTCCTCAGTGCACATGTACACCTTCCAAAAAGCCCATGCCGCCTGCCACACCAGTCCTTTTCCTTCTCTGAGTCTGCGGCTGGTGCAGATGTGTTAGTGTGGAGGTTCGTGGCTGTGTCCTGCTTGGTCACTTGAGTCTGGGAACTTGGAAGCTAGCATTGAAATCCTGGACACAATCCTTGAATCCAGGGAGAAAGTCTTCTTGCCCTGACTTACATTAGCTCTTATATTAGCATGCCAATTTGGAATTAGAGTAGTCATGCAATCATTATTTATTTTGTGAACACTTTGGTTTGGAAAGGAGCAAGGAGACTCTTGAACTTAGAAGAAATGTGCAGAGCAGCAGCATTTTCTTAAAACGAGAGAAGAGAGTAGGGCAGGACATAAGCAGGATGTAGCCCCCTCAAAGCGGCAAACTTACAGAGAGGTAACTCCAAGGTAGAAGGTGTAGGCCATGACTGTTAGCCCTCTCTTCTAGTACTGAATAATATATGGAAGTATAGTCCTTTCCTTCAGCTGCTTTATCTTACACATCCAATTCCTCAGTTGTGGAATCACAATTTCAATTAATTGACTTTCTTCAGTTGAATTTCTACCATAGGGTTCTGGCTAAAAGGAAAAGGCCATTGGTGAATAGCTTTTAAATAGCCTACTGCATAACCCTGCCATTATGACTTCAGGGAATATTTTCCATTCCGCGTTTGTCTATAACGTGAATCTTAGTAACATTTGTCTTGTGTTAAGGCTGAAAAGTTTTTTGTGTGGATGTTGCAAACCTTGTGAAATGTTTTTTATTCTTGCAAATTATAAATAGTTCAGTTGGCTCAACTATCCCTTTTGTAAGCACATGATTTTTTTATAATAAGACATAGTTATGGGGCAGTGTTGTACGAAATGCAATTGAGTTGTACAGCAATGAGATTTCCATGGTGTTCTATGAAGGTCAGTGGTATGCAATTAATTGCTGGACTGATGATGGGTGCTGGGTAGGAAGTGTTGCTGCCCTAGACACTAAATATAATCATTAAGCTCAGGAGTTAGTATTAAATGCATGGAAAATACATTACTATTATTAACACAGAATTTGTGCTGATACTTGTTTTAACAATACTAGGGAAGGTGTAGGTTCATGCCTTAATGTTACGCTTGCAGTTTATAGTTTGCATCTTCAAGGAAAATGTCTGTTCTGAAGCTTGGAGGATGGAGTCCAAATTAAGAGGACTGGATACTTAATTTGTTGCTAAATTTTTGGTGCTTGGTAAGCCAGTTGTACTAAAGAAAGTTTGTAGTTCTCTGTATATTCAGAGGAGAGAGCTGTGTGCCTTTGAAGGCTTCCAGAGGGAGATCCTGGCCATCCACCCTCTGTGCCTAAATTGAGGTGGATGGCATCTCCCTTGTCTGAATAGGGAAAAGTAGGGGTTTACTTGGGTGGGGATAAAGCTGCCATTAGGTATGGAAATTCAGGTGTGGATTTGAGCATCTCACTCTTTTGAATGCCTAGGTTATCTCTGCCTGTTTTATACTGTAGCTGCCCTTTCCTGGCCTAACAGAAGTATGGAAGTATCACTGGGCAAAGAAGAAGGGAAAGCTTTGCAGAATAAGGAAGAACGTGTATTTGAAAAGTGCCTGATTTAACTGCACCTGCAAACTTTGGTTTTTCAGGCTCAGCAAGGTATTTCCGTTTTACTTAAGAGTATTTAGAAAAATTGTAAGAAACAGTCAAAATGTTAATGTTTATTTTTCCCCTTTTTACAATGCAGTCCTGTGAATGCAGCCTGTCAGATCCCATTGTATTTAATTCTGCTGCCGTGCCATGAGAGGCTGACTTAGATAACTGGAGAGCATTTAAAATATACTGTGTGGTAGATTGCCGTGTGTGAAACTCTTGTAGCATACTTGTTATGGTGTGATGCAAACAAGGCATAATTGCAAGGAGCACAGACTGAATATTCTGCTGGAATAGGCCAGACTGAACACAAAATGTCATAACTGTGAAGACTGGGGGGAAATCTTGGCTCTAAAGAAGTCAAAGTCATAAATGACTGGAGTCTCCTCCACTTACATTTAGACCTTTAAAAGAGTCTTTCAGAGCAGCCTTCACTCTCTGGCAGAGTAAAGAAATTAAGGAAAATTCAGATTAATATTTGTCAGTTCAATGCCTCTCCCCAATTTTAATCAAGGAGATTTATTTGAACTCATAGCCCTCTTTAGACAAACTGCCAAAGATGATAATTGCTCTTGTTTCTCCCCTGATTTTAAATGTGCTCATTTTATGGGAGGATCAGTTGGTATTAATATAAAAAGGCCAGTTTGCCTCGGCTTAGTCCATCTTTGTAAGAGCCATGACTTGGAAATAGGAGAATGGTTCCCCATGGAATGCTGCTGCTGTTGAAGGCATTGAAATGTGTTGTGAATCCCTGCGACTAAGTGCTGTGGGAAATCATGAATTAACGTTTCAACGTAGGGTGCGGAAATGTTCATAGATACTTCAGTGGAACAAAAACTTTTTAAGTCATGTTTTAGAGGATTTACCGTTCCCCTTGTGGGCTAAACTTCAGTAAATAAGATTGCTGTAGATTCAAAATAAATAGAAAGCTTAAATATTTTGCAACATATATATATATATATAGCATATACCAATTCTTACCAACCCATGTTTAAAGTCATTGGATTAGAGCTCTTCTAATCTGGTGATTTTAACATGCCTGGGGATTTTTTTACTGTTTCTGGGAAGAAAGGTGATCATGTGATTAAGGCACAAGTCAGGGGGCAGAGATTTGCATTTGGTTTCTGGGGCAGAGTTGAGTAAGGAAGCTGGGAGAAGTGTTCATTGCTCAGATTACTAGTGTAGGGGCAGTTGGGGAAAAAGCAGAGAAAAATCCATCCCATTGCATTGGGTGTAAGAGTTAATATTTGCAAAGTCCTTTTATATACCTATGTGGAAAGTGCTGTCAGTGTAAGTGATTGTCTCTGAGATAGAGATTTCCCTACTTCTTTGCTTTACACAATTTTCCGTAATTGGCTTGGAGTGGTGAGATTGAGTGTAATTAAGTCTCATAATTAATTAATATGAGAAAGCCTACGCAAAAGCAGAATAAGTATTTCAGATTTCATGATTTGTTCCCTTCTGTAAAATTGGAGTAATAATACCTTGTTACTTAATGCTGTAAGCAATAATTGGGTAATAGTTATAAAGTGCTTTATTATGAAAATGTATGTAAAGAACCATTTTTAAGCAGTGAAACTGATGCATAGGTCTCAGTCTTTGCAGAAAAGCTGATTCTCCTCTTAAGTAACATGCTGAAACTGGTGTATCCCAGGACCAGAAGAAATGTCAAGTCAGTATTTAAGGCTGCTCACAGAATGATCACAGATTTTTGAAATATTCTTGCTGAGGGCTTGTCTTCTTTTTCTTTTTAATTTAAATAATAGTTTAAAAAATCCTTAGTTAGAGGTGTAATAACAGTGTTTTTAGACTCCCCACTACACTAACAGTCACCAAACAGGCAAAACAATCATATACACAATTTAGGACATAAAATCTCCGAGCATGTTTTATGATGAACTGTTAATAGACTGCTTTCATTGCGTGCAGCAATTCTAGATCTGTGAGGATAAGGGAAGTTACAGAGCCCCCTGGATCCCTTTCTGAGAATGACCTGCCAGCAGCTTTTCTTTCTTCTTTTGCATTTGTAAAATTGAGTACAGGTATTGACCTGGGCATTCACTCCATCAATTAGACACCAAATGTAAACCAAGGGCTGCCTGCTAATGTCTATCCAGCAGCCCGTGTGGAGGAAAAGTCACTTGTGCTACTTGTTTGGCAGACGTGTCCACAGGTGAACAAAATGAGGAATGAGTCAAAAACAGCTGCCCTGATGGCACTGAGGACAGCAAGCAAAGGTCAATAGGTCTCTGCTGGCTGGTGTGTTTCTGGGAATAATGTTTGGACTAGGGATGGGCCATCAAAAAGCTCATTCTGATTGCTCCCTGGAAAGGTACCGAAAGCCATGAAACTTGGCCAGAAGAGTCAGAGCTGAAGCTTTTCGGTGAAACTGCAAATGATATGGCCACTAAGCCAAGCAAAGGCAAGTAGGTCAAAGCCATGCCCAGACCATAGTTTTATCAGCTCTCTTTGGCTTTACTGTACCAGCTTTGCAAAATTGAAGAAGTGCAGGGAACAACCCCAGAGGAAGAAGGACGAACCTTAAGTAATTAGCCTTCCAACTGCGCAGCAAACAGTATTTGTGCCTGGCAGGAGGCCAGGCCATCAATACTACGGGTGAGGATCTGGTGAATGAAGCTTGCTTCAAGCAGTCTATGACAGCCTTGCCTGAGTGCCTTTTGGAGGTGTTCCCTGACAGATCACTCACGGGACTGGTCAGACAGTGGTGAAGTGGTTCACATTGTAACTCCCAGCGCTCTGGTAGTATCCTGAGTTAAGTGAGGTGGTGATACATTTGCCTACTGCTAACCTCAAAAAGACACCTCCAGAACTGACTTACTATGGGGAATACAGGAAGGGTATTTCGGAATATGCCTTCGGATGTAGCACTACCGATATTTCACAGGTATAAATGTAAGTTTTGGAAATGCATATTCTTGTATGATAAAGTTTGGCAGAGAAATGCAGTATTCTCTTTTATTGTTAGCTACATCCTTTTCCTGTGAGAGCTTATGAGAATGTTTTCATACTTGACATGTTTCCTCTCCTCACTATAGTTCATCTGCCAGTCTGACCCTCCCAAGGAAAGTAAGGGCTCTGATAGTCAAAGAGATGAGGGGAGCGTCATCAGGAAAAAAGCAGGCAAATTTAAGGTCTAACCCTTTCTGTAGAACTGGGTTTGGCTCTGTGTGATGCAGAAGGTGAGAGTCAAAGGCCATCTGTGTATCTCCACACCACTGTAACAGACATCAGATAAATACACTGTCCCTTTTGTAAACTTCTTAAGAGAACTTCAGAGCGAACTGTTGCTTATAATGAAGCAGTAGCAGCTGCTGCATAGCTAAATCTGCAATTGAATTGCCATAGTATATGAGCCTCTTGCTGTGCCCCTCATAAAACTGCCCTGAAAGAAAGTCATATTTATCTCAAAAGTGGCAGGCTTGGCATGATGCCCTGGTAACTTTTTTTCTAGCAAACCTGAAGTGAAACTAGCTCACCCTAGCTCTGCTAGATTTGAGTTCACCTAACCTCCTTTTGAGAGAGGCTGGAAGAAGGAACGGGTGGGGAGAGAGGATTACATATAGTTTTTTAGATTTCCCTGTCACATTTGCACTACCCCACATGAAAGATCTTTTAAAAATCACAGTGAATTTTGAAATATATTTAATAATTAAATTAAGATTGTTCCTATTCAGTTTTGGCTTTGCTGAGTTTAAGGCAGGAGTCAAATAACTACTGGAGACATAAGAAAAAAAAATGCTTGGCAC
>NW_008824186.1:466045-501644 GCF_000699105.1 Pygoscelis adeliae
AGTATCTAAGAAGGCTTCTCAATGGAAAATGAGAAAATAATCTTAATAAAAATTTCAAATTATTCAGATGAGCTGCTTGTAAATTACTCACATAAATATAGTAGTTGCCACAATGAGAAACTTCTCTAACAGTTTTTGGCAGACATTAACTTGAAAATAAAGACTGAGAGATAATTATTATTATTATTATTATTACTACTACTACTGTAATTTCGGTTTGTGCTGCATTAGCATTAAGAGGCCCAAATGAGCATCCAAAATCCACTGTACCAGACTCTGCTCCACTGTAAAGACATACTACCAGCTCAGGAAAACTTAGTTTTTAAATGCAGAAGACCAGGCACAAGATAGGGTCTCAGGCCAGGGAAGCTAGGAGTCTTGCTCAAGCCCCACAGGAACTTATGGCAAAACCAGGGTTTAATCCTGATCTGCTAAATTCCAGTCCAGCCTTCTAACCAAAAGCTGCATCTCTCATGTAAGCCTTTTGAATTCCTCTAACAGGACAAGGCTTTACATTTCTGCAATATCAAGATAAGGTATTGACATCTTCTTAGAAAGGTTATACTGGACTCCAATTAAATAGATCCTCGGGAGGAGATCATGGGACATCAGGATGCTCCCTGATTTTTTTCTTTTTTTTTTTTCCCCCTTTTTCTCCCCCTTCTCCCCCCCCCCCCCCCCTTTTTTTTTTTTTTTTTTTTCTCCTCTATTTTTCTTTTCTTTTCTGAGAGACTGCACCTCCCTCTCAGAACCTGCCACACATCGTGGAGTGTGGAGGTGCAGCATCCAGAACCAAAAGAGGAAATGTGCTGATTTTGGCAGTTGACCAAGATGACCTCATTTCTTTGCTATTGGAAGTTTGTGCACTTTTCTGGCAGGCAGCTTAGTTGCAAATATGATTGCCTCTAGTTCATAGCATGTCTTCATTGAAGAAAATGCTTGCCAGATACTTAAATGCTCTATTCAAATCCCTTCTAGTAGCAGAACATACCTGATAGGCATAGGCAGCTGGACAGCCTGGTCAGAGGAAGCAAGAATGGGATGATCGGATTTAGAGGGCAGAGAAAATGGGACAAACTTTCTGTGCTTTGTGGATGAGGTCTGGTGCTTTTAGGGCTCCACAGGTGTGTGTGAGAGAGGAGCAGTGTAATGGAACCCCTGTGACCTTGCACCTGGGGCTCGTGTGCCATCTCTGTGCTCGCCAGGTTTCGGAAATGTTCCCTGCCTCCCCATGGTGCATAGTCTGGCATCCCAGCAGCTGGGCTGCTGGTGAGGCATCGCCCAACACAAAACCCTGCGAGGAATTGTCTTTCATCGGAGCACTACTGCCTCCCTCTCCCCAAACGAAGCCTGAGACCATGGAAACTTCTGGTGAGTGATGCAGTTGTATCGCTAAATGAGATTATTGTAGGGATGTGCTTTGGCTTTGGCTTGCCCAGAGGCTCTGGTGGGAATGAAACCTGCCAGCGCAAAAGGACACAGCAGCCTGATAGACTGATTTAAAGCTGCCCGGCAACAAAAATGGGAATTATTCAGAATTATAACTGAAGAGTCAGGTGAAAATTAAGTCTTCACTTGTTAAGTTAAAAAAATCCTGAAAGTGGTTAATTATTCCAGGAAGAGAAAGTAATAAAAATCTGCATGGAAAAATAGCTATCTAGATTTAAATGTTGATTATGTGATTGTATCAGAGCTACAGATGTACGTGTACATTATAGTCTCCTAGAAATATGCAATCTTCCCAGAAGAACCTGACTGCAAATCACAGAAATCTTCTTTTACTACTTTCCACCCCTCTTGAAAATGTTTCGGGTGTGTCTTGTGCATGAGAAGGGGATGAGATTGTTGTTTGAAGGTTTGGCTTTGGAGAATGTAAGTGCCACTGAAATAGTTTGGCAAAGGAGTTGAGCAACAGCAAATGGGCTATTTCCCTTCACCAGGTTAATTGTGTAAGAGCTTTCTTTTGCCCAGCATGGTCGATTCTGGTTTTTTGATTTATTTTGTGAGGATACAACTTTTGGCAACCCACTAACTATTTTGATTACTTTTGGAGACTGAAAATAAAGTGACAAAAGCAAATCTGCTGCAAACCTGCAGATATATTGATGGACCATTATCTTGCAAGGAGCTCTTTATGGGTAGACTCCCAGAATCTACTTGAAATACTTGAGAACTCCTGCATCACATTGAACAAGTAGTCTAATTAAATTACATCAGGCTCTTCCTAGTAAAGACACTGCAATAAGACATTACTGCTTTTGGGACGTGAAACAGCTTTGTCATGGTATTTGTTCCACTGTAGATGCAAAGCTTTGAATTCCAATAACAGCTTCTTAAAGGTTGGTTAGATTAGGTGTTAGCTGTTTAAATTGTACAATTTTAGGTGTACCTGTGAATAGATAAAAACCTCAGCTAGGGACCCAGACATTTGAAATAACAAACAAAAAAACCCTGCTCAAAACTGCTTTCAGGTTAACTGAGAGTGACCATGGATTTGTAAACTATACAGAAGCACCATATTTAAATAAGTAATTTATCATATTGCATGCAGCATACGATATAGCTATGCGATGTTTTCAGAAGACAAAAATCAGATTATCTTTCGCTGTGTCACCAGATGGTGTGTAATGGGCAATAGAATTAGGGATTATGAGACATAACTTTCACTCCTAGGTAACCTGACTGACAAAACCTTTGTGCCTTATAAAAACAAGATACTCAGGGACTGAGTCAATAGCAGAATTATTTTTTTCCTACCCACCAAAATTCCCCATGACCAGGAAACAAGTTCATATGTGTAGTCAGAGAAAGAAACATGCAATCAAATGAAAATATTCCTACCTCACTCTTATTACTGTTCGCATTTTTTGACATTAAAACCAAAATTGTTTAAAAAAAGGCGCTCTCCCTATTAATGTAGTTAAATTTCATTAATTGCTGTAACTTGAACCTTGCTGGTGTTCTTTGTATAAATATACACTAGAAATAAACCTGAAAAAGAAAAAATTGTAATCTTAAAATGGAAGGCCAAGATGTGAGTGACTTGGAAAAATATCTGGTTACCTGCGTGTACTGGTATAAATTTTGATATAGCAGAAGCACTTGCAAAGAAGGCATGAGCCAGAGTCAGTACTCCAGGAACAGGGAATCAAGAGTGGAAGGGCCAGAGCGGCCGGCGGTTCCTCCTCCTTCTCTGGGTCCACTCGCAAAGTGGCCAGGTGCTCATTCGGGGTCAGGAGAATCGCCAGCAGTCAATGGTTTGAAATGCCAGTATGTTGGATTTCAGTACCCACACCTGGTTCAGAGAGCGGGCACAATCCCCTATCTGCCTGACACCCAGGTAAAGGGGTGCAGTAAATCTGACACCGCAAGTTCCCTGACAGCAACGGGAAAGGCAGACTTAGGCCTTTGTTTTCTGACAGCCAGGAGGCCCAGGAATAGGCACGTTTTTGAAATGTGTGCAAATTTAAATTCTGAAGAGACACATTTGGTCGCCGGATAAGAGCTGCCTGCCCAGAGCACTGGCAGCACTGTGCCTTTAAATTGATGCATTCACATTAAAGGGAGACATTTAAATAATGCAAAGGGGTAAACTAGCTTGAGTTATATGTGGTTTTAGCTGGGTGACTCTTACTGCCTTTTATGGAAATCTCTCATCTAAAGTCCTGCACAATTATCCCTAAGGGCAAGTATTAACCCCATAAAAGAAAGGATATCTACAGTTACACATCAGACATTACGTATCTGTGTGATGGCTGTGGTTGACTTTGGCCAAAGATGGTACTTTATTAGAGCCGATGCTGGTAGCTGGATAGCGGGAAGCTGGGCTGGCTTCCTTTATTCATGAAAGAGAGGGAAACTCTTCAGGCAGAGTGATTAACCCATAGCACTAATTAAGCACTCGCATCATTCTGCAATAATGAGGTGCTGTTCATAAAGGAAGGAAGGAAAAAAAAAGACCTATAGCGGCCTCGTTTTTGAAGGCCATGAGCCTGGCTGTGCTCTGGTGGGGCGGAGGGGGCTCGGCGAGGCTCCTATGTGTTTCGCTGCCGAGCTGGGGCAGAGTATGGCCTCCGTTCAGTGAGTGCAAAGTCGCAGTCCCAGGGCTCTTTGTCACCTCCCTGTCAGCGGTACTGCCATTGCTACCACGAGGATAACGTCCTCGCCGCCCTGCGCATCCCTCTGGCCGGGAGGGCAGAAGTGGGAGCTCCGGCACTCCTGTGGTGGCTGGCAGGGTTTGGTCTATGCTTTGGCAGTGCCTTTGGGGCTTACAGAAGGGGCTATATAAACTAATGGTTAGTACAGCAGGCTGGCGAGAAAGTTGTTTATTGATCGAAGCACTGTATAGAGCAGTGAGTTAGCATTGCATTATCTGATGCGTGGCTGCCGTTCTCCCGCGGGCTGGCTGCCCGTAGCCAGAGCTGCCAAACCTTCCTTGGATTTATTAATCAGGTGATGTCACGAGTCCGGGCCAGTATGTCTGCACTGGCCTCGGTGCCTGTCAAAACTGATCTCTGGGGAAAAAAAAAAAATACATGTGCAATGGGAGTAGTGAGCCACAGCCTGCTGTAAGGTGTGCATCTGCATCTTTGGTCACGCTCCTGTACCCCTCAGGAGAAACACTGGCCTCTGCAAATGTAGTTTGGAGCTTGTTTGGGAGCCACTGAGGCTGTGTCCACATGTGTAATACCACGTAACAGCTACTAACATCAGATAGGAGCAGTGTGCTTTCCTGAGGTGGGAAGAGAAGAAAAATATTGTCTCTGGTTGAAGATACAAAGTGAAACTTAAGGAGGGACGAAGCTGGAAGGAAGCCCTGGCTGAGAGCTAGCCAGAACATCACAGCCGTGGTAATGCTCTGCTGCACCTGGGGAGGGATCTTAACAACTGCCTGACCAAAAGAGAGAGGGTAAAATTCTCTGTACAGGAATCATTGAGGCTTTGGACAGGTGGGGAGCTGCTGGCCTTTGGGTATCAGCAGTACTTAGCTTCCAGAGGAGTCAGTGCCTTGCTTTTCCCTCTCTGGCTTTTCCCAGCCCTGGGGTTAGAGGCCAAAAAGGTAGAGCAGCAGTAACACAGACTGCAGATCATTTTGAACCCTCGTATTTTATGTTAACTCACTTTCTGTTCTCGTTAATTAAGAAGTTGCTTTCTATGATAGACTGAGCTCAATCTCTCTCTTCCATTCTTTTTTTGTGTCTTCTTTCTCTACAACTTTTCATTTTTCAGGAGGTAAAAACAGACAGAAATATGTAATTACAAAAAAAATTCTTTGAACTTATAAAATGCAGGTTGCTTAAATTATGCAGTTAAAGGATAAAGAAAATCACAGAGCAATTTTAACAAATTGCCCTTAACTGGATTGCACAAACAAACCTCTCATAAGAAATCTTAGAAAGGTGTGTTTGAGGGTGTAATCTTAGCTTGTGGCTAAGTAGAGTTAAACTTGTTTTTCAAGTTGGTTGTGTATAACTTTCTCATGCTAAAGATTGTGAGCATTCCAGAAGGAAAACAGTTCGTCTGTAGCAGGGGTTTGACGGTAAATGTTGATTATTTCCAGCAATTCTGGCCCCTGGTCCATGTACAGTACTTTATCCAGTGACTTTCCTTTTGATCTGGATTCTCATTGGCTGAGTTGTAAAATACATGTGTGTATATATTTTTATGAAATAGCCTTGATGTTTGCAAATAGTGCAGTTTTCAAATGAACCTGAATATAGCAGACCAGACACAGTCCACTCGTACTTCCAAATATACTTGCCTTTCTTGTCAGAGGCAAAACAACTTGTAAATTTTGCATGTGTGAACTAGTGTCATACCCAAAATTCCCTTCTTAGTAACCATCACTACCCCAGTCTTGGGTTCCAAAAACCTATGCAGTTTCTGAATAGTTCTGTAGGATGACCAACAGGCTTACTCCAGCATTTATAATTTTTTTCCCAGCATATACCATTTTTGTTGGTATTTATGTAGTATATGCAAACTAATGTAAATATTAGAAGAATTACAATGTATGTATGTAAGAAAGCATGATACCTGCAAAACCTTTCTGTACAACAGGCAAGCTTATGTACATAAGAGAACTGTTGATGCTCTATTACAGTTTAATTTGTTAATGAAACAAGATGGACTGAGCTCCTACTATACCTCTTTGGATGTTTGAGGCTAGGCACAATTAATTTATTTGTACTGTCTGTGTAGGCGTATGCCAGCTAATGTACTGTAAGAGCTTTTATCTTTATGTTCATAATGAAGAGGGGCAGGTTTTTGGCAACTAGACAAGGATTTTCTGATGACTCATCCTCTCTGGATTGTAAAACACTTTCTTGTAAAATCAAAAAAGAAAAGTAGTTCCTATTAGAAGTAGGCTTGACCAGAGTAGTTTGTCCTTCACAATCAAGCTGCGAAGCAGAAAGAAGAAAGGCTTACCTGCTTTCATTTATTTTAATTGTAATTTGACCTCTGCTGAAAAAGAAACCATATTATTTGAGAGGATGTTCTCATATAAGGTATTAAAGTGCCCTGGGAGTAAATATGCTGTAGGTTGTGTTGTCAAGTACCTTAGTTTATATTCCATTGTCATTATACTGGTATTTTGATCACCTTGGCAATGCACCGGACTTCTAGCTAAGTTGGAGTAGATCTCCTTCAGTACAACAGTAAGTTGTACTGTTTGGTTTGTGCTATTCACCTCCCTGCTTTCTAGGGAGAAATGTAGAGTCCAGGATTTGGTAGAAGCTGGAACAGGAGCTGGGTGTGAGTATCTGAGTGCAGAGCTAAATCCATTTCAGTATAATATTTAGTATTGCTTTATATTTAAATAACACATTAGTTAATGCCAGTATCAGGTAAGTGGGGAGTATGCTCCATGTTCCTGCTAATGGGGGGAAAAGTATGAACATGGACTATTCTAGGGACTCTAGTAATAAAACAAGAATAATTGGAATGCATGAGTAATCTACTTTATTTAGGTTCGAGGAGAGAAATCCTGCTTTTAATGAAAAATTATCATCATTATTTTACCTCATAGTACCTGTGCATGTTTTTATGCATGCACACTCCTGTAAACACTTCCTCCCACTCATGCGTTTGCTTTCTCTCTCTATGGGAGAAACCGGAGAGTTTGGGCAGCAGAGGGATATCCATTAATGAACTTCCTCAGTCCTTCTTTGTGCTCTGTCACAATGCTTTTCCTGAACGACTTCTTGGGTGATGAAGCTACTGCTCCCTTTTATTAAGGTGATGCTTATGCAATCCAGAGTGGATTAATTTAAATCCCTGATTTTAATCACAATTTAAATCAACAAGCAGAGCACTTTGATTTAAATAATTAAGTGTAATCTTGTTTTGCATTTTTGCTTTCCAGTTACTTTCCTAAACAAAGGCTCAGTTTTATTGGTCAATATCATTTGCTAACCAGAGCTGTTTGTTATACACAACTGGGTTTCTCCAAATACATGTTTACCGCTTACATACATTTACTCACGTTCTAAAGTTTTACATTCTTCTTATGCTAGAAAATAGTGAATCACATTTCTTAATAGAAATAATAGATCTTTTTAATCTCATGTGATTCATGTGTAGCAAAATGTTGTAGTTTGAATTCACTAAAATACACAAAAGTGACTTTTCAAGACTGCTGTAGTTGTTTAACTATGTTTGATGTTCTGGCATACAAGGCAAAAATTTATATTGGAACATGCGCTTTTAAAACCGATCTGTTAGACAAAACTAGTATCTACACCTAGTGCGTTGTGCAGATTGTTTCTGGACACCAAGTACTTCAAGTTTTTTTAACTACTTAAGTAGTCTATCATTCCACATCTCAATTTTATTAATGAATGGAAAGAGGAAAACAAACTTTCCTGCTTTCTGAATTCCTAATTGTTTTCCTAACTTACAATGAACTAATTATAAACTGAACTAGCTGAAAATGAAGAAAACTGTTGCTGTAACTTGCAGAAAAAAATACTGTTGGAAAAAAAACCAGGGTAAAGCTTCAACAAACTGGCTTAGATGCCTAGGCAGTGAAAGCTATCCATTCAGTGGTTTAGCTTTCTCCAGAAAAATTAACAGATTAAATAGTGACACACATACAGCTTCACTATAACATAACATCATGTGAACATTTTTTAAATAGTTTAGAATAAGATAAAATGTAATATAGGCTATTATAACTTAATGGTTTTATTTAGAAAGACAAAAAATGCACTGAACAGAAGGATCTCTATTTTAATAATATATATTTAAACTTCTTTTTAATACAGGTTTTTATATTCATGCTGGAACACTCCTCATCTGTCACTTAAAAATTAAGATTCCTGTTGTACATACCTTCGCACCTATCTAACTTTCATGACACTTTTGGCAACAGATTGCTGACTGTGACAGTCAATCTTACTTTAACGTTTTGCTCATTAGAAGCATCATGGTCTGTATTCTTAAATTGGTGCCAGGGAGTTGTAGGTGGAGTCACAGAACAAAAGATTAAAGGATTATATATGCTTAGCGCTATATTGGAGCACATGAATTAGTGGGTCATAGCTACCACATAGATGTTAACACCTCCATCCGCTGAATAAGAAGGGTGATTTAAGGATTTGACACAAAGTATTAGTATTTAAATTGTAAATTTAGATTCATGTTGCTCTAAATGAGAGAACAACAGCCAAATCTAGATAATATGCGCTCCAAAACATCATTTAAATGTTCCCTTCCACTGATTACTCGTAAGAGGACTGTTAATACTGTAATACTGTATGTGGGAATTGCAGTATTTAGTATTTTCAGGGAAGTTGCACAGCAGAGATGGGTGCTTGCTCAGTTTAAGATGTCTGAATTTCCTTCTGTTTCTTTCCTAATTGTAGATTTTTCTCCTCTGATAGTGTAGCTAGGGAGTGGGAGGTTGATTAAATTTAATTCCGATTTATCTGGGTTCAGTCATGTTATCTCTTAAAATGTGTCTCTAAAGGTTAACAGTCCTTTGGCATTTTCGTCTTTGCTTTCCTACCCTGAAGCAAAACTTAGTGGCTTGCATGTCTAGGAAGCTGAAGATAGCTGGTTGTATTTTTCCATATCTACAAAGTGATATTATATCTGGATTCATATCTGCTCCTGGAAAATTTTTTAGGCTTAATGTTTAATTTCCATATGCTTAAAAGGGAAAGTTGTTAAATCCTAAGGGTTTCATTTCGCTTTGCCTCCAGGCAACTTACCAGTGAAGGAAAGGTCCAAAGTGCTGCACAACCCCCCGTTTTGTGTTTTGCTTCCTGCCCCACGCAGTGTGGAATAAAAGCTCACGACAAAAGGGAGGGAGCGTTGCGGGTGCATATGGTGCCTTTGTGGTGAGGTTGAGGGGGACGGCGATGGATGCACATGGGGATGCTGACGCTGCCTACACCGGCTCTGCCCGTGCGCCTTCAAGGTCCCCGCTGTGGCTCTGCCTGGGGCTTGCTGGACAAAGTCTCCTTCCGTGACGCTCTACTGCAGTCAAGGGTTAGGCTTTAGTAATCCCACCAACCATGAGCTTCCAGTAAGTAAAATTAACCACTGAAACACTACCTGGGACTTGATACGCCAGTATCTTTATCAGCGGCAACCTGGGGCTTCACCCTGTAGTGGACTGTGCTTTCCAGTTTGTGAGTTTTGCAGAAATACCAGACATCTGTAACATATTTTGAATAGATTTTTACCTGTAAGGGGTTTTTCTTTTACCTGAAAAGAAAGAAAGGGCAACTGAACTGAGTTTGGGTGTGTGTTTTTTTCTCTCCCAGATGAGAGGATCTGGTTTCTTTCATGATGATTTTTTTAAGTAGAATTCCAGCAGTCTTCTATAAGAAGACAAAATATTTCTGGAATGCAACACCTGTGCAAAGAAAATGAATTACCATGTGCCAGAATCGTTCAGTAAATGCTGTGTTGTGTGGGTAACTTGACAAAGTTTTGCAGCAAACCATAAACATCTGCAAAACATTTGAAAATCTGGCCCAGACTTGGGGCTGCTTGAATTCTATGGCATTTGTAATAATTTACTGTTCCGCAATATGTAATTATTTGTGTGCACCTTAGGACTAATTTTCTTGGCAAGAGTAGAAAAAGGTCTATTTTATTAAAGATGTAAGAATGACTGATATTCTTTACCTGTGCAACTCCAGGATCCATGAGTTTATCTTTTACTTCTGGAATGCGTTCACTTGTCCCTATACACTTGACTGTGCGGCATGGTTAGAAATTGGAAAGGGGCAGCAAGTCCAGCCCAAACTGTAGACATATGTTGCTTTTTTTTCCTTGGGGAAGCACTGGGAGGATTGAAGTCATTCAGCTAGCTTTGTTCAGCTGAGCTGAACTTTGAAAAAACACACCATGTGTGCTTTTAGTGAACTCTGGGCCTAATCCTAAATCTTTTGAGTTCAGTGACAGGTTAGAGTGTCCAAGAAGTGAATCATCGGCTGTACGCTAGCCGCGGCTATGACGCTGCGCGGGGCATTGTCCTCCTCAGCCCGCTCGTGTGAATAAGTAAGTACGGTCTCATGCAGGAGTTTTGGCTTGGGCAGGTTCAGCAATGCACAGTGCGAAAAGACCAAAAGAGCTGATGCTTTTCTTCTGGGGAGAGCACGCAGATAGGTGGTTTCATCGCACAGTTCTTGCCCCAGCTTCCCAAAACGCCCAGTGTTTGTGCTCGTTGCCAGATTTCTAAAGACCTCAGCTTCCTGGAAGGCACCTAAATAAGGGTCAGATTTTGAAAAGAGCTTAGCACCCAGCCTGCCCAGCTTTTCAGAAAATCTGGCACCAAGTGTTGGTGCTGAGCCTCTGTGGAGATGCTGGGAAGAACGCTGCCTTCCCACATGCCGCACCGGGATAGTGCTGTTCGCTTTACAGGGCTCGCAAAACATTGTTAAAGAGAACAAATAGCAACAGGGAAAAGAAACCCCCAACCCTGTTTTAACAGATCCTGGGGGGGAGGGTCCTTTCCCTTTTTAAAGATTCAGTTCAGGCATTGTCAAAAGAAATAAATAAAGCAACATAATTTAAAAGCTTTTGGAACAATAGTCTCCTCCACTTCCCTCCCTCATTGCAGAGCCCTGGGCCCATCTTTTGTTTATTTTGTACTGCCAGCCTCATGGTGCCTGATTGGTTGGTGTCTGATTTCATTCCTATGGGTGATGTCAAAAGCTGACCCAGAAGTTCTCGGCAAGTTTGCTTTTAGCTTTTAGTTGTTGTTTTTGTGCGTGTATCCGTGTGCACAAGAGTACTTTTCAGTCCTAGGAGGATTCTGTTACAGGCTGAATATTATTCAGCTGCAAAACTAATAAGGAATAATATTTGTGTCAGGAACTGCACGGCTTGTTTCCTACAAATACTAGGAATAGCAAGCAATTCAGGCACTGTGAAATTATGGAAATTATAATTAATATTAATTATAGTTCTAGTATTACCGTAAGACATAAGAGGAAATTCAGAATCTGCATGAGAATTTTATAACACACAACTGAAAATTGGTATGATTAGTTAGAAAGGCTGGTTTCACATTCATATGTAACACCACTACCGATTTTCTTTTTATAGCTGTACTAGAACTGTAATGCTAATCTTTATTTAATATAATTTTTATTGGTTGTCAAACTGACAATTTAAATATCAGGTTCTCAAAGAGGTGTGCATACCACTGACAACAATATTCAATGTTTATTTTTATAGAAAAATAAGCAGTGTTTAAGGGGCTTTGTGTGCTCTATCTGCAAATACTCCTGTCTCTGTTAAACTTTGGTTTCCATTTCTCTGGCCTTAACACTTGGGTATTTTTCCTTCGGCAGCCTCTGATCCTCTCCTGTGTTTCTCTTTGTTAGATAAGTAAAAGATGAGCGTTACTTTATAAGGACATAGTTTCATACCCTTGTCCTCTGTTAGAGTACAGTCAAGTTGCTTGTATAAACATGAACAGTTTTGCTTACTTTTCAATTTATTCAAATGTCAATGCAAGGTTCTTGAGTTGTGTGTGTGTGTCGTCCCCCCCCCCGCTCCAGTCTTTTCACCTCTTCGTCCCCTTGCCTCTAGGGAACTGTGTTGTACAACATCTTATGCACACGTGGTAGGAGTGTGTAACTAGTTCCGTAGGGAGGCTATTGATGCTTCGTATTGCACAAGAAGGTGTTTAACCTCTCCCATTACAGAAAATACTGTGTTATGGTCTGGAAGAACATTGTAAAATTACCTGCTCTGTCTCTCTCTCCGTGTATATGGTTTTGGCAAAGGTTCGTTGCTTTGCTGTGTCAGATTTCACAGAAAAATACTGTTGATCAGAATTTTATTTAAAGAAAATGAAACATGCCTCCAGCTCTGCAATTCTGCATCCAGCAAGACATCCCCCGCTTTCCTGCCCATGGTCTTTTCTTGAATTGTCAAGGCAAACAGAATTCTTGCCCTGAGTTTCCTTGGAAGCAGGACACTTAGAGAAATTTGGATGCTTCAGAAATAGTCCAATATAAAGAAGAAATGCAAGGCTTAAGTGCTTTTCACCTAAAGATAACTCATTGCACAGATTCAAGCATGTTATTTCAATGCCTGTAGCTTCTGTTTATGTTCATGAAGGATGCCATTCATTTAGGGAAGTCTGTACAAAGCCCACCAAAGCGTCCAAGGGCTGAGACTCCAGAAGTTGGTCAGTGGATCATGTTGCGTAGTTGTTCAGTCTCCTTTCCCCTGGTTGGGAGCAGCTTGCGTACAGGGTCTGGGGCTGGCCTTGCCGCTTGCCCTGGTGCCTGCCTGGCCCAGCTTCAGCGTGCGTCCCAGCTTCACGTCCCAGGTGCTCTGTTGTTTTACGAGCGGCTACTTTTAGAGACGGCCTCCCTCATCTGCCCTGGCCAAAAGCAAACACTACAGTACCAGTGACATAAGCTTTATATAGAATTTGTTAGCTGATGGTGCCCCCAGCTCTGGGAAATGTTAAGAAGGAAAAATGATTTTATCTGCATTCTGAATCTGTTTTAAATATTGTGCTTTTTATGATTTCCATATGATTCTTGGGGATTTTAACATCAAAAGACCCAGATTATCCTAATTGGTGTAAGAGGTTGGAAAGGTTTTCTTCATGCTGGACATAAATAGGGTTCCTGCTTGACTGCTTTTGCACTGGCTTAGTCCTTTTGTGACATGAAAGCCAGTTGCAATTAAGCAGATTCCCCCTTTCTTTGTTTAATAAACTGAAATAACTATACTGTTAAGTATTAAAATGCAGAAACATCATGCATTTTTAAAGCTTCCAGAAATAGCCTACAATGCGTTGCAGAAATTAGTGGAGCCATACTTGTAATGAGAAACATTTGGTAATGGACTCTGGATCAGTTAGTAGGCTGATTTACTGCCTGTCCTGTGTCGTCCCTCTTCTCCATAAACTATCACTTACAGATAGGAACAGCGAGGAATTTTTGGAAACTTTTTTGAGGAGAGAGGAAAACCCTATAGATCTAAAAGCACAGTAAATAGCTTTGTACAATTTTGCTCCCAATGATTACTTTCCCTGTTTAGCAGAAAACCACCCTTTTATCTTGAGGGTAGTTTTTCTACAGAGAAAGATCACGCCTGGGTCGCTGCTCCCGTACAATGGGCGTTATCTTCACCGCACAGATGGCTCATCTTGGGATTGGTACCTGGCCTGCGCTCAGCCACCACCTGGTGCCGGGAGCATTCCCGCCACAAACCCCTGCCAGCCCCTTGCCCCCTCCCTGGGGTTGAGCGCCAGGCTCTGGAGGTGTACCCCATGCTGTGGGATGTGCTGCGCTGGTAAAATGTCCCCTGCTTTGGGGCAGACCAAAATAGCCAGAGAAGAGTCCAGATCTGCTGCATCTCTCCGTGTTTTGGCTCCGTGGCTTTGTACCATGAACAATGACTGCATACTCCTCTACGAAGTGGGTTAGAAATCTTCCCTCCCTCTGATAGTTCGATGTCTGAGCATAAATGTCCATTTGAGAGGTCATAATTTCTATTTACTTCCTGTGAATTATTGGGTAAACACTTGAGGTAAAAGTATGCTCTGCTGTTTCAGCAGTTGCTAAGAGTCTAAGATACAGATTTTTCCCCTTACCCCTCTTTTACACTCTGCTGTACTTGCTGAAGGCAGTTTGAGTAAACTATGTTTAGCCTGCTCACTACTAGCAACATCCTCTTGAAAAACTGGGCACCAGAACTTGTTTGGGGGCTGAAAACATTGCTTTGCTCCCAACATATTTCATTGTGGTTTTGAATAAAATTGCAAGCAAAAGAATAGAACAAAAAAAAGAAGACAGGGGGAGTCAAGATGGGCATCTATGCACGCAGGTTAGATTTTCAGCATTTAAATAACTACTTGTTTTGTTGTGCTGTAGCTTCTAAACTATCTCTGTAAAACATTTACTTGTTTGGCTTTAATCGCACCCTGCACTAAATGTTTGCTTTGCACATGAAACAAAGCCATCCTTAAGACTGTAATGAAACCATTAGCTAGTGTTCATTTAAAAAAAAAGCAAAAGCCAAAATTAAGTTAAACATTCAAACATCAGTCAAGAATGAAAATAACAGCAGGGTTTCTAATGTGGGGATCTCAGTGCAAATCTTAAATAGAATCTGCAATGTTCTCTGCAGGTTTTAACTGATTTTGGCTTCTGTGACCACAGGTCTGAGGTCACAGCAGCCTCCTGATGTGTCTAACAAGGGACAGTTTTTATTATCTGCATACTGTTCTTTTTATTTCTGATTTCCATCTCGTGGTGCATAGTTACTGGACTATTCCTGCAGTTATCTAGGTATTTACCTGCATATTTGAAACTTGCTTTTTCCTTCCCCCTCCTTCACGGGAAAGTAAATCATTGAAAGGAAAAGAGTACCAGATAGAAATAGATAATTTATATAGCAGAAAAAAAAAATTTTTAAATAAAATAGAATCCTACAGTCTTTTCTGTAACAACCATCTTCAAGAATGGAAAAAGAGTGGAGTGGAAAAGCAATTGGAATTTATGTGAAACTCTCGGTGGGCTCATAGACACAGATAAAGATTCAGTGCTAAATGCCTGGAAAGAACATTTCCTAATTTTTGCCCAAAGAATAGTTGTTTGCAGGACTTACGACATTAAAATTGTGGGAGAAAGACAGTAGAAAGATGAGAAAGCAGAAGACACAGGGATACAGATACTGTGATTTTGGCATGTTTTTTATAGAAAAGGTTTTCACTTAATAGCGAAATACTGTGCACACAGTTCGAAGTCCCTGGGAAAGAAATCTTAAATTTTTACTGTGAGACAGAAAAGACTGACACAATTTCAGAAGTCTTAGTGAGCTTATAAAGCATGCCTGGGAAAGTCCCTCATGCAAATCATGCATAATCATGTCTGTCCAATTGTAAAAGCCAAACTCCCTGAAAATCAGAGCAACTTGGTTGGAATAGGATGTAGAAATTAAATATTCTGTGCTCCACAGTGAGTATGAAGTCACTGACAAGATCTGACACTTTCTTCACTTTGCAGGATTAAACTCATCATATTTTCCAGCTATGCATGAATGTGTGTATGTATTTGTTTTTCCTTTGTTCCTTAATATTCCTGTGAAATCAGTCCACATATTAAGGAAAACCTTTATGTGTTGCCAACGCTGTGTGCCTCGATAGCCATTTCCTGGGTTAAGTGGAGGTGTAGTGTGTCCGATACTAAGGCCATTCATATGGGGTGTTGTGTGCATCTTGGGCTGCTTTTCAAAAGTGTTGTATCATCTGTTGAATTCACACTGAAACTGGTAGGAATTATTCAGGATCGTCTCTCCCCGACCCACAATGCCTAGCGACAGACATCTCATGTCCAAATTCTTCCACTGTTACACAGTTTATGCTGTTAGCCCTGACTCGCCGCCAATAGTCCTTTAGAAGCTTCATTACCTGAGTGAGAAGAGAGAGGAGGCCAGGCATGTGATACTGCAAACCAAGGTGCCCTTCCCCTACTTGGAGTATGCTGAAAGCCTGAGAAAGCTGGAGGGGAAGGTATTTTGCCAGCTCCTAACTGATGTATTGGAGGATGCAGGGCAACAAGAAGCCACTTGTGGCTTCCTTAATCTGCGTCACCAGGTCCCATTGTGCAGCTCTGCTTTATGGTTTTGGTGAGAAATCCCTCTTAGCTCACAGCTGCTAAAGCGAAGTTACACTGCCTCCAGATCAGTCCTGGTGCTGAGCTGGACTGCCATGAGCTGGTTTGTGTGTTAGAGCAGAGGCAGGAGCCTCCCAGAAAATCTAGTTCACAAATACAATGTGGGAGATTGAAAACACCCTTCTTATCTTTGAGATTTCACCCTCTGTTTCTGGTGCTGATTTTCTGTGCAGCCAACTCTGTTTGGTGTCACCAATGCCCATGTACTCACTGCCCTTTCCCTTGGCCAGCTAGAGTATCTGAAATAATTTGAACAAAGGAATAGAAGATTCAAGGATGGCTTGAGGATTTTTTCAAAATTTACCATAAATTTACTGTAGTAAAGCCTCAAGCCATTCTCAGATCTTTGGCTTCTGTTTTCTACATCAGTTGTCTAACCCTGATGTTACCTGGGAGGAGGGACCTATAATTCAAATTATTATTCTGTCTTTCAAGGGTATAAACTTGTTTTTCTCTGCATAGTATCTAGGAAGGAGTGTAATCTGGACATTCAGCTGTCTCCTCCTCAAATTTCTTCTTTAGCTGACCCACGGTGGTTTCTCTGAGGGAGGATCATCAGGATACTCAGAGACATTCAGAGTTTCTGCAGTCCCTGTACATCATTCTTGTGAGTCTGGCTGGGACAAAAGTCCTTCTATTAAAGACTTTGCTTTTGAGGAAGGGGAAGTCTGAAATATGATGTGTTTTTCCCTGAGTTATCATTTTTTGTGGCTATGGAGTAAAGAAGGTTGCAGAATCTCTATCAGATGCAGAGGCTATTTTTGACTAGACTGAATCCTAAAAGGTTAATTGTCCAATTCTGCCGTAAGTCAATTTTTTATTTTTTCAGTAGCAAAATGGTTTTCTGACTCTTTTGTGCTGTGAAGTGTACCCCCTATTTGTACTACTACTCCAGAACAATAGCTCGACTCCCCATTTGGACTTCACGACTACAAGCCTGGGTGTGAGAGCCAACCCTCCACGCACGCAGCAGGCTGAGCGCAGGAAGCTGGAGTGCTTCAGTGTGCATGAACACCAGGCTTCCCTCCGCCTGCATCTGCAGTGTGGGAAGCAGGACACCTGTAGACAGGGACTTCTGGAGTGATCTGCAGATCTTCCTGTGTGAACCTTCATGTATTTGAGAGTGTTAGAGAGTGAAAATCGGAAAGAATTTGGTCCTTGCAGTATCCATAGCTGGCATAGATGTGTTGTAGCTGTACTTCTGGAGAAAGAGATCTCTCCTGGCAACGTGTGACATATAGTACTCTCATTGCATAGGGAAGGGTCAGAGTAGCCTTAGGTGTCTTAGCTGTGGAAAGTGGACAAAGGTAGCCTGGGGAGGCCTTGGAAATGAGGGAGCCATAAAGACCTTTGCTCCTGTTCTACGAGTTGTTTGTGAATTTACTAGTGGGAACAAAATGAATCTTAAGCCCTGGACTCTTAGCTGATGCAGTCATTCCCACAGTGTGGTGCAATAAATAACCCTTCTTCTACATGGACATGGCTGGTAATCAGTAGCTTGCTAGGTACTTCTGGCTTCCTAAAAAAGCTGCATGCACTTGTGGGAATCTGAACTTTCCATACCCATTTTCTGTCAAATCTGGGAAGTGGCACCTGTGATTCTGTACCTCACATTAGCAAATTAATTTCTTGTCCTTGAGGGGTGGTGAGTCCCCTGTGATACTAGTTGGCTTCAGTGGAACATGTGGCACTTGGCACCTCCTGCACTTGTGGGTTGGTTGTTGTTTGCGAACGAGGGCGAGCACGAGGTTCTGCACAAGAGGCCCTCCTAGGGCCCTGGGAAAGGCTCAGCAAGCCTCTGGTCCTACAGGACAGTGTGTGGAATCAAAGTCCAAATCTTCTTGTAAAGCAGTAGGAAATGCAGCAGATGAAGTCTCAGCACGACGTTACTCTTTTATATCTAAAGCACAGCTCATAAGTCTTTGGTGCTCTTCAGTACTGAGGGCTGAGTCTCCAGGAGGGCTGAATGCAGACATCCTGCTCCAGTCGTCTCAATGAGACGAGAGCTGTGTTTGCCACCTAGGAAGCAAGGTTCAGCTGCAGTCTAGGAGATACAAGGGTCCTTGCTCACCTGCGTGCATTTCTGAAGCTATGGCCGCAAAGGCCTCTCTGTGTTGTAGCAGCCTATTCCCTAATGTTTGGCCTTTCCATGGGAGCTGTTCCCCCACATGCTGTTGTTATCTCTGTCCCAGCCCGCAGTGCTTTCCTACATGGTGGCTGTCGAGGGGGTCCTCAAATGACAGTGTGCAGCTTGTACCCAGCCACACAGAGCCTGGTGCCTCATACGGGTCTGCAGACTGTGCCGCCACAGCAAGGATGGGTGCAAAGTTTCAATGTGTATAGAACAGATAAGGCCACAGCTTCCTGGTGAATGGCTAGTTTAGTCCTCAGGTGGACAAACTTTATCAGTTATGACTTCAAAATCCTTTTTTTATGGAGATCTATAACAGTCACCTGTGACTTTTACGACCTCCCAGCTGGATTAATATGAAGTTACATAGGCAGCTAATTTATGGTGGACTTAAGAATGACACCTAAAAATGTGAGGAAGTCAAAATGCCATCAGATGCTTGTGCTGGGCTTACATATTAAGTCCTTTGGTGAATAGACATGGATTTAAATACATGCTTATGTGTAAGCGTGAGTGTGACTTACTTGAACAAAGCTAAATTTCCCATTTACTTCCTGCAAAATCTCCATACAGGTGGTCACCTGTAAAGCCCTAAATCTTCTGGGACCTGGTTATCTGTCTTGGAAGTGGCCACTGTCACCACAGTGTATAAGATTGACTAGGATATGCCTGCAGCCTAGCCTGTGGTACATGTTTTAATGTATAATTTTTTCTACCTGGTTAAAAATTGTTACCTGAGTTAAATTTCCTGATGAAAAGCAGAACAGCTCATAATGTTCACCCTTCATCTGCCGTCATTTATAATTAGACTGTAAACTCCTCAGAGCAAGAACTTGCTGTCCTTCTGTACACCTACAGTGCCAAACACACTGGGGTCTTGATGTTAGTTGAGTTGCCATTAATAATAAATAGAGAATAAAAGGAGAATGTGTAAATGCATGCAAACATGTAGTGATGCTTTTAAGTATAATTGTTATCGCTGCAAATCTCTGCATGATTGGCAGCTGGGCTGCACTGGAAGTGCAGAGTCCCTGTAATGGGAATTTGCACGTGTTACTGGTCTGTCAGAGCCTGCCTTTGATGGGTAGTGTCTAGAGTACCTATAGAGAAATCCAGGGGCAGGGCTACTTGGGTGTAAAGGCAAGCCAGACAGTTTGCCTTCAGCTCCCTTTCTGAGAGACTTAAGAATGCCCAAACTCCTTACATTAGGACATGGCCCAAGGTTAAGTAACTTTTCAGTAATTAATACATAAACACAGGGCTACAATTTCATCCTGGGCTCTGCCTTTTTGAATCCCTGTGTAACGCTATGGAGAGGAAGCTCTCTGTTGGATGGGGCACAGGGCTGAATAAGCCTGCAGAGTTCAAGCATGTCCTATGCCTACACCCAGGTGTCCTTCACATCTGTACTGCTGTGGAGAGGTCTTACAGGGGAAGGAGCTGAGAGCAGGCTCCCTTAGTTTTCTTCATTATTTTACCTATTAATTTAATTTTGTCAGTCCTCGGTGTTCACTTCTTCTCTGCTTTGTTTTGATCTGGTTTTCGTTATTTATTTGGATTGGTTTGTATTTTGGATCATATTTGTGCTACTAAGGTTTTCTGATGCCAGTTTTAACAGCAGTAATACCGATTTTGAGAGCGAGATATTTGGGGCTTGTGACTATATTTATGTAACTCCAGCAATTACTACTTAAAGTGGTTAGTGCTGTAAATACCGGAGGTGGATAAATTCCGTAGAATCTGTGAGAGGGTTATTGGTGTGCTGTAGTGACTACTGATGGTGGAATCTAAACTGAGAATTTTTAACTTTGCTAAGTTTGAACCTGTAGCTGTCAGGTATTTTTTTTTTCCCCTTTCAGTTCTGGGCATTGTATTCTTGCTGTGAGAATTCTTTAATTTCACGTTCCCAGAAAAATTGTGTTTTAGTTTGGATCAGCTGCAGGGAGAGGTGGAAAAGTGTAGAGTGAGAGTAAGAATAATTTGGTAGGCGCAGCTGTGAAACAGAAATAAATCAAGGTGGCAGAAAGGTGAGCTAGAGAGGGAAAGAAAATGGAAGAGTTTGTTACTGTAAATCCACATGGTTAGTAAATCCAACTATCGAATTGCAGCTGCAGTGTCAGAAAATATGAATTACATTCTGTTTTAAAAAGAAAAGTGTATTAGTAAAACAGCGTGTAATACAACATCTTCCATGCATAGCAGAAATAAAGCCACTTTTGAGCTCTGACTACAAATGTATTCATTGTAAAAGTAACATTCTTGTTGATCTAAAATCTCATACGCTTATCTGCTATCATATCTATCTGTGGTGCAGTGACATTGAGCTAGGAAATGCTGTTCAAAAAATAATTCAAATGTGAAAAATAAATGTCCTTGGCTCTAAGTCATGATGTTTCTCCACCAAGAGCCAAGCTTACTTCTGTTGTAATGTTCATCAGCATTTTTTTTTTATACTTTCAAATAAAATAAAAAAAATGTCATTTGAGGAAACCAAGTGCTAGTCTGAGGAAGAAAGCCAAAATGCTTTCTTTTCTCTGGGTCATTTCCTGGCTTATTCCCTTTCTGGGTCATTCTTTTTTGCCTGGGTCACCCTCTCCTTCTTCATGTTCATTTAATAATAACAACAAAAATACTCAAATGAAATACATTCGCCTAGGATTTCCAAGGATTTAACTGGCAGTAAGTAGAAAAAGGCCTGGTTGGTTTTGAAGGCACTGGATCACAGCCTGACCGAGCTTCTCAGCAAAGAGGATATGGCAAATGGTAAAGCATAGGAAGGTTTAAAGAATCATATAGCAAGTCAGTGGCTAAGTAAGAGAAGAATCAAGGTCACTCTAGTCATTTTCTTGAAGTGTTAGATTCACTACAAACACCACTAGATAGTTCAAGATTGATAGATCTTCCAGAGACTTGCCATTTTGATATTTGCTTACCGTGCAAGTCCAGAAATTGTTCAGCTTAAAGAGACATCTACCCTTTGAGGATTGGAAAGCCTGCAACCTTGAATTTAAAAAGAAAAAAGTGCAGGGTTTTAATGGTGTTTTGTGGCGGTGAATTAAATTGTGAAATTTGAAGTCTCAGCTATCAACGTGAAACTACCCTTAGCCTCTAATTTGAAACATATTGGAGAAGCCAAGCTACATGTTCAGTTCTCCCTACAACAAAAGCATCCATTGAGTTAAAGGAACTTTTGCGTATAGACAACAGTATGAAAAACAGAGGTAATTTTGAAGAGCAAATGTCATTTAACATAATTTAAAAGTATAAATAATTCAGTCTATTTGTCTTTTTCTGAGCTTGACAAAACATTTTGTTATAGAACTGCGTGCATGCATGAGTATTAACTGTTCTTCATAAACAGATTTTGATACTGTCTAACCTTCAGATAATAAATAATGCTTATATTAGAAGCATCGTATTTATACCAGACAGTGCAACTATCAGCTGGTTTTAGCGAGGTATTCTTGACCACTGTGGGCAGAGACACTTTTCTTTTGTCATTGAAGCATTATTGGAATTTGATTGCATACTCCCCTTCCCCTGGGGAATCTGTAGAATTTAATGGATTTTTCGTATTACTACAAAACTGTCTCCTGAAGACCCCAATTAAGATGGTAAAACTATAACAAAAACATTGAGAAACCACCTTCTATCTCCTTCAGAGACCTTGCAGGCTAAATAATAGCATGGTTCTGGGAAGGTATTTCTGCCCGTGTCGGTCAGAGAACCGAGCTGGACACTGCAGTGCTTGCACCGTTTCAGGAGCAGCGTGTACAACGTGTGGCCAACACAACAGCTTCAGGTCTTCCTGAACCCAATCAGAGTCTTATGGAGAAAACATACACTAAAATTAGGTACAGTAGGCAGTTTACATCACCCTGGTGACAGCACCGGTTCTCCAGCTAAGATGTGTCCGTGGATCCTCTGTGAGAACCTCGGCTGGTTTCTGCCTCTCAACGCAGGAGCAGGCGCTGTGGGGGAGAGCTGGGTGTGCTCACAGGAGCCTGCCCAGGCAGGTGGCCTTCACGAGTGAGTGACAGAGCAGCCCCTGGGCTCGCAGCATGCCGGTGTCTGAGAGCACAGTGGCAGCCCTGGCTCTGGAAAAAGGAGAAAATGCGGCCCAACTGTTGTGGCAATTGCCCGTGCAGAGGGAACTAAAGTGAGCTTTGAAAGGGTATGCTCCCCTTTTGTGTCCCTCCAGCCAAATGGAGGAGGTCTGACAGGCAGGGAGGAGGTGGAAGGTCCTGAGTAAAGAGCAGTAAGGGACAACACATGTCTATGCGTTTCTTTTCTGTTTCTCTAATATACTCTGTGGGTTTCTCTCCTTGCTTTGGACAGGCTCCTTTCTGCAAGGCTTTCTGTTCGTGTTCATTTCTCACCCCCCTCTTCCACATGTGGCAGGGGCAGATGATAGTCCCAGTCATGAGCAAGCAGACAGCAGTGAAAAGCCCCAGTGCAGACCTCCATGTGGGCTTGGATGAGTCCGACACTCCCTTTCCAAGAAACAGCTCCAGCTGCAGTGCGGCAGAAGGGTGACTCAGGTAGGGGAAAATGGCAGGGGTCTGCTCAGGCTAGGCATGGACCTTCTCCCACACACCCAGCCAGCTCAGGGAGATCCTGGTGTTAACGGTCTCTGCCTCACCAGAAGGCATGCACGCCTTTATCAGGGCGGCTCATGAGAGGCACTTGGGCCTACTGACAGAGCTGGAAATAACAAGGGAGGTTTTGGACACACACGCCGTTCTTCAGGCAGAGTGAGAGGCAGGTGATGATTGCCCCTGAAACTGAATGGTGAGCGGAGGGGAGGAAGGGCTGCTGCGGCGGAAATGACAGTGCGCTGTGAAATTGGTATTTCTGTTAAACTCAAGATTTTTTAAGTCCAGTAGAATTATGAGGATTAGTTCCTAGGCTTGTACTTTTTGTCTGGGCTTTTATACCTGTTTTATTTTCTGCTGCCTGGACCGCGCCATCTCTTCTTTAACTCTGCCGGTGTCCGGTGAATTCTCAATCCTAATGGTTGCCAGCAAAGTTATTTTTGTGGAAAATTGACACCACCTGAAGCAGGATTAAACTACAGTGAACAAGGAGTTGAAATAGACCGGGAACGTAAGTCGGAGCTTAAGACAGAAATTGCTTCCTCAACAGGCCATAACTGCAAGAGAAGCGCAGAATAACTATGTAACTATTATACTGAGTTTTGAAAATGCTGTAACTAGTCATTGTAGGTTTTACTTACGTTTAGCAATTAAAGATTGCTACAGTTTGGGATTGTTTCAGTATCTCAGCAGGAGCGTGTTTTCTACTCCCTTGTAGAAGATGCAAGTCCTGCTGCATAAAAGCATCCTTACTTCTCAGGAGAATCTTGTTTGAGATGTCAGAAATAAATTTTCCATTATGGACAAAACAGAAGCTATAGTTCTGTCATTATCTATATGAGACAGTCATACTGACAAAGTAAAGCCAATGCCAATGCATTCACCACCTGTGGAAGGATAGGTGTTGGAGGCAAGTGTGAGATGGAAGAAAGAAGTTGGAGTGTAGAAGCGCTGTATTAGTAGTGCTCATTTCCTTGCATGGGAGGCTTCCTTTGTACTACATAGATAAACAACTCGGACTTAAAATTTAATTTGGCAGGTAATTTGCCCATAACACTAATGCTAGCAGTTGGAAAACAAAACGTGTTAAAATATTTTTATTTGACAGCTACTGCACTTGCAAACAAAATTGTTGCTCTGATTTTTCTCTATACACAAAAACACAAGGTGGGGTTTCTAGTGTTGGCTTGTGATGAAGACAAGCCACTAGACATGTTGTGACTAGTCGATGTGGACCCCAAGTCCTATCTGATGTCACATGCTGGTTTCTGAAATCCCTTTCTGTTTAGAGTTGGTGAGAAGAAGGCCAGAAACATGGGAGTAAATCCCAGCCCTGCTGAGGGCCGTGGTGCTGTGATTTCACCCCTTCCTTTTTTTTTTTTTTTTTTGTCTTGAGGTTCTGTGTCCTATCACCAGAAAGCCACAGCCTTTCCCAAAGTGAGCCTCCCAGTATTATCACTCCTCTGTTTCCAGGCTCCTCCAGGGCTGATAGGCAGGGCCTTTTTCCAGCCAAAACAATTGCTAATGGAGATGTGAGGAGCTTCATTAAACTTGGAGTGATTATTCGTATGTATAAAATGGCTCTGTGTTGGCAGAATCAGAGCCCGGGGCGGTAGCTCAAGTAGTAACACCAAAGCAGAATAAAACTGTTTTCTCTTGGATCTGCCTGGTACCAAATAGGCACAGTCAGGTGAGCATGAGGCATTCACAACCTTCTATAGCAGCTTTAGAGTGACAGAGCTTATGGATGGTGTTTGGCAGAGTTTCTTAATTTGTAAAATGAATTTTAGCTAAAATTTAGTTCTTTCAACAAATGTTTGAAAAAGTGTGTGTGTGTGTGTTCGTAGTTAGGCAAAGGAGTGTTTGTATAACATCTGCAAAGCTGAGAACAAGTGGACTTGAGGGATAAAAGTTGCCAGCACTGGATTCCAGGGGTGGCTTTGGCCAGTTGTATGTTGCAGTTTTAGTCCAAAACTTTCCTTTCTCCTGCTTCATAAAAGAAGGGTCCTTCTTCAGCTCGGTATAGGGAAAGGGTTAATCTTGTGGCTATTTCTTGTTTAAACAAATGCACCTGAGTAAATGAATGAACCTTTTGCTTTACTGTGCCTTTTTTGTACCTTTTTAACAGAATACTTAAATCATTATATAAAATATTTTTTATATAGACGAAAGTTTTGTGTTACATATGAACCAGTCAGATGCTGGACCACCCTTCAAATAACATTGGTTTTCCCTTTCCTGACTGAACTTATACAAAATTGTTCAAGCAGGTGGTTTTCTGTCCCTTTTCCCACCTCACTCAGAGCTGTTAGAGTGAACACTCATGTTTTTGCAGCCATTGTGGAAAAAAACCTTTCATCCTGAAAACAAGTTAATAAAAAAAAAAAAAGAAAAATCTAATATTGGAGTAGAAAACCAGTTAGTCATATACCAGGAATAAAATAAGAGAGGTATGAATGTGAAGGATTTGATCTGGTTTTGCAAATGTCTGTGTGACACGGCAACTCCAATAAAATTGGGGAGGCTTAGGGAATCGGGGGAACAAATGGTTTCAGGGGCTACGTCTAGACAGAACGACTTGCTGCCAGGTCTGTCATATGTGTGAGCAATGGATCATATGTGGTCCCAGCAGGAAGCTAGTAACACACCAGAGATCAAGGACGTACCTAATTCTAATATTTGTGATAATTGGTATGTGGTATTAATAGTTCCAGTTTGTCTTTTGGGGTAAAAAACTAGTCATGCTCAGGGATGCTGTGGAAAGGCAGTTACAACAAACTACAACGAAGAGATTGTCTGTTTGCACATAAGAAAATCATTGACTGTGTTTACATCATTCACATACTCCCAGGTAGATGGGACTGAAACAGTGGCAAAACTACCACTAGATGCACAAGATGGCTAGCTCCAAAGGCATTCAGGGTGTTTGTGTCTGTATCCAGGTCCAGATGCTAAAGTTACGTGCATGGAGGGATAGGGGGAGATGAACACCACTGGAGCTGAAGGAGGGCCAGTGTCTGTTTTCCTTGGGCTTTTGTACTGTAATTCATAATTTGTGGAGTCACTGGGAAGGCACAGAGCCTCTGTGCAGACTGAACCCCTGTCTTAGTCTCCATTGGGTCACTGAACTTAAGGCATTCAAGGAATAGACAGTTGTTAGGTGTAAGCAAGAACTGCATCTATTTTTGTCCCTTTTTCCAGTCTTGTATGTAAAAAAAGCCCATTGTCCTGACAGCTACACATACTAGTTTTTATTTTCTGTTTACATGTGTTGGCAGCAGAATGAATTACAGTGAACTGCCAAACTGCTCTGTAAACATGCCCCTAGCAAAGCAGTGGCTGCAGACCTTGCCCTGAGGGACTATACTGTGGCCTCTACTTAACAGTTCTTGGGGCTGGGGGAGTGTTTCTTAGAGCCGTTTCACCTGCCCTAGGAGCAGAGCCCCCCAGGTGTGGGCAGACCCCCCCTCAGTCACAGAGTATTCTTCTAAAAGCTGAATAATCGGCAAATGGGTGAAATACTAATAATCACCACTTCACAATACAGCAGCTCTCGTCATAGAAAAGTCACAGCTGGAATACAGCTGGGGTAAGCATGCCACGGCATTACACTGGTAATAGATGTTGCCATTGCCACTCACAAGCCATCCCTGTTGGGTGACGGTAGGTGCACAATCGGCTCCCACTGCAGAGCACAGCAGCTGGGTTGTTGCACAGTCGCCTCCTGCAATTGCAGGAAGAATGGCTTCTCCTGAGAGCTGGTAAATATTTTATCTTTCCTTTGCTTCATGTTGGTAATTAGCAAAAGCAAGTCAGACATGATGCTCGCTATTCTTCATTCCACTGAGTGCCAAGTCATATTTAGAATAATCTTTGCTGGTTACCACCACAATGCAGTATTTGAGCTGGGTTAAATCCCAGGAACACCCTTATAATTGAAACCAGCTGGGTGTAAATGAGTGCTAGCACCTAGGATGAATGTGACGGCTTCAGTATCACATGAGGAAGGAATTGTTTCTCAAACAGCTGTGACCATAATGAGACAGGGATTCACAACTGGTATGTTAAGATTCACCTACCTGGTGATAACTTGGTAATCGGTGCAGACCATGGACCATGAGTAATGTGTAGCCCCTTACAAAGTACTTTGCATGCTAGATTGCTGGGCACTAGCTAGATGTTGTGGATGGTTTGTAGCTGCAGCTGCTTGCAGAAGGTGTCCTGGTGAGCCAGCACAAAGCCAATGGAGCCTGCGAGTGTGGTGTAGTCACAGTCAGAATCCAGTTGTTTCCCCACTGAGAAGATGAACCATTTTATTAGTTGTATGAAATTAAAACTAATGGAAAAGAAAATTGGGTTGGAGTCAATGACTCAGCATCCTTACAACAATAATTTTATATCAACAAAAGCAGCTTTTGGGGAAAAAAAAATTAGGCCCTCCAAGTGGTATGAAATACTCTTTTCAGTTGCAATAAAGAGTGCAGAGAGACGAAAGCTGTTTGCAAAGCAAAGAATTCCCATGTATTAACATCAGCCCACTCTTTGCTGAGTCATCTGTTTCTATAAGCAAAAAATGAGCAATTCAAGGAGAATGCATTGTTTCTTTTTAGAAATAGTTCATATAATCCTGATTTCACATTTAGGCCTATATGCTGCCTACTCTTGCAGATCTAAGTAATTCTTTGTTCAGTAAGTTTTCTCACAGTTTGTGAAAACACACATGTAAATCTTCTCAGATGAGCAGGTTACAGAATTATATTTGAAGGAAACTATCACTTTACTGATGTTAAGTTACATGGTTTTGGTATTTTACACGCTGGCATGGCACTGTCTGTCTTTCTGCTACTTTAATGCTTACCTGAGTGCAGTAGTTGAGGGGAAGAAAGTAACGTCTGAATTCACTCACTGCATAATGCATTCCCTTCAGAAAAAAAACATCATGCTGCTTTTTACAGGTGCTCTGTAGCTGAACAGCTCATATTATTCCTCCACAGATCCCAAAGACAAATCTGAAGTAGGTAGCTTGCAGTTAGTAAAAAGGTTAATCCCAAGCGAGAAATAGTAATTTTAATCCTAGGAGAACAGAACTAGTTTATATGAAGGAATGTATGCTAGGAAGTACATGGAAGCATCATTACATGCAACTATTTGATTGCCAAAAAAGCACAGCATCAGACTTTCTCCCTGAAGTGCTCATGCAGTCAGAGAAAAACTCTTTTTATTTCATTTCAATGGCAAAAGTGAATTGCTGAATTAGTCTGGTGGAGTTTTAAAGGAATACTTTATCCTTGAAATGGGCTGCTTCTGTCTCCTGGTGCTCTTTCTTCTTAGAGGGAATAATTGCTGATAAGTAGACCTTGTAACAAAAATAAAATATTAAGTAATTTTAAGCTAATGATTTCACCGTTAGATGCTCTGTAAATGATTTACATTTTTATTCTTCATACTGTTATATCCTTTCCTCATAAAACTAAATTATATATAAAATGGCTTGAATATATGTATATATTTTGTTTTCCTGAAAGTAATGCCATTTGAATGCCTCAAGGAATCAGAAAAATCCATACGTACTTACACATCACAGCTACAAAATCCAGAGTATGAATTTGTTTTTAAATAAATAAGTAATTTTATTTATTTAAAAGGCTTGAGCATATTGCTTGACTTGCATAAACACTGCAAAGATACTTTTACTGGCAAAGTAGAAACATAAAATCCTAGTAAAAGTCAAGCTTTCCCCCAATTCCATATTTACTTTAATCAGTGCAGAAAGAGCTTGAGAAATCCGGATGTGGTATAGGGGGTTGGGCAGTTCGACAGGTATCTGGAAGGAGAATGGGGTGGCTGGGGATGAGGCAACCTTATCTCCCAAAACTCCCACGGAGAGCACCAGCAGGAGAAGGAGCCCTCTTCTCCCCAGCCTGGTGGTTTGCTCTCCCTCCCCATCCTGCCTGCCTTGATGAGCTACTTCATAGGTGGCTTTTGCCAGTGATGTTCACACAGCAGACTGCCCAGCAGCTGTATGAAGAAACCATGCAGAGCGAAGGAGCATGTAGCTCCACGGGCATTGGTGGTAGGAAGCCTGGTTTCCTCTGGATTTCTGCCGTGCAGCTGACAAAGCTGTCTGGTCGCTAGGACACCCATGAAGTCTCCTGGGCATCTGGGTTCCCCCATGCCTGGTCAAGGATGTGCTCCCACTGCAGGTTTCCCTCTGCTGGGACGTTTTGCAGTCTGTCTTGGCTGCTGAGTCTCACGGCCTCTAGTTCGTTCCTCTACCTCAGACAGGGCTAGGCATAGCTGCATCATTCCTGAGAAACGGTTGTGTCACCTGTTCTTAACCTCTCTCCCCCCAGCAGTTCCCCAGTATCCGAGACTGATTGCTTCTGGTGTGTGACTGTAGAGTCAGAACCATCTTCCAAATGCCCAACCTATCATTTTCTTGCTGCAACTTAAGTTCTTTGCTTCTTGTCCTATCCTTGGTAGAAATGGCCAAGAGCTGCTTCTCTGCTTTGCTGTTACCTTTTCCTTATTTGAAAGTGGTTATCTTCTCACATCAGTCTTCTCTAAATTTAAACAAACCTAATTCCTTTCCTGGTAGGTCATGTTTTCTAGATCTGATAACTTTCTTCCTCTGGATTCTCTCCAGCAGTTCTTTCCTGAAGCCTTAGTGCTCCAGCTGTGGATTTGCACTGCTGAACAAAGCAGAAGGAAAATCCCATGGGCCTGTAACTTTTCAAGCCTTGAGAGAAAATTTGCCATCTGCAAATTTAGAATTAGTTGGTTTTTACTCATCTGCTCATTATCATCTTGATGTTTATAAAAAGCTTGTTGGATTCCTGGTGCCATTGCTTTTATATAACTGAAGCTAAGATGATGTTCACAAACTAAAAATAAAATGTATTCTTAAAAGTGTAATTTACCACTTCAATACTCAAAATCTTTACCTTGAGAATTAAGATTTTTCTGAAAGACCTGTTTTAGAAATATTGGGCTGGCTGTAAGAATTATTTGGTAGCCTTCTGCAGCCATTCATAGCCAGAAGATCAGTGTGGATAACTACACTGGTGCTTTCTCACCTGCAAATTCTTGCAGGTGCTGTTGCAGGTTATCTCAAAAATATCTGATTGATCCCCTTCAAGCAGACAGAATTTAGATGACTGGGGAGACATAATCATTTTTTGTCAGACATCTCTCAGAACCAAGGCATGTTTTTGGTCTTTCTCATGTTCCTGCACCAATACCTGCAGAGTATTAATCCTCTTCCAGTGGTTATGTATACATACAAGTGATACCTCAGTGAAGGCACCATTTGGCACCTGTATGCTGAAATTCAAGAAAATAAATTAATTGAACAAACAGAGAAAATGGTTTAACTTTTGCAGGATGTTGTAAAATAAGGTTCAGCTCTGATGACTCTTGAAAGACAATGTTTCCATGTTAGTTCATTGTGCAAGTATTGAAGGATATGAAACATATCAAGGCCTTAAATCTGCACTTGTCCTACACTCCTGTGAAGAGCTATTGATCTCAGTTGTTGGTCTGTGAGCAGCAACTTTCTGGGCAAGTCCAGGTTTGCATTGCTCATAAAGTGAAGGCATAAGAGAATGTTTTATGCAAGCGAAGAAATCATTCCCTTGATAAGATGTTGCAGACTATAATTTGGTTTTAGTTAAATTCATTGGTTTGATCAGCTCTGACAATAGCTATCCTCATTTCTCTGAGTTTTTAAAGTAACTTTTCAAGTTACTCTACCAAGTGAACATAATGAAAATAAGTCATATCTGGTACTTCATGAAGCTGTATTGAATGGATTGACTACAAAACGTATTTATAAAATCCAGTATTCTCTCTAATAGTTTCTCCATTGCTAAATGTAATGTTGCGTTGTTTGAGGGCGGAACATACCTCTGTCATGCATAGAAAAAGTGTCTTAATAATGACAGGAGAAAACCAGATATACTTAGGACTGACTTAACTGGAGAGAGTAGACAACAACTGCAAGAAAGATGCATTCAGGTTTGCAACTAAAAGAGCTTTATGCACAGGGGAAGCTGTCTTGAAATATGTGAGAGACAGACACTGGTGTTAAAAGGGAAACTCTGAAGAGAGACCTCCTAAGCTGCAGCAGTGTGCTTTAAGCAGTCTTAGAAAGTACAAAAAGGTTAGCCAAGATCTGTTGTTTGGGTTATTTTGGTTGGTTTTCTGGGTAATGTTGAGGTGTTTAAATTTTGTCAAGAGAAAGTACAAGCATGAAACTGGTTCTCTAAAAGTTACCCTGATAAAAAGCAAATACAGAACTCTTCAACTTGATCTGTCACCTGTGCAAGCTCTGCTTTTGGGGGGGTGGGGTTAATTGCCTGCAGGAGATTAACTCTTCCTCCACTGAAAGTTGGTATTGTAAGATTTGGAGTTTGCTAATATAAGGAAGGATTGCTTTTTTAATTTTTATTTTTAATTTTTTATAAATTTAAATTGGACTGTAAATCCACATTTTTCACATGAGATTTATAGCTCATTAGAAATGTGCAACAAAGCTCCGCTATTGACAGCTTGTATTATTTTTGATAATCATGTTGAACTCCAGCATAACAGGTCTGAAATTTTTCATCACAGTTGGGTCCTTAGAATTCAAGCTAAGGAGGAGGTGGAATTGCCTTTTGATACATAGAGCTGAGCTGGAAGTGATTAACTGAGTAGCTCATTATTTTCTTGAAATAAGAGGGAGCCATTTAGTGGTTGTAATACAAGGTTTCTTGCTCCTTGGTCCTCTAGCTTGATCTGCAGTGTCAGCATTCACCGAAATGGAAATCACTAAAAGCAACCTTTAGTACATGAAAGGGTTTTGGTTTGGTTTTTTTTTTTTTTACAGCAGGTTGCTCCCCGCCCCTATCATACAGATGTTCTGGAAGAAACACTTGGTTGTCTTACATTTTAGAGGCTGGAATAGTAGCTACTAATGCCTCAAGATGATATCCAAGTAGGTAAAAAGGAATGGGAAGGGAGATAGCACATTAGTGAGAATTCACCAGTAAATACAATGCAAGATCTAACATGAATATCAAGTAACATTAATTACTTTAGAGCCTCTCTGTTTTCCTTGTGTGCATTTTAATTATTATTTCAGCATAATGTAATAACAAGGGCTGGTTTATAGGACGATAATAAGACTTGAGGCTATGACTGTGGCAGATTTTGTAAGCAGAGGGTGGTTGGGCTGAGCGAAGGATGCCCGTGGCTGTGCTGTGCATTGCATGCCGTCGTGCCCAGGATCAGGGAGGGGAAGGATTTCCTCCCTGAGTCACCTTTGAAGAACTGACCTGGTACACAGTCCCGCTCTGTGCTGTCTTTTGGTGAAATGCTAAACCGTGGTCTTGATCATGTGAGGCCAATAAAATCTCCAGTAGCCATTTTTCCCCGCACTGTGGCAGTAAAACTGAACCCCCCTGATTATCCCAATCAACATTCAATTACCTCTCATTTACCTAAAATTCCCCCTGTATTTGAAGGCTTAAATGGACGTGATTGTTTTTGTCAGTTCTTTCCCGGTATTGCTGTGCTTACGTTTTGGCTAAACCTTGCATACAAGGCTCAAATCTTCTAAGGATTGAATCAACCTTTCAGCCTTCTGAGAATTATGAAGGATGGCGTGTCACTATTTTACAAAGGTTTACATCTCCCTCTTTGTGACGAGACTTTAAAAATTTTGTACATTTTGGATTTCCCAGACAATAAGTGGTGTATTTGGCCAGACTTCCCACCCACTTATCATTTGTGTGTGGTTCCCTGTGAATCCATCTGCTCTCTCATTATCAGTTATTAAAAGGCGTTCGAGACACTGATTAGCCTTGAGATTACTGGTGGGTAGGCACTAACATTTTTATAACCTGTGCTGAAACGTTCAAACAAATGTGAAGTTAAGAAATGCCTTTTTGTAGAAACAGACATGTAAGTAAGGAAAAGAAAGTTCTTGGGAGTCCATTTTGCATGTACTGATCCCTCCGAGCTCCTGTTAGAGCCTGGAGAAGTGGAAATACCCTGTACTTGGGACATCAGACTGGTAACGTTGGTTAGCGAGGCTGAGAGACCACTCCCAGTTTCCCCAGTTTCAGCTCTGTTTTTTTGCAAGGCACTGTAGCCTCCGAGGGACCGGACTATCAGGTTTTGGTTATCTGTAGTGATTGGTTGATTGGTTAGTTCGGGTGAGGGCTGCTGTAAATATTTCTTCTTTCAGGGAGTTCTCCAACCCAAAGATGTTTCGTCAGAGCTGTCACGGCCTCTGATGTACAGCCTCCCCTTCTTTCTCCGTGGGGTGAATGCCATTCTGCCACTTCTCGCCTGTTATTTTATGACGTACTGAGACCCCACTGAGAGGTGTATCAGCGTGAGGATGGAGGTGTGCAGGAGGGGAAGCCCCCCTCTTCTGCATGCGGAAAGGGCCTGCTCTCATCTCCCCCAGCAGAATAAAAATGTTATAGCTTAGGGGTTTTTGAGTGTTTAGCCAACTAACTGGATTTTTAAGTGTGTGTGCAGCTCACGCATGCATGTTTGAACACTCCCATCCACTTAGATCAGTTAGAGTCACCAAACTTCTTCGTTTTTCAAAATAAAACTGAATTATGCCTAGACATGTTGAGCCAAATCTGTTCCTGGTGTTATTTCACTGACTTCCCGAAGAATTACACCAGAGATGAATTTGGTCTGGTATAGCAGCTTTTTTGCCTGGAGCAAGTCTTTATAGCAGAGTTGTATTTCTCTCAAAAATATAAAAGGAACACTGACAGATCTGCAGCTCTGGTGGTGTGAGCAGGTGCAGCTATATTAAATTATTTCTTATTAAATTGATTCAGCAACTTGAAGCTTGTAATTTTTGTTCTGCTATGGTTCTGTGACAGAGACCTTTTAAAACAGGCAAAGTATATATCTTTTCTTGTAATTCCTTTCTCTGGTATTATAATTTTAAAGATTTCTGTTTGTATGTAGCTCAGATTCTGATTGCATTATTTATTTGGGTAAGATGTGAAAATTACAGCTTTTTCCAGTTAATCGCATCGAGCTGTGTCATCGCTAGTGTAATTCCGTTTACTCCACTGACATCCGGATGAATGTGAACAATAGTTTTTGCTTTTGTTTTTAGGTTTAAGTGGTTTTAGGCTCTGGTGGTCACTGTGGCATAAACTGGTGTGCTTCCCTTCCAGCCAGTGGAAGTATGCTGATTTACCCCCGCCTGAGGATCTGGCTCGTTATTTTAAGGGTGCCAGTCTTCAGCCAGATAAAATGTGTCATGTGCTGCAGAGTTTTCCCCAGTATTAAGACCCACTTTGACTATCTGTGAAAAATAACCTGGTGCTTTATACCTTCATGTAATTGTACACAGAAAATGTGGTAAAGTGTTCCCCTTCCGACAACCTTATCGCTCCACCTCTGCTGAATTGAGGTAGAATGGTTATTAATTTTTTACTTTTCTTGGGTGCTTTCCATGCTTGTGTTATTGCCATTACTGCTCAGCTGCTGTTAACTTAGTATCGGAAGTAGACAGAAATGTTTGCCTGAAGTTCCATGTCTTTAATGCATTTTGGGGTTATTTGTTTGTTTGTTTTGTAGGTTTATTTCCTTTAAGACTCCAGGCTTAGGCTTGGAGACCCCAGCCATCACCATTGAGCCCAGCAGCTGGAGCGGCAGCGAGAGTCCTGCCGAAGATATTGAAAGAATGAGTGATTCTGCAGATAAACCTATTGACAATGATGCAGAAGGTGTCTGGAGCCCTGACATTGAACAGAGCTTTCAGGAGGCTCTAGCTATCTATCCACCATGTGGGAGGAGGAAAATCATCTTATCAGATGAAGGCAAAATGTATGGTAAGTGGTACACATTTAGCCTTTGGAAATAATTGTCCCAGTGAGAACTGTAAAGCCCAGCTTGTTTTTATGCAAAATCCCTGGCTCTGATTTTGGTACTTTTGGAGTAAATCTTGAAGAAATCTGTGAAGTTGAGGGAGCTCAGCCGGGCTGATGCGTTGCTCAGGACTGTCCGAACCAGTCCCTTTGCCACTGGCACTAGGAAGCAATATTGATGCAGAATTGTGTCTTCAGTGAATGCTATGCTGTGGCTGAATGGGAATGTTTAAAAGAAGCTTTTAAATGTGTCGCTCCTTGAGCATAGGAAAAAGTAAGCATTTTTCTTTATTTTTCAATAAATGGTGAAGAAAGGGAAATGGGAAATAGAGTCTGCGTGATTGCGTGGCAGGATATGCAGTATTAAATTGCAAAGTGATAAAGTTCTTGTCGCGTTCAGAAGCCTCTCGATGAAAGAGGCAAGTTAGGGGTGCTTTTGTGCCTTTCTTTTTCTTTTCTTTTTTTTTTTTTCCTCCTTTCCCCTTCCCTCCGTGCAAACTGCTATAAATCAGATGACGTGCTGACAGCATTCCATAAATACACGCTCCGCCGAGGGATGCTGACATCTGCACGCACTAGCCGGGGCTCCTTAGCTTTCGTCCCGCTCGCCCCAGCCCTCTCGCCCCGCCGGTTTTTCTTTTCCATTTTGCAAACTTCTCGTTGCGGGCGGCGGAGCCCTTGCTCCGGCTCCTCGTTCCGCGGGAGGCCGGCGGCGGGCGGTCGCTGTGCCTTGCGGGGGGAGCACGCTCACAGGCGACCTTGCCCCTACCTGGCCGGGCTGTCCCGAGGCAGAGGAGGGGGCGGCGGGGGGGGCGGCCG
>NW_008824186.1:501742-527094 GCF_000699105.1 Pygoscelis adeliae
CGGGCGGGACCCGGCCCCCCCTCGTCCTCCCTTCGCAGCTGCCATGTGACCCTGGCGGCCACTCGAAACGTCGCGTCTGGAAAAAGGGAGTTGTGATGAAGCATCTCAGCTGCCCCTGGCAGAAAGTTGCCGGGCCCCGGTTTCCTGCCTGGGTGTTTGCTTTTTTCCCTCTCTCTTCCCCCCGCCCCGCGAAGGGGGATATAATTTCTCTTGTCCTCTCCTTCTCGCCCATTTCCCCCTATTTTGATTGCATTTCGGTGTTGTTATTTTCCTTTGGAAAGGGGAGATGATTTGCCTAATTAGAAGGTTGCGCTCTTCCTAGGAGGACGTAAGCATGTATATACAAACAAGCTTATTGTGTATTTATGCTCAAAAGCTCTACTTAGGCTTGAACAGCCTCATCAGCTAAAATAAGGGTAGCTGCATTTTTTTAAATCGGGATCCCTACAACCACAGTAATCACCCCTGAAACCCGATTTTTGGTGTTGCCGTTGTATAAATTAAAGAAATTAACATATTTATCCATTCATTTTGACAATCACTGATTTAATTTAATGGTTCTCTAATCCTGAATGTTAACATTTGTTAAATTATATACGTAGAAAACTATTTATGCATATCTAATTGCTGATTAATACTGCTAGCTAGTAATACCATAAGCACATATGCGCATCTCATGTATTTATGCTCATCCTAAATCAAACGTTGTTTATTTTCAGTGAAAAAAGGAGGTATGCGTGTTTGATGCTGAAAACTTGACTTAAAGCGTTGCCCTGATTGGGAAGAAAAAAAATGTGTTAGGAAGTGCAGGGTGCTGTATGAGCAGAATTTACATCCTGACTTTGCAGTGGATGAACTCATGTTTTCATTCTTCAAGCTGAGTAACTGCTTTGTAGTGTTTGAGGATTTATTGAAACCATGCTAGGTTTCTGAGGACTTTCTAATAGAGTCTTATGGCCCTGAGAGCATAATTGTTCTCCAAGGATTTTGAAATCAAAACAGTGTAAGTGTTTTAGATTCTGTGTGGCATAATGAAAATAATTTAATGCCTTTTAGTGGCATACCAAGTTTATTTCACTTACAAGGGAGACATTGCAGTATCTCTAAGCTTCCATAGTGTTGGGGGATATTGTAATGTGTCAGTAATTCATGAAACATGTAAGACAAAAGGTCAAGAGAGCACCGTTTCATTTTCTAACTGAAATTACCTTTAGATATGGGCACTAGAACAAATATGATCTTTACAGAGGCAAATATAATGATCACTCTGTGTGGATTAAGTTAAGCAATTGTAGTTTTTTATCTTCGGAGAGAGACTTTGAGAAGAGCAGAGATTTTGCTTGAAGAAATATTTTAAGTCTCTGCCTTTGATTTAATGAGAGTTTTGCGACATTCATGTAAGCAGAAGCCAGAGTTTCTTCACTGTTCTTTGTGGTGGTCTAAAATCGTCCTTAAAAGTGGTGTTTCTAAGAGGGCTGTGTACAGGCTTCTGGGCGGTTGGCTCGGTGGGACCTGGAGGATTGCTTGAGCACGACTGGGAGGCTTGAAATCTGTGGGGGCGTGTGGGGTGGGTGGCCGAGGGGTGCCTGCCCACAGTGCCACCTGGGCAGCAGCAGCATGGCTCGTGCTGGCAGAGCCACCCCAGCGGTACTGAGGGACATCTGTGACCTCTCCGGGCAGCCTGAGTCGCTTCAGCTGTTCCTCTACAGCTGTGATCTTGGATGCAGGAGGGAGGGGAAGGGGAGGGCCTTTTCTTCTCCCCTTGTCTTCCCAAAAAAGTAACTTATGGCACCAGAGGACGAGGAGAACAAAAGACTTTCGATTCTACTCCCACAGAAGAGGGTTGCAGGGCTCCGTGGCTGGAGAGGGGGAAGGGAATGTCTTGACTTTTTTTGGGCCCTGGGGCATCCTCGGGCTGTAAGGACTAAGTCGTGACCTGTGCAAGACCAGGAGCAGTTCAGGCTGCCACTGGCCCTGCCACCAGTACAGTGTTATGGCTCCTTGAAGAAACCCTCAGAAAACGAAATAAAAACTTAATGAAACTCTTGTTTTTAAATTTATAGGAAATGATTGTGTAAGAAGCAAAGACGCTTGTTTTGGTTCAGAGGGGCAAATTCCATGAACCATAGTTTGGAAATTCTTGAGAGAAAGGGAGTGCGCTGTAAGGCCAAGGGACCAGCGATAAGGTTTCCGCAGGAAAGCGCTATCCGTCACTCCTTTTCCCCCTTCCTGTGTGCATGTGCTTGTGTGGTTGTGATGGTCTCAAAGTTTTGGTTTTGCTCCTAGTACAGTATTGACTAGTAGTAAAAAAAATTAAAAAAAGGTGAGAAGGGAATAAATACGAAAGTTTGAAGGAGGATAGAGGAACACATCTATAAATGGATGCTCGTGCTCTTTGTGGAAGCAGCTGAGCGTAGCCCATGGAGGAAAGACTCGACTCTTAGACCAATTTTCATTTGTTTTGCAAGATATTGGTAAGAATTTTTTTCATCTGTACCATTTCAAAAGAAGTATTGATAAAACACAAATATCATTCACTAGTACGAAGTGGGACACCCTATAATTTGCCTCCACTCTGAGATCAATTCTGATGAATTTCTGTGTCCTTGTTTATCCAGCACATAGTAAAACTCTAGCCCATTAGAGGGCATTGGCTGTCCTGTATTTGTACTTTGTTCCAATTGTTGGTCTTTTACTGCTGACAGTATAGTCACTTGTAGCAATTCCTGTGAACTCACTTATTGGCAGGATATTTGCCTGTGCTTGTCTTTGCTCCTGGGAGAGTGTTTTGGAAAAGATTACAAGAATGAAAGCTGCTGTGAAATGCAGCCCTACTTTTATGCCCGGTGTAACACTGAAGTCACTGGAGTTACCACGGGAATGGATTTGGCCCTGTGTGCATGTTTTCATCCTTTTTTTTTCTTTTTTTTTTTTTAAATTTAGCTATAGCGAGACATAGCTTTAGTGCAGCTGTAGGGATAATGCCAAAGTAACGTAAGTTGCTAGCAAGTGTAATAACTCCTACAGACATGTTACTATCAGCATTGCTAACTTAGCCTCAAGGTAGCAAAGGTGGCTTTTGCCTTTAAGACAAGAAAATAGTTTGATCTTAATTTTTGAGACCTGTAAACAGCTCTTCAATTATGAATGAAATTAGTCATTGTGATTTGCATTGGAGGTATTAATCTCTGCAACAAAACTACTTAAGAGTGTATTAATGAATATTTAAAAAGGAAGTTTTGTAGCATGTTTAGTTGTTTTACAGAGAATGAGAACTAATTAACGTGAGAAGGTGCATAGCAGCCTTTCAGAACTGTTGTATATGTCTATTAGGTCATGCATAAAATCTCTTGGCCTGCATTACCATGACAGTAAAGGGAAAATGATACTTTCATAAAAATATCTGCTCAGATGATAGAATTTTTGCATGCTGAATTATAATAACCTTCATTTCCAAAGCACCTTGTATAAATTGAATATTAAAATTGAACTTTGAACTAGTACATCGGCAAAAGAAATCCTATTCTGTAGGCTTGTGTGATTCTGTAGCTAACTGCTATTATTAGGCGTCTTTCTGGGTTTCTAGTAGGAAACTGTGAGGTAACTAGCTTTATGAAGAATACAGTAACATGTTACAAATTATTTTTACTATTGCTTTTAATTTTAAAAGTTCCATGCAAGTTACTGCCTCTATAAAGACATCACTACCTTATAAAATTTCCACAGTATTAAATATATTTGAATGCGAATAAGGTATTTGGAGTGATGAAATACCAGATGTGAAGTATCAGGTTGCATGTTTGTTCATCTGTTATTGCAATCATTGTACAAAGATACACTCTTGTATTTTTTTTTTTATTATTTTTTCTTTTTGGTCTCACAGCAACATACACAAAATGCACTGGAGATAGGACTCCTATTATGAAAGTTACTATTTGAGTCTCTTAGATTGTAAACAAATCTGTCTAGAAACATTCTTGCAATCCTGTGATTGCTCACTGTATTACGTCATGGTACAGTGCATGCATGAAGGCAGGCTACAAGCCTGTGCTGAGCAATCAGTTAAAAGTGAAGAAAAGGAAGGTCCAAAGATACAGTGTCTGTTTGAAAAGTTACTACTTAAACTACTCTGATTATGAACAAATCTGCCTATAAACATTTTTGCAATCTGGTGATGTTCTTGCAACATCAGGATGCTGTGCTTGCAAGAAGGCAGTCTGATTTTGTGAGCTGAGCAATAGGCACTGCTGTCATTAGAAATACAGGGTCTTGGGCTTGTTGAGGATATCTGAAATGTGGGGGAACAGGGTTTAATCTTTCTATTTGGGCTTTCAAGAGAAAATTGTCAATGGTTTGGGATAAAGTGGCAGAGTCTTCATGAGACAGAGAATCTTTTTTTTTTTCCCCTTTGCTGTAAGCTGCCATCCTCAAGGGAAAATCTAAGTGGGGCTGTAAAAGCTGTGCGTGATAAGGGTATCAGCTCCTAGCTGGGGAGCAGGCAGAAGAGAGCAGGCTGTGGGAAGCACCACATCTGAAAGTGTGAGTAATGTTGTGCACGGTTATACATGGCACAGCGATCAAGTGCTCCATTTGGCTGTGTTGGATCAGGAGAATGATGTATTCCAAAGGAAATGGGAAGTTATACTAGAAAGTTTTGCTGAAAAATTATGCATCAAAAAGAGCAGGACATCCTTCGGAAATGCTTTTTAGCACTTTGGTTTTTGTCCTCTCTCTACTAAGTATGTTCTCTTCAGTCATCCATATAAAGAAGAACTCGCAGAAAGTTGTTTATAGCCTGTTCATGGGAAACAATGTCAAGTAAACTGTATGACAGCTGCCCAAGTCTTCCAGTGTTTAGTAGGTACCCTTGCATAGAGGAGTTACTAGCAACATTAGTTCTTGCCTGGAACTAAGTGGAAGCTACAAGGGCAGGTTCAGATTAGGCGTTTGACCGCTCAAGAGTCACTTAGTGGCTAGTCCTATTCAAATGGCTATACTAAACAAAGTAAGAGGATGTTTTTCCTTTATGACATTGTTCCTTTAGGAAAACCCTTGTTTAGAAATGACGCATGTTAGCATGAGAGCACTGAAGTGATGCAACCTCACTAGAACATCCAGGATATGTTTAGGTGATTGTCTAGTATGATTTATATTAGCTCATTTTTCTTCCAGCACTGATTTCACATGTTGAGCTTGTGACACTGTAATTGCAGAAGGCATAGTTTTGCAGCCTTAAGAAATAGGGCTGTCATGCTAGGAGGTAGTAAAAACAGCCTTGATCAGGCTGATGTAGTGTGTTAGTTGGTTGCACAGTACTGAGAGCTCAAGATAATTGAAAATCCTGCATGTAGATAGCATAAAAGAAAATGTACTCATTTATTTGATCTCATTCCTTGGCAGAACTGGGATCCCTCCCAGAAGCATGTCAGGGTGAACACCTTCTGGTTCAGACAACCTAGGGACAACTTGAGTTAGATAAGTAAGGCCCACATGCTCTTGGGGGTTATGATGGGCTGTCAGGTTTGGATTCCTCCTCATGAGGCCAGTGTGAGATTATAGTAGAAGTGTCTCCTTTCTTACCAGCTTCAAATACAAGCTGAATTATCTCACACAATCACAGGAGCAGCCCATTGACCCACATCCCTAGTAAAATGCTTATGTGGGGAGTTATATTCATGTTAGACACCCCTGTTCTGGGCATCCTTAAGGAAGCAGAAGAGGTAAGAAAACATAGAAACCGTTGTTTTATAAAGAGAGAGACTTGGACAGTGCCAAGGGCATCTTACATGACCAGTAACAGAAAAAAGTTGATAAAAAATTGACCCCTTCGCTGCCAGCAGCAGCAGCACCACCACAGTCAGCACCATCACCATGGCTTGCACCAGCATCCCAGAGCTGCTGGAATCAGAGACTCCTAGCTGGCTGTTCAAGCCAGACAGAGCTGGGGCCAGTGAGATGAGTGGTGAAAGCCAGGCATCTGAACCACATTGGGAGGGAAACTTCATGCTAATATTCCCCCTCTCCCCTAGTGGATTTGCTCAGTGTGGGTGTAATCACAAATCACACAGGGAACAAGGAGCAGTGGCAGCACAAAGAACTTTTTACAGCATCTTTTGTTTTCCGGGGACGTGCAGTCTCCCGAGAAGTAGGCTCATATCCCACCCCACACCTCACAGGAGTGAGCCCGGGCTAACTGTTGGAGAGTAAATGCTGTGGCTGTTGTGACATGAGTCTTACACAATTCCCTGAGGGCCATGCTATTCAAAATTAATATGTATCTTAACTGTGTCTTACAGGGATTTCCTCACAGATGCATGCAGGATTTTTTTTTTTTGTATGATGCCCTTGAGAAGTTGTAGTCATACCATTGTATGAATATTTTCCTATCCTACAAACAATTTAATGTGGGGCACTTGGTCTGGAACATCAGAGAGAGACACTTCAGAGTCTGGGCTTCCAGATGATTTTAGTCTGACCGTATAGTTTAAGGAATTGGACACTAATGGATTAAGAGTTTACAGACTTTCAGTAGAAGTAATGGTTTAGCTAATAGAAAAAGGCTCTTCTGAAGCTTTTCTGGTTTTGTTCTAGGCATACTAAAATTTTTACATTGGATGATTAAAGGACATGTTTATGTAAGCAAAAATAATATGAATTGGGAAAGGAGGAGAGACATGAACATAAATGTGCTAATTCTATCTCATGAATGCTCTTTTAAACATAGGGAAGTAGCATGGCTTGTTAGACCTATTTTAAAAGGGGCAACAATGCATCCCAAATTCACGAGGAAATTGAAACCCTGAGAAAGCATTGTACACCGTGGGAGTTGCTGGGATGTCAGTCAAACACCATTACAATTTTACCTACAGAGGACTCAAATAAGCACTGTTAATAGAAACTGTGGTCAACACGTGCATTCTCTGGTGTGAGAAGTCAGCGTCACTATCGCAACTGCTTAATTACTGCCTTCCTACAACAGCCATCCCCAACTAGGTCAAGCCTCCTGAGGATTTTCCTGGATGTAGGCAGACTTCATGCTTTTATTGAGATCTCCTTTCTGTCTTCTTTAAAAAAAAGAAAAAAAAAAAAAAAGAAAAAAAAAAGACAAATCCAGAGATGAGGTTGTCTTGCACCCATACAACCTGATAGAATTTAGGAACTTGGCACAGAATTAAAGTTAGCAGAAAATCTGGCCTGCCTTTGTAAGGGGGCAGTAAGCTTGCCAGAGGTTACCATGTGTATGAGCCATCAAAAAAGATGAGATCATCAACCCAATTCCTTGTTTGGTTGCCCTCCTTGGAGGGGATAGACAGGGGACCCAACAGGCAGCAATGGATTTGGCTTGGGCTGAATCTTGGTTTGTCTGTAGGCAACAGTATCAGACTTGATGTCTGATAGTTTTGGGGACAGAAGCACAGAATATATGCCTGGGGGTGTTAGGGAGCATATTCCAGTAATCTTTGTGGAAGTAGGTGAGGTAGATTATACTACATTTGCAGATAAGGAACGAAATGCTTTTTCAGCATGCGTAATCATTGCAGCAAAGCTAAAACATTTCAAGCTTATTTGCCTGAAGCTGCTTCACTTTTGCTTACTTACACCTTAACATCAACTGCTGTTTGGTTAGCATGGAAGAGAAAAGCATTACTTAAATAGAAAACATAGTTTAAATTGCCTTTTATGTCATGCTAGCAATGCAAGTGAGTAGGGAACACAGATGAAAAAAAGTGTCTTCAGCCACTTGGATTCAGCATCGGTTTTACCCCTAAACTAACAGGTAACACTACTACCTTAGACATTGGGAAAAAGAAAATGTTAACCCAAATGGTTCCAATTCCAGGTGGTCGGGGACAGCAGGCTTACTGTTGTTTATGGGTATTGTTGACAACTGTAGATAAGTAATAAAATAATTTTCCATAGTGAATGTAGTCTTTGAATCATTTTAACAGGTGCCTTCATGTGATCTGGTAACTTCAGCGTTTAATTCTTTGAACAAGAACTGCATTTTCATTTGTTTAGTTCTTCCTCGGATAGACTGTCAGCAATAAACCTTTTAGTACAATTAATGGTGAAATAAGTGCTTACTAATAGCTACATACATAATATGCACACACATATATGTGCAAATGTGTGTGTGTGAATATAATGTGTTCCCTTCCAGCCAATTAAAACGTATTTAAGAGACCTCAACAAGGAGGTCTACACACAACAAATTGGCTACCTCTTGGCTGGGACCTTCCTTCTTTGCTTTGACAACTGAATGCAACCTACTGTGAGAGCTATCTGCAAAGAAATATTATGATTCATATTCGTAGTAGTTATTAGACAGGTATGTAGGCATATATTTAGATAGGTGAGGTATGCAGGCATACATCGTCTGTTACATATTTAAACTGCATGGTGTATTTTTAGCTATAGGAGGTCTAATCACCAGAGGCTGTGAAAATGCTGAGGAGAATTACTGTAAGGGATAGTGTACGGAGGAGCCACCCACAGAATTTTCCATCCTGCGATGCAGTGAAAAAAGACTACTGGAGCTATATAGCTGGGTTGCCAGAGGAGTGTCATTAGCAGGTGGGGCAGTTCAGAAAACCCTTTGACCTGGCCTGGCCGCCCCAAAGGCTATTGGTCTCTCTCAGCCCCCATTTGGTAGTAGTTGTCCCAAGCGACAGCCTCCCACTGACCTCTGCGAGTGTGATGCACAGAGCTGGTGGGGACGGTGTGGACTCTGGCGTATGAAGTTAGCAAAGTGGGAAATAATAGAAAGATGCATTAGAACTGGAAATACTGAGCAAAGATAAAAATGAGGTAAAATAGCCATGGAAAAAAAACCCACTTCTATTAAAATTACGAGACGGGAAGTTTTACAAGCTGCATTTACCCCAATGAAGAAAAGAAGTCTAGCGAGATTAAAAAACTTGTCCGATGTCACCAAGAGTTTTATAGCAGAGCTGGGAATTGAGCCCTTTTCCCCCCAGCGCCATCTATGCTTTAATGCTGAAGGGGCCCCTTTCACAGTTTATCCAGTGACCCTTGGGGAGCTTAGGGCTACTGTGGCAAAACCATGTTTCCTGCACCACATCCTGTGCGCTGGGAGAGCAGGCTGCATCTTCTGGAAAGTACAATCTCTGCATAATGTGACCGCCCTGTGCCTTGCACCTCTAACAAGGGAGTTGGCTAAATGCCATTTTATTATTATTAGACATTTGTTTAATATAGCAGTTCCTTGAAACCAAACAAGAAAAGGTCCTTGAGGTGCTATATACCGTGTACAAATAATGGACAGCTATAAAGAGTAACATTTATATGGAGAAGAGAGAAAGTGGATGGGAAAGTGAGGCAATATTTAGCCCCATGTTGATGCTCCATGGGATGATGTGGTCCTTCCAAAGAGTAATAGAGGCTGGGGAAAATAAGATGATTTAATTTGTTCATAACATCATTATTCAAGGAACAAAAAAGTATGTAGCCTTATCCAAAGATGTAATCTAAGAGGTCTTTACTCTGTGCCAAGCTAAAATTCTGCTATTTAATTACCGATTTAGAAAATATCTTGGGCTCAATTTCCTCCTCAGTTACACTGTTATAAATCTAATGGAGTTGTTAAAGATTTATGGCAGTGTAACTGAAGGCAGAATTGGGTCCCTTATGTTTAAAACTTAGTTTGCCACATAAGTAATAATTTCTATTTTCTAGGCAAGAGTTTAAGAATCTTGCAGACCTCTGTTTCTGTAAAAGAAATATGAACTACAGTAGTGTGGGTGAGTGATTAATGCTGGAAGGGATGTCTAGGGGCAATCTGAATTGGCTGGTGTGGAAAATCCATGTACAATTCAGATTTAGGATCTGTTTGCAGATGCCTCATAATTTAAAATGTCAAAAAAACCCCAAACCTTAGGCCTTCACATAGTAAATTAATATACTGCTTGTTCAGTGTGCAGCAAGCTTTGCTGAAGTAATACCCTCATATGAGGTGTGAACTCATCCCGTTCCCCTTGGTAAGGACTTAACTTCAAAATTGACTGTGACCCTTTAAATCCTAACAGTATCTAAATCATTAAAAAAACCCACCCTGTTTTGTTTTTATTTAAATCATGTATTTAATGACTTAAAAAGGAAAAATGTTGCCTTATTTATCCAGACCTAAAGAAATCTTGAGTTAGCACAGACGTATTTTATCCATTGGCTTTTCATCTCTAATGGAAGGGGCTTTCTAATAAGCAACTGGCTCTTTATTGGTTTTCTCAGCTTTCACTTAGGAAAAGAGGTCAACTTTTGAAGTCTTCGACTCAGAAGTGAGTTAGGATCTGCCCATATACTGTACGGAGGTGCCTGGTCTGGCCCCAGCACAGCCTGTGCAAGCTCTCGCCCACCGGCAAGGCTCGTCAGGTCTTGGCGAACGCCCTGGCCCTTTGGGTTTGCAGGGGGCTGCTGTGCCCGTGGGCAGTTTCCCCAGTAACACACGGGGACTCCATAAGCTGGACCTACGCTGCTCTGGGATTTACATCACTTCTGACAAGTTGTTTTTTCTAGAGTACTGTAGGCCTAAAGTGCATTAAAGAAATAGTAAAGAATCATAATACATAGCTATCCCAAAAGATAAGCCCTTTAAAAATAATGTAATTCAATGTGTGTTCAGAATAGCCCATTTTAATGTAAATACAGTATTTAGGTCCAAGGTATATTTCTAAGAACTTCATTTAGGAAGGAATTCAAGAATTAATTATTCTAAGCTTTCCAAGCATTGTAAGCTAATAATTTTTAAGGTGCAAGAGAGAATAATAGATTAGGTACATTATATTGTCTTAGAAGTTATTTTTTTCAATGGCATTTTTATTAGCTGTGAAAGCAGTAACTCTGAATGAACGTAAATCATTTCAACGTTTAATACAGTCCTGACTTGATGCATTGATTCATGATACCTGTGACTTCTAAGTATGGATTTTATTTGTTTTTTAAATACTGATAGTTCATTAATTACCTAAAAAGTAGTTCAAATTTAAAGGAATAAACCACCCTGTTGTCATTTCTTGAGGTATTTTGCAACCTAAGCAAAGGCTCAGGTATTCCAGATATGATAGATGTGCAGATTGCATAAGACGTTATGCATTGCTCACTCTAAGATACAGAGTCCTGTCTGCCCTTAAACCCTTTGTTCTCTTGGCTGAATGCAGTTAATTAGCAACCGTCTCCATAGCAACTGCCTCATAGTCCAAAAACATTGTCTCGTTTTTGCAGTTTAGCTTATCACACTGTTTACCTGAAGGGCTTTTCACTGCGTTGAGTCTCATTTGAGTTGGCTGCATGCCTGCTCACGGAAGTGAATTGTCAAGATAGAAAAACACCATGGCAGCAAGATGCTGAACAGGGCCCTGTGTGTGAGAGCAAAAACATTTAAAAAGTTCTGTGGAAACAAAAGTTGAAGCTTGCAATGATTTACATCCAGTTTTAAAGCATGTGACTTGCCAGGAATACGGTGCATTTTAAAATACTGCTTTACTTCTGGGCCTTTTTTACAGCGTCTTGCAGCCTACCCCACGCGATGTCCCCTTGCCCGTAACACACTTCCAATCCTGTGAGCCTCGCAGGCACAGACCTTCATCGAGGTCCGTGAGGAAACTTGCCTCCCTCCAAACCCAGGCTGTTTCAGGCAGCTCCAGCTTGTTCATTAAGAGGACGTTGCTGTACACTGGTCAGCTGTGTTGAACACTGTAGTCCTATTCATTTTCCTTTACATTAACATAGTTTCAAAGGAAATGTGTGAGTGTTGGTTCCATATGATAAATTAATTAGGAAGGGAAGGAGAAGAGCTATTGTGGTCATATAAATCAAAGTACGCTGGAGATTTAGGCTTATTTGTATTAGCCATTAAAGTGGTGTTAAAATATCTGCCATGTACTCATATGACTCAGACAGTTACAATAGGCATGGATTTGTACTAATACGGCTTTGTTGGTATAGGCTGACATACTTAAATCATGTTCTGAAGTTTATACAGAGGTGTGTCCACATATGCACACACCTTTATAGAGGCTTATTTGAAGGTGTAAGTGTGTCATTGAAATGACAGTGAAATCTTACTGGTGTCTTGGTCTGACACTTATGTCTGGCCTGAAACCAGGATGCTCCTGGCATGAGAGGCGATGTGAGAAGTACCGTTTTCTTCTTTGCTGGACATTTTGCTTATTAATGCTTGGTTTGTTGGGGTTTTGTTTTATTTTTTTCTTAGTGGGCAGTACAACGGATGAGAGGCTGATTTAGACTGGGGTAATTCTCGCAGACCAGAAGCCAGAGCTTGTCGTTCAGCCATACCAGTATGCAGTGGTCTCCCTTCCCTGTTCCAGTGACAGTTTCAGCTGGCAAAGGTCATTTTCCTTTTTAGCCCCAAATGGCATGTGGGGCTGCTGGATCTTGATAAAAAGGCTTCATTCAATATGATGTGTTTGAAACGGTCTTTCCGTAGATTTGAGAAGGTGTTTTGGGCTCTTTCAGGATAAAAAGCAGGATGCACGCAAACCCTGCCAGTATTGCTGGTGTACTCCATTATTTCTGAGAGCTTCTGGTTGATAGAGAGTTATTCTCTGTTCATGTTAATGTCTCGCTCATACTATTCCACATTCACTATCATTATTAGTAGTATTTGAATTATAGCAGTGCTGAAAGTCTGCAGGCAGGATAAAGACTCCATTGTAGTAGGTCTTGTGCACACGAGATGAGACAATCTCGGCTCCGGCTGTTTACAGTCTGTTTTAAGACCAGTAGCCTAAGTGGGTTTATCATATGAATAGCAGAGAGAGAAAGAAAATGCTAAAAATGATAGGAAATCCATGGTTACATGGAGTAACTGTTCATTTAGGTATCTCCAAGACATTTGATGTTTGTTACATTTGTAACTGTAGAGTAGAAGGTAAATAAAATGCTTTTCTTTTTCCCCGTGGGCGGTTGCTGCTGCTCATCTCCGCAGCCAGCATCGCAGCTATAGGACGCTGTGAGGAAGCTGGAGGGCTTGGGGTGGGAAGAGGCATTGGTTAAAGCAACTTGTGGAGGTGCTGGACCAAAGGGTAGGCAAGGTTGGCAACGCGAGGACTGCTGAAAGGGCGAACAATTCAATGTGATAAATAGCCTCACTGTTTATCAGGAGCAAGCTGTCTGCACCCTTCAGTCTACCACGGGGCATTACACAGGTTTGTTTCCTGTGCTATCAGACCTAGCGACTGATGCAGTTGAAACAACAGATACTTGAAGGCAATCTCCCAGTAACCCCAAGAGTGTAAGACTGTTTGCTCACATTCACAGATCTTACACAAACTCACTTTGGATGGAAACCACAGAGAGTGTCCAAATTGTCAGGATATTTTCCAACTTTTAAAAAGGCGTTTAGTATTGTCAGCACCTTTGAATCTATGGCTCAGTTCTCCTGAAGCCAGACTTGCTACATACCTGTAGGGGTCCAGAAATGGAAAACTCTAATGGCCTGAAAACGCCTGCTAGAACTTGACGTTATTTAATTAGCTTAAAGTAGAGCTTGGCAGATGGCAAAACAGTGAAAAGGACCTCCCTTTTTAAAAATATGGGCCACATCCTCAGCCTGTATAAACTGGCAGAGCTCCACTGAAATAGATGTTCAGCTTCTGTCAATTAGTGGGGAAGAGAAAAACTTCTGAAAAAAGGAAAAACAGTTATAATGCCACATAAATTATCAACGGGGTTCAGGTATAGAAATTGTTCTTAACATTTTCAAGACTGATCCATTTCCAAAGTAACTGTATCCTTTACAGTCGTGTTTTCATTGATGTGCAATTCAGAGAAAGAATTCAGCTCGCTTTCCCAGAGCTGCATCAAGTCTGCAGAGCTTGCAGCAGTGAAACGTACTGTATGCTGGTTTTTGCAAGTCATTCACTTATGAAAGTAAGACATCAATAATTCATTCTAGTGAAGCCAGTCTCTAAAGTTGTGTAAATTCACCTATTATGTGATAACCTTAACCAACCTCAACTAAGTTTTTTTTAGAAATAGAGAGATCTTTGATTGAAAGTTGTGAGCTCACCTCAATCTTTTCCAGGGAAAATTCTTGCTCAGATGAAAGCTCCCATATGTTTAAAAGCTGTTGCATTCTTACATTTTAATGTTTCCCATTAATTGCTTGGTTTTTTTATTTTTAATTGGAAACATGAAAACAAAGCCTGAACAACAAAGCTGACTGCTCACTTATCCCATTGCATGGTATCAACCTGACAGATTCATTAAATCTATAAAAATACCAGATCAGAATTGGAAGTGAATTGAACTTGCTGAGAGCAACAGAGTGTTTACAGTCTGCTTTCAGACTGGCTTTTCTGTACCTGCTCATTTTTCTTTGAATTAAACCATCCCTGTAATTTAAGAAGATACTGCAGGTTAACCCCCTACTATAGCATATTGTAAGGCTTCAGAGTTCACTGGCTCCAAGCTGCAGATTAACTGCAGAAATAAAAGCAGTAAGAAGTAAAGCTAACTTTAAATGCAGCACTGAGAGGGATTTGAGATATTGTTACAGGTTGCTAAACTTGGGCCATGCAAACAGTTGTGAAGTCAATTTCTAGGGCGGGTGCTGAGCTATGCACGGGCAGCCTGTCTCTGCACCCACCCACCGGGGCATGCGGTGATTTAGCCAGTAGGTGAAGGAGGAGAAAGTGCGAGAGAAATTGTGTCTGGTGATGTGGGACAGCCAGCCATCACTGCGTGGGTGTGGCCAGGCCAGACTGCTCTCTGGTCTGCTGGAGCTGGGTGGCTGCCTTTTAAATTTTTTCTTTCTATTTATGATTTATTTTATGATTTCATATAATCACATGATGTTTCATAGATTCTTCACATTCCATAAATCATGTGATTTATGATCTGTTATGATTTATTTTATTTATGATGCCGCCACCTGCAGCATCATTGCCACCAGGAGTCCTGGTCCTGCCATGGGTACCTGAGCACCCTGTCCCGGCAGCTGGGGCGAGGTGCATCCTCCCTAGTTCCCAGCAGGAGCAGGGGCTCGCTGCCCTCCCACGGTGACTCATGCCCCAGCCATTCCTGCAGTCGCTGCCCCCTACCGCCACGTGGACCACCTTTGCCTTTGGGAAGTTATTTTCTCAGCAGCGGACACGCGCAAGACCTGCTGCGGCCAGTACGCTCGTCGTGAGCTGGTGACAAGTCTCCTAACCCCTGGCAAAGGGTTAGAGCGGGTGGCCGCGGGCAGTAGCTTTCCAGCCTGCGCTGGTGTTTGACTCCAGGGTAGCCAAGCAAGGGGCCTTTCTCATGCGGGACCGAGGGGGAAAGGCAGGACACCCCTCTCCTTGCCCGCTCATGGCAGAAGTCTCTGGAGGCAGGGTCCGACTCTGTGCCTCTAGCGGGCCAAGTTGACCCAGGTTTCTTCTGTCTTTCCCATCAAGGAAGATTCATATATCCCCTATTAATGAATTACAAAGCTTAGTGAATGACTCGAGAGTGCTATTTAGTGGCTGAAGGGCTCTGCTATTTATGAAACCATCCATCAGAAATAATGTATTTTGCTTATGTATCCTATGAATTAGGGAAGGTTCGATGAGAGTCTGAGAGTTGGCATGTGTGCAAGCTAGGAGACAGGCACATGACATTTTTGTGATAAGAGTAGTATGACAGGTTGGCCTATAGCATGCCTGTTATTGAAACATCTGAATTACCTGAAAATTCATGGTTAAATGAGTGACTTGCAATGCTGTGTGTAATTCCAGGTCTTATTACTTTTGCAGCACTAGACTTCATAACATGCAGTGCAAAATACTCGCAATTGTCAAATTGCTTGTGAGAATTGGAAGTTGTACTGGACAATCGAATGAATTGATGGGCTGGCTACCACAGGCAAAACTTGATTTCTAAGCTTGTGTAGATTAACTATAAACCTAAGGTCATAGATATAAAGCCTAATAAGAGCTTGCTTTGAAGAAAATTGTCTTGCAGGTTGTTAAGAAGAATGATGCTAAAATACAGAACAAAATTCTCTGGACAAAAATGTGATAGCAGGTTACACATAAAAAGCCAGATTTACCCGTGCAGCTCCAGTAGAGTTTCTTCAGCACAGATGAGGTGAGATTCTGGCCTAAAAACCAGCTCTTCTGGGAAATTGCATCATGAAAAATCTGGCCTACAGCCACTGCAGTCAGGAGAGTGCTGACAAGGATTTTTTTGCATATATTCTTACTGTTCCATTTTGGGATGTCACAAGCCAGGATTTCACGTTGTACTGAAAATTGGCAGGGTGGTTATTTTATTTCACGTATTGAATATAAGTGAAAGACCACTCTCGAGCAAAACTGTGTGGCCATGGAAGGTTGAACTGAGGTCATGGGTTATTTTTAATGGCATTCCCTCCAAATTAGGGTTGTGGATATGAGGGTGCTGCATACATGAGAAACCCAGCCTGCTCTGCACAATTTGCCCAGTGGTCCTGTTGTCTGGGTAGCTGCTGCTCTGCCGGAGGTCCCTTCAGTCAGCTGGGGCTGAACACCTGTGCCATGCATGGTTTAGTCTGAATATCCCTGGAGAACACATACAAAGTCATAACTTGTTGAAAATGGAGGCTCAAATGCATTTCTTGCCAAAAGAATAATTGTTTAATGTATCAGTTAAAAATTCAGTTCAGTGCTCTGATACACTACCTTAAATATAAAGCCACTATGCCTAATAAATAGGGGTGTGCGTGCATGTGTGTCTGTATGTGCCTGACCACTTTGTGTGTGTTTTAACATAATAGATTTTATTAGGAGCTCTGGGAGAAATCAGCAAGGAAGAGGCATGTGACAGGTGAGTTTATTTTACAGCATTGACCTCTTGATTCATAATCTAAGATACCAAGACTGTGGTGGAGGCTGAAGTCCAGTGGTGTGGTGAAACAAAAAGTGAATCGCCAGGTCTGTGAGTGTGGTGAGCCTGGGACAGGAGGGGCTGGTACTCGCAGGGAGAAATGAAAGCTCAGGGAGAGACACAGTTTTTGTGTCTGGGTTTCCTGCACTGGTGCCCCACTTAGTGGGAAATTGAAGCCTATGTGTAGAAACAGAGCAAGGCTGTGTATTGTTTAGTACCAGTCCAGTTAAAACTTGTAATACTGGTATCTGTTTAAGTACCTGAGTTCAGTTCTCCACAGCATGGGCAGCCTCACAGATTTCTAGGTCATCAGTGGGATTTTAGGCTTCGTGACAGTTTTCTGAAAGGGTATTCATTCAAAGGGAATATTTTGCCCCTTCAGAACAATGCTGTCTTCTTCAGCTTCCTGGCATACCCATGGTGGCAGGGAGGTCACCTCTTTCCACGGAGGAACATCCACGCTGGGCAGCTGGGTACATCAGTGCCTGCAGCAAGGTAACGCAGGTGCCTGCAGAAAGCCCTGCGCAGCTGATGGGTCACATCTCTCACTTGTAACCAGTGAGGAGCAGTGAGGGCAAAGGCTTGCAGAATTTGGATGGCGGGGCTTTAATAGAAGCAGTCAGGGCAGGTTAAACAGGAATGGCTGCTTTGTCAGGTGTGGAACATAGGAACAAACTGGAAAAAATCCACTGTAGAAATAAAGAAATGGGGAACCGGAGGAGGAAATATCAGAAACTGAGGTGAATTTAGATTTTGGCTCTGTTTCTGTGCTGTAAGTAGAAGGCATGGAGTGAAATGGCTGTGAGACAAATGTAAAGCCTTTGGAGCTTAAGCAATGGAAATTTGGTGTTAGGGTTCTTGACTCTAGGTTGGTACTAAACAGACAGAGGGAAAGATGTCCATAATGCACAAAGTTACTAGGTAAGGAAATGCAAGTGTATTTGTAAGCAGTGGAGTCCTTCACATATAAAAAATAAGATATAAACAGATTTTTTTATGTATTTCTTAACACTTTAAGTCACAGTGAATATTTGTGATAACAGCCAGATTCAGACCCAAAAGGCAAAATATACAAAACTGATTTCTTAAATCTAGACCTCTAAATCCATAAACAGGCAAGAACTAAAAAGGACCTGCCTGTCAGAGATGCTCACAGTGAGTTGCTGTGCCACCTCAGTAACCAGAGCTTTACAAATAACTGCTACGTACAGGGTTGTAGCTGAGGACACTTCACATCCCAAGAGCCAGCCAGAAAACTTCCAAGCAATTAATGCTAGACATGTTCTTGCACACTTTGCTGAACTGTAGTCTATCAAAATTAAACACTGTTGATGAGCTCCTGGTTTCACTGATATCTGCGGACTTTGAAGGAGGTTTCTTGTGTATGTGTAAAAACTGAGCGATGTTTGGTGCGTGCTTGAAGTATGACGCAAGATGAGGGCTTGTTTTTGTAGCTGAGATTAGTGGAAACTCATCAGTGTCTTCAGTGGGACATGAGCTTCTCCGACTCCTCCTGACCCCACTCGAATCAATGGAAAAACTTCTTTTGACTTCTGAGGGCATAAGGGGTGGTCCTCATAGCAAGCTTTTGAAAATGTACAGTAATATATTCTTTACTGTTATTTGTACTAAGGTAGCATGTAAGAAACACTGAGTAGAGTGGAAAGCTCAAGCGAGTTTACCATCCAAGTCTATTCAGCTGAATTGCCTTTCAAATGGCAGCAGTGCAGCGGAGGCATCAGGAGCCCATGCCGCAGCCCTTGCTCAGGCCAGACTCCCCTTTCGTGGGAGCTGCCGAAGGACTGAAGTGAACAAGGGAATTTTTGCTCATCTTGGGAAAGGAAAGCAAGCAACTTTATTACAGCTGAAATGTTTGTTTTAAAGATAATAGGTTTATATAATTACTTTGTTGCACAGGTGGGGACTTTTTTAATCCCTCAACTGTAGTTCCTATAATTATGACTCTGAAGTTCAGTCAAGTTACTCTTGCATAGCTGCTCCCAAAGAAAATAAGTCTATTGCTGCTAGTGATGTTGACGAGGTAAAGTGTTCTATCACTTCGCACATTTTTATTAAGCAGTGGGTTGAAAGGCAGCATAATTTGAAAGCCCTGTCATATCTTTGATAAATGCTTTCTAACATTGCTGTGTTTTGCCCAGTTATGACAGAACCCATTAGAATGACATATATTTCAGCTGTCGTCGGTTTGGATCTGCATACGCTCCAGGAAAAAAAAGCGTTTCCTCTTCTCAAGGAAAAGACCTGTGCTGTGGGAGGGGAAGACCCTTCAGTGTAGTCTTTGGGTGGCGGGCCACACATGACAGACCCCCACAGGATTTTTTTTGCCCTGTTTTCCGATGTGGGCTTTTTTGTTCTATAGCCGTGGCAGAAGTAGGGAGGCAATTAGCCCTGCTGGCCCTGCCAATTGGACCTGCTGCAGTCTATTTATTCATGTATTTATTCATTTTTTTATCTAGCACAGTGAGGTTCTGCTCTTGGATTTGAAATGGAGGGTGCTACTCAATATAAATAATAATCAGATAGGTATGTAACAGGTTTCTTAATGCTAACATTCAGTTTAATGCAGCATTTTTTATGAAGCATTTCCACCATCTTCTACCAAGGAGAATTTATGTACCAGATTTCTTTTGGCAAATATAGAAGCTGACTGAATTTGAATATAGGCATTATTTGAAAGTATAGTGCCAGCTGCAAGACCCTATGTTGCATCTACTATTGTGTAAAAATTATGGTAGTTAAAAGAACATTATTTTCCTCTCAAAATTATTAATTTCAAAATTCCTAATAATATCTATTTGTTACTTTTGGGGGAGGACAGACAGAAACCCTACTGTTTCTCTCCTGCATAGTCAATTTCTTATGGTAAAAAGCTTTTTACATAAGAAGAAACAAATTCAGATACACCTACAAATAAAACTAGGGCAAGTTTAAAGTCTAAAACTAATTATTATCAGAAACTGGATTTAATAAACGAAACTGGTTGGTTAAAAAATAAAATGGATTTTGCCCCTTTAGTTATAAGCAAAAAAATAGTGTGAAATGCCATCGTAACTAGAGTTGACAGTAAATTCAGCTCTGGATCAGACCTCACATTGCTTGAAGTAAAACAGAGATACTACTCTGACTAATTTTGCATTGTAATAATTATTTAATGCTCACAATGAAGCCTTGTCCTTAGGGTTTTATGCTTTAGCTGTTTCTTGCCCACGCCTTGTAGTTATTAAGTACAGACAAAGCTGCCATTTTTTCAAATGACATAATGTATATCAGTGTGTGTCAATGAAAAACATAAAATTAAGCATTTTCTGGTATAATACATTAACTATTTGAAATCTGGAACAGTTTCTCCTTCATCTTTGGAAGTTTCTTAAAGCCGTGCATAAGCCATAAATAGATTTCTTTAAGTACCAATGGCTGTCATTTCAAAATTTGACAAATCTTAATTTTTAGAGAAGTAGAATTGCTCCATTTGTGTTCTGTCACATGTTTTTAGTTAATGCCAAGCTCACTCTTCTTATATTTAGCACACTCATTTTATCCTATAGATCAGCAGGCACTTTGGAACGATTGCCTTGTTTTTATTAAACTACTGAAAATGCGTATATTTTTCATTTCAGTACAAAAGAGTTTGCTTGCTGCTGTGATGTTTGGTTTTAGACACCCTTTACAAGTCTGTAATGAAGGGCTTAATGCACTATTGAAACTGAAGTTTGGGTGGTTGGGTGTTTTTTAATGTCAGGACTGCAGGATTAGACCTAAAGACTGTGTGTATCCTGGTGATTGTACAAGGAGTAAATAGCAAGAGTGGTCACAATAAATGTGTGAAAATTCAGAAGTCCTAATGCTCAAGTTAGACATTGAAGGTACAACAGTAGCGCTTTGGGCCCTAGCTGGGGGCCTGAACATTTTATGACCAAGGTAATTTCGGTCTGAATAATTTCATCTGAAGTCTAGGTCAGAATCTTTCCTTCCTGAGGGTGGGAGAAGCCACGTGGGAGTTACCCAGTAATAATGCAGGGAAAATCATGTGCCCACGTGAAATAACATCATGGGCTGTTTCTTGCCCTTGGGCGGTAAGTCCTTACCCTTGGAAAAGAGCCAGATGCTCACATCATGTAAATCAGCATGATTTTCACTGGCATGCACGAGTGCATGCTTATTTACACCACATGAGGATGTAAGATCTTTTTTCCTCAAGCTCCTTCTAGTTGTGTTTCTTGACATATACTTAGGTATCATCTAAGTGCCGACACTGTCAAATATTGTATTGAATATCAAAAGGCTTCTCCGTCTCGGATAGCAACTGTGAGACTGAACGAGAGTAGTGTGAAATTGTCCTTAGGCTGTTGCAAGCTCTGTGTGGATGCAATTTGTACATGCAGAACAAATACTTATGACCTTTTCTGTACTAACTTCTTGTAATTATGAAAGCTATGTGACTCAGGAAGTTTAGCACTGCGTTTGGCCAATCTTTAATAACTGAATTATAGATGATCAAGCAAAAGAAGCACTAATTTGAGGAAGTCTTCTTTTCACAAATATATGTAAGGTAGCACTAAAATGAAAAAAAAAAAAAAAAAAAAAAAGCCCAACCATAGCCTGTCAGTGACTCATCTATTTTTGTAGCATTAGTATTAAAACTAGATCAGTAAGCTGGGCTGAAACAGGAAAATCCACAGATGTTATTTAAAAACACCAGTTCTAAGGACACAAATGTTGCATGTTTTTATGAAGTTCACAAAAGAAATCCATTCGTTGGCCTCTTCCCTGGGAGTTACCCGTCTGCATGGCCTGTTTAAAATGTTTCTGTGTACTCATATCACACTCACCATTTTTAATATAATATTACCATGGAGGTGAGTCCTTAATTTTAACTGTTCATTTTTCACATCAGATTAGCTATCCTTAGCTAATTATAAGAGCCCTGTACTACTTTCCTGCATGAGACACAATAGGAATGGTTGCTCTGACATTGTCATTAATCTGTCAATAATGACATTTCTCCATTTTATGCTTAGATGTGAGCTCTTTGGGGAAAGGATCATCTCTTTGCTCTGTATTTGTACAGTGCTTAGCACAGTGGGGTTTTGGTCCGTGATGGGGCCCTTCGGTCCCTCTGTCATACATACCACTCCTATAAATAATTGTGTTTGTGGAGTAAGATGAGAGGAATTCTTTGTGTGAGGAAGGTAGTTCCTTAAAACCTAAACAGCCAGCTGAAATGCTGGATTTTTTTTCTCCTTGCGGGGCCTGGACTTTTCTCCTTACAGCATACAGCTGGCCGCTGGCACAGACGGGCACGGCAGGGCCTCGTGCACTGCAAGCGCAGCCCCGGCGGAGAAGCGTGGACGGACCCGGCCAGCCCTGTGACTCCTTCGCAGGCATGCAGGAGCCAGGCGCCAACCAGCAGCCCTGGGAGCGGGGTTATTTTCAGGGCCAGGGTGGCGTTGGTTGACTCTCCTTTCCTCAGCGTGCCAGCGAAGTTCATAACATTTACGCAGATCTTTCTGGCCGGTGGACGCCCGCCCAGAAAGGTGATCGCTCTGCGCCAGGCAGCTGTTCCCCGGCGCCCCCCCAACGCCCCCACAGGCTTTTCAGTGCTGCCGGCATGGACCCGCTCCCAGCAGTGACGTGCTGGAAAGCTGAGAATGGTGTGGCCTCCCACAGCCCCAGGAACTTGAAGATGCCTATGAAAGAGCAGACAGCCTGGTGCACTTAAACGAGGTAGAGCCCCATTTCTGAGTTGAGGAAGACACGGGCTTTGAAAGGAGCTGGTTGTCTTATATAGGGCCACGACTTTGGCCTAGCCTGGGAGCACAGTGAGTTTGGTAGGCACAAGAGGGTCTGAGAGCACTCATCGAAATGGGGGTTTACTCATCAAAAGTGAGGGGAGAGCTGACAGTCAGGGTTAGGTAGCCATTAACACCCAGCGTTATGTCATGTCTGCGCTACTGCTGCCAGGACAGGTTGCTGTTAGAAAATAACTTAGAAGTTCAGAAAAGGCGGGGGGGGACCCAAACTAAAACAGAAACAAAAAACCACAAGAAAACCCCCAACAGTTGTGCTCATTTGCAATCACAGAGAAAGATGTATTTGCTTTAAATTGCTCAAAGATTAAAAGTGCTGATAATGGAAAAAATCTTACCTATGGCACTTTCAGTTAACTGAGAAAAGTTCAGCCAGCGATTAAACTGCTGAGAGGGAGGAGAGCACAGATTGCATTTCAAAGGAAAATTCAAGCAATGCATTAACAATTATTAATGTGTGTTATTGTTAAAATAATCATATTTATTATGGTCTAGCCTAGGGAGAACCAGCAAAAATGGAAGCCTTGTTCCGGAGACTGTAGAAACACGCACACAGTAGGTGGTCCCTGGCCTGAAGAGCCTGCAGTCTAAATAGTCGTAGATGGAGTGGATAAAGCACCAGCCCAGTTAAGGAAAGAACGGCAAGAAACATTGTTGGTTTGCATCTGCTTTGCAAGGGCCTGGATAATATCAGTTTCTGAGTTCTCCTTCCAGTGTTTGCTATAGATATGTGAGGGCTTCTGTATGATCCTGATTTAAAAACAAACACCCAGATGTGAAGAGTAGAGTTATTGATTTATTGTCGGTATTGGCTCTCGTAGTCATAGTGGAGACCAAGGATGGGAGAGAGGATAATGTGATTGCCGTTGCAGTGTGAGCCACAAGGTTAGTTCCTCACTGCTTTGCCTTAATAACAGAAGAATTTTACACCCACTTGCACAGATATAAACATCACCCATGATTAAAAGCAGCAGTTGTTTAGTTGCCACTCAAATATTTTTAATTGTGTTCTGCCTATTTTAATCAGCCTATTCTGCTTGGACGCTTGTGTGTATGAATGCTCGCTGTAGTAAAGGGTTACAAATTTCATAGGTAAGTGACACCAGTTTCCTAGGTGGAATAGTAAGTATACTGTTTTGAAAGGCAACCAGACAAAACCAAACCAAACTGGTATTAGGGCAGTCTCCCCTGTGCATCTGTCCATGCCTGCCATTACAAGCAGCTGTTTTTTCCTTGTCTTACAAATTGGCATTTCCAAGTATGTATTCCCCTTGTGCTTTTCATTATGCAATCACGATCAGTGACCCCTAATAAAAAATAAATTTGGTGGAAGGCGTTTTGAAAAGCTTGGGCTGGAGGTGTATCCCTGTGACTCTTTTAGGCTTGTGTACGCTCGGAGAGGCTTGCTAGTACAGATGTGCTGATGAGCCCTCCACGGGGAATGCAGGTTGTTTTGGCAAAAGAGGGCAGTTGCCACTGCCTGATGCTTGTTCTTTAGACAAGGTGTATCGGCTGTAGGGCTTTTTTTTTTTGCTAGATAGTTATGGCTTCACTAGATCCAACTTTGGGCCCAGTTCAGTTACGCAAAGTTAAGTTTTTTTTTCCTCCTCTTCCCCAACAGCGCCTTCCCCAGCTGCCCTTGATCCTCTGCCAGGGCCTCACAGTGCTGGCCACGCTAACGCGGAAGCCCAAGATGACGTGTCAGTGTGGTGCAAAAAATATAATGTTTATAAGCAAGGAGCTCCTTGCTCCAGGGTATGCTCCTGCGGCAGTTCAGTTCCAGCAGGCTGTTTCGGTCGCTTTGTGAGCACGAAGCCAAGTGTACAGTTAGTGACGATGCCTCACGCAGCTCTACAGAAGAAGTGCGGCAGGGAGGTCTGGTCAGTCCTGCGTGAGGAATAAACACCAGTCACACACGCTCGGAGAGAGCTGTGGCTTAGGAAATCCTGTGGTGATGAGGTGCTGCCTTTACCTGCAGAGGGACATAGCTGTGCTGGCTGGGGCATTGTGCAAGAAAATTAGGAGGCTCTCCCACCCCCCCCACCTGGTGTGGAGCGGAAGAAAAACAGCCCTGTAGCTCCTGCTTTCTCCTTTGTGCTGCGATTGCACTATAGATAGCAGAGGCCCCTTATCCTGCCTCTAGTCTTCTTTGAGTTACAATTCAGCCAGCTCTAATTATTAAAAAATAAACAAGCCTGTAACTGCTTAAGAGCTTTAAATCCCCTAAATGACAGGGAAATAGCCCCTGAACACAACCGAAATAGTCTCTTCTATGTCCGCCTATCCTAGCAGCAGATACAAATCATCATTAGTGGGTCACTCTGACACAGATCCCTTAATGTAAGTGCTATGTTACATTAACAAGCAAGTCAACAATAATATTAGCAATAAATGAGAAATTAAATTCCTAGTCGTTCATCCCTCTGGGTTTCCCAGTGTCTGTCTTGTGTTTTTCTTGTTTTGATCCTAGGCATTTTGAAACAAGAAGTGTCTTTATTTTGTATCTTGTGGCGTGATCCCAGCCTATTAAAATGGATGACAGTACTGCTGCTGACTTCAGTTAGCAATTATTGTAGGAAAGAGCACATGGTGTGATTCAGAAATTAATAATAACCATAGACACTAATTTTAAGGAGGGGATGTAAAATTTAACTT